>NC_133354.1:15683320-16016653 GCF_030506205.2 Paramisgurnus dabryanus
CTAAGGACCCTGTACATGCACAAATCACACACAAACCTTTCTTAACCATCCATCAATGAGTCACTCGAAAACAATCTATGGACAAACAATCATAACATAGCTTTATGAGTCAGAACTATTAGCACTAAATAAAAGGCAGGAGCATTGCTCATTAGAAATGATTTACCTATATTGATCCAAGCAGCAGAGCAAAATGTCACCTTAATTAAAAAAGTGCCTACGTCCTGTGTGTGTGTGCAAGAATCAGAGCCCACAGTGGTGCATGCTGGGATTTACCTGCACTGAAAAAATATTATTGTTGCATATAAATGTCTAAGTTGAAAAACTTAAAGTAATAATGAATTTAAACTTTTTTGACTAGTTAGAAGTTGCTATAAATAATAAAAATAAGGTTGTAATAACTTAAGCCCATCTGTTCACTAGTCAATAAAGTTGAAATGACTTTTTTACAGTGTGTGATTCTGAGCATACCAGCAAACAGATCTTACTAGAAAACATCAATGAGTTTTATAACATTGAAAATCAAGCTGGTTAAAATGAGTGACTGATTAAAAATGTTGCCAAATGGAGTGCTTGTGTCTTTTACACAAAATAAAACACATATTTCCATACAATTAAATTGATTTATCTAAACATAAACGGGGGATTGTACTTCCAAGTAAAAATTAAGTTCACTCAACTTAATATGTTAAAAATCATGTTGACATTTCAATTTGTGTTGAGCCAACTAACTTTTCTTGGAATTTTTTTTACCACATTTGATGAATGGTGCTGACAGGAAGCACGAGCAAATTTACTGCATGAGTATTTGCACATGATTACTCAATAAGTTAAGCTGCAAACATGCCAGAATGGTATTCCTGTAACATGCTCATCCTGAACCTAAGTGAAACACTCACACTTCACCACTATGGTAACCTCCAAAAACTTAAACTTCATAATAGAAAACTTCAATTTCAATTACAGAACATCACACAATAATATTGCTTAAGACTTAACATTTACATTTACTTTTTCATTTGTCATGAGAGTAAAGCATAATGGGAACTCCGTCATCTTCATAGTTTCAGTTTGTTGATGTTGTCGCAACACAAATGGATTAAGTAAAATTCCAACTCATATTAATTAAGTAAACTGAGCAAGCAGTATTTTCAAAAAGAAAAGATAATGTTATGTCAATTTATGTCAGCATTATGCACTGAAATTGTGTGTGAACAAAAAACTAAAACAAATGTATAGCATTAAACTAAACAAAACAAACAACCTTTAAAAATCAATTTTTTGTGTACTATGATGGCTTAAATGCCAAATGCAAGAGGCGCCTTATATTATATATGTGAGTGTAAAGACCTCTCCATCATTGTGGCTTTCCTGTACTCTATGCTCTCTGTAAAGCTGCGGTCACATTACAACCTTAAGCATGAGAAATAACTTCAGACCTCACAATGAAAAGGGCAACAGGATATGATAAACCTCTAGGGTCCTAGTTTTTAATAAATAGTTAAATATAATTAATATTAAAATACATATCAGCTACCCTGCTTTTTATCCTTTTTGTTATTTGGATTCACCAAATCTGAATTCTGGTATGCCAAAGAGACGCGCCTACACTTACATTTCTGTTCTGCTGCCATTCGTACTGATGGATAAAACACAAATGGCATTTGGCATTTACACATGCACCTAACAGCACCGGGCAATGCCAACGCATTCAAACTCCTGCCAGGTTCGCAACACCTGCACTATGTAATTTTCTAAATTTTGTTTATCCTTTTTATGGGTACAGCCAAATATGAAGAGAGAGTGCAGCGTTGGGTGGGAGGTTTGTGTTGGAAAGCTGAGAGCTTGTGAGAGACGTGTGAAAGTCAGGAATGTCCCGTCTGCCACCTTCATCCGTGTGAAAGATGGGAAAGGAAAAGTGACTCAAATTTTCACACGCTAGCCATTAAAGAACCTAGAAATATGTTGTCTACAGTGTGTATGGCAGGGCTGTAGAGATGCCAAAAGTTTGGCTTTTATACTATATTAGCCTCTGACATAAAATCAATACCTTAGGTAATAAATAAACAGTCCGGAGAGACTGTTAAATAAACTTGGGCTGTCCTGTCAATACATATAATTTTTTATCAATAATTAACTATTTAATCTCATACAAATATTAAATGTATTCAAAAAAGTAAACTAAATCTGTACGCATTGGGTTTGTAATCAATATTTTGTAATTCTCAAGCTAAACATACATATTTTTGCCGTTGTTATCTGATGTTCTTCATATTAATACCCCTATACATTTGCTATATAGTGTAGATTCGCAAAAGGAGACTGCACATGTCAATACATATACACTGATATGTTTTAATACTGCGGTACTTGAGTATTGTTACTGTATACCATGCGACCCATGTGCTTCAGATTATTCTCAGATCTATCCAGGGTCACAAATAATTGTGACACATCATTGGGCTAATTGTTTACAAAAGAAGAAAACGTAAGCAGATAAACCATAAACAGATATAAACGAAGATCAGAGAGGACCTCCAAGAGGCCTGTGGACAAGAGAAAGCTTTTAAATGTTTCTACAGAAACATCAAGAGCCACTGATCTAGATCTCCTTACTATTCAGGCCACCCTTACCTTAGGGCTGGGCAGGATGTAAAAATATTAGTGATCATATTAGGAGTAATGGGTAAAACACAGCCTATTCTCTGGGCACAGAGAGACTGACCTAGAAAAACACAGCCGTTCTCATCTGGAGAGTGAGGTAGGAGAAATTGGCCCGAGATAAGACGACCCGCTCTGCCATGGCATTCATACCCAGGTGCTATCAATTTCCCCCAGTGTGTGCCAGTTCAGAACTGGCACAATCTCAGCTTGCAAGAAAGATACGACGATGCAGGGCAGAGTACAGCTCAGACTGGTGCGTGATGAGTCTCAGCTTATCTCAAAGTTCAGATTCACCTCAAGCTCGAGATGAATTCTGCTTCCCGTCATGCAAAATCCATAGTTTGAGCGAGCAAATGGCTGTTTTTCCTGTGTGCTTAACTGCCGTCGTAAATAGCATTCAGAATTAATTACAAGCCTGTAAAATAAGTATTTCTGGATAACAAAAGTCATATAAAAGTCTTACTAGCCTTTCCATAGCTGTTATTTAGTTTTATAAAGGATGTGTGAGGGATTTTAATGCCAGTGATTGTGCAAGTTCAAATGCACCACCAAAAACACCCTAAAATTCAGCTGGTATCAACGGTTCGGTATGTGCTCAGTGTTCCTACAGGAAATTTAACCTCATTTTGTTCGAATTCGAAAATAATTTGAGACAAAAAATTGCATTATTGTGTGCATCCTCAAAACAGATATAAACAAGCTGTTTGGTTAGTCTATGATGGATGCTTTTACAGATTTGACACGAGTTGATTGACAGCTAGTTTGGCATAAAAAAAACACCCGCAGCTCAGATGTCACTGGATATAAAAACACCACACAAAGTGTGCAAACCGAAACTACAACATCCAGGCTGAGAGATGACTTATTTCTCGGCTTTAGTACCTTTTCTGTCCCTTCCTCCTTTATCTTTTCGACTGCCGAGTGCCACAGACACAGACAGTTCCAGGAGTGGCCCTTCAGGGAGAGACAGAGCGGTCCACATGTGGCGTTTATTTTTAGTGCAGCCGACGAGCAGAAAGCCCTCTGGTTAGTTTCTCCAAATGTTTCAAGAGGTGATAAATCTAATATTGACCCTCCTTTTTTTTCTTGGGCCCTGTCTCCCCGCTGCAAATTTTTAATTTGGCCCCGTGGGCACGTGAAGCATGGAGCAGCGTCCTCGCACCAGGATCTGTGATGCTGACATGAAGCAATCCTTTCTCTGCACGTGTTGATGTCGGTGAAGAAAGATGCTGATTTTGTTGTAGTGACAAAAAACAACTGTCCAAGACTAAAAATACACAGAAACATCTGCTAACTCCATGCTGTCGAACATATGGTGGTCAAACATTTATTGAAACAAAAATGTATTAAATATCAGCTATTCAAAATTCTCATGCTGAGGCATAGGGCCCTAAACAAGTTTTCTTTGTGGAGGTCAGGTAAATTTGCATTTTACACGCAGACTTTGTGACTGTAATCCTGTCTGATTTCATCAAATCTGTGTTGGCAAACCTAGATTTAAAAAAAAATAAAGTTTTTTTGCAAATGAATGTTATCTACGAAATCTAAAACTGTTTTACAGAGACAAAAAAAAAATATACTCACAATGCCTTTTTCTCATATATTTTGACCTTCATCTAAATCTTACTATCTTGGTGTACCTTCATTATGGATTTAAACCTTTTTGCCAATTAGATAACTGTAAATAACAGACTGCTGGCATCACATCCACGTAAAGGGAAAAATAATCAATAAGGAGAGTCTCATTCCAGAAACTGCTCAGATTGGCTTCTAATAAAGCAGCAACAGGTATAAAATAAATAAATAATGCTATAATTATATAACCACAAACATCTAAAGCACAAGCACTAAATACAAACATCAGCTCACAAGCCAACAAATAAACTGAGACTGGAAGAGCGTGATCTAGCAGCTTTGAAAAATGTCGCATTGCTCCAATAAAATGGTAAAAGCTCACACTGTCAGCCTTCTCTTCATTTCAAATAAAGTCAGGGAGGAAATCAAAGTGAAGAAAACAACAAGTGATCCAGTATTGCACATCTAGACCTTATACCAGCCTGTGTCAGAACACAACAGGTATCTATATAAAGCAAACCCATTACCCAGTAAAGAAAACTAGAATCCAAGATACACACATGAACATGAATTTGCATTGAGAGGTCTTAAGGAAATTGTCACAGTAGGCGGGGCTTCCCGAAACAGCGGAAATCAAGTAATTCAAAAAGTCCAGTGGCTTATTTATCAGTGGTGTGTCTTGTTAACACAGAAAAAGGTTATAAGGAAGAGATAACAGCTCATACGTCATTTTATCGTCTCGCATCTTAAAACATGGTGCCATGTGACCATAACTATTTGTTTACTACAGTATAAGGAAAGAGAAAAAATATGTTTCTCTGACTAATACAAAAAGCTATTAAAATGAACAACATACAATAATATTGACTCGATTGCTGCTCTGAATGTCTCCCAGTACAGTGTAAGCTCATGACTACTGTCCTCATACAAATGAAAAGACAAAGGTCACAACCTTGACACTATTATAAAATCTGCATCATCTGTCAGGTTCGCAGCAGAGGGGGGACTGTATGCCACTGGCCTTCAGCAGCAGACCGGGCCATTTAAGATCTAATGCAACAGTCTGAGAAAAAACCCTCAAAACAACAACAGCATAAAGCAGATCAGCACTGACTGTCATCACCCATCTTCTTTCATCCATGTCAAGCACACAGGAAAAACAGTTAAATAGGGAAACCACTTATATTTATGCAAACATATGGTTTTAAATCATCAGGATCATATTAAGCTTTGCTGACTTTTAGAGCAAACTATGATTCACTGATTTTGAAAGGCAAACGTCAATCCTAAAGGTGACCATGCTGTTTTTGGGGAGTACATTCAGAGATGAGTAACAATCCAGCTGGCCATGAAAACAGCCAGGGAAGCCAAAACAAGGTCACCGTGCCCAGAGAACATTTTGACCGGACAAACCAGAATTCTTTGGCAATAGAAACAGATTATTTATTTTGTTATTAACATTTATGAATCTTTTTTTACATTTATAAAAAATATGTAAAAATCTATTCATAAAAGATACTTTATTTAATTAAACAAAAGAGAAGAAATTATGTTTTTTGAGGAAAACATTCCAGGATTTTTCTCATTTTAATAGACTTTAACGGACCCCAAAACTTAACAGTTTTAATGCAGTTTAAAATTGCAGTTTCAAAGGACTCTAAACGATCCCAGACGAGGCATAAGGGTCTTATCTAGTGAAACGATTGTCATCTTTTTTGTCAAAAATATGCACTTTTAAACCACAACTTCTCGTTTTCCTCCGGTTGTGCCAGCGCGACCTCACGTAATTGCGTAATGCTGTGGAAAGGCCACGTGTTACATATATGAAAACGCACATTTGTGGACCATTTTAAACAATAAACTGACACAAAGACATTAATTAGTATCATTCAACATACAACAACGTCGGAACGGTCCTATTTCTCCACACTTGTGTACACTGGGGCGTAGTTTCGCATACGTCATCCATGACCTCTTGACGTGATGACGTATTATGTGAGATTGCATCCTTTAATTTGATAATTTGATACAAATGTAAAATATAAATATTGCTTAAAGAAATTATTGCCATCCATTTATTTATTCTGTATTTATAAAAAAAAAATTTATATAAAAATTATGTAAAGATAGTTTGTAAAGATAATTGTAAATAAAATAGTACATATATAAAAAATATATACTATTAAATGAAAAAAAATGCAATACTTTTTTATTTTTTACTTTTATTTTGGATGACTGGTCAATTGTGTAAATTCCAATTAAAAAAATATCTGCATCTATACTTTTTATACTGTGTATATCATAAACATATAAATCATATTGTATTTCATATAGGTAAATCTATATAAAATATTTCAAAACAAATAAATCTCATTCAGTTTTCAGTACGTTCAGAAAATTATGACAGCACATAAACTAACACCATGCTGGAGTACTGTGCTACAGGCAGCTAATTTCTCACACGCTATAGGAAACATATGCACATCCCTGCTGGCAGCTGTTAATAGATCACTCAAAGGATTTAGATTTGAGAACCCACCCCGAATTAACTAGTATACAAAAGTTTATTTTTAACCATTCTGCGCATTAGACAACAGAAAGCAGCTGACAGGGGCAAAATGAGGGCCCCATTACCTCATCACAATAGTGGGTACGCAAGGAGCCGAAAGACAAAGAAAGAGAGGGGGAGAGAAATTGCGGCCACTTCACGCTCACACATCAGTATTTCCACAGCACAAGAACGTTCAGCCCCGCTGGACTGAAAGCAACTGTGTGTGGAGGCCGGAGAGTGATGTGCTTCTAATGCAGCTGATTGGTTCTCTAGTGCAGTCTGAACAACACTGTAGCTACTGTAAGAAAACAAGTCAGAGAAAGAGAGAGAGATAGAGAGTTATAGCGAGATAGACATAGAGAAAGAGAGAGACATAGAAGTGAATGTATTGTTGTTCTATTGGTGACATCAGTAAAATTGGTGATCATTTGTAGTTGTCTTGGTGCTCAGCTGGTACTTGAAAAATGAACAGTTAAAGTTTTGACAATTTTATTTACCAGACCTGATAAGCGTTTAATAAAAAAGTAATAATACTTAATTATATTTAGTTAAAATAAATAAATAAATAAATAATAATATACTAATATATATTAATATATATATATATATATATATATATATATATATATATATATATATATTAATATATATATATATTATATATATATATATATATATATATATATATATATATATATATATATATATATATATATATATATATATATATATATATATATATATATATATATATATATATATATATATATATATAATTATAAGGAAATAAATACTTAAAAATTTTTTGGGTAAAACCTTTTCCTCCCAGTGTAAATGTACAGACTAGAGACATGTCATGTCCACCTTAAGTCATGACATTGACTAACCAATGGTGATGTGTCAAGTTGATTGATATTCCCAAACAAACACAACAATGCTAAAGAGAGTGTTTACAAAATTCTGGAGGGCGGAAACTTTAACCAAAAAAATAAGATGTTTTTGTGTAAAGATCAGTTCACACACTTTGACATTGATAAAACTACACTTTACAGATAAAACCTTTGACATAAGCATTAACAGCATTATCCTTCTTTTTTTTTTTTTCAAATTAATCAAATTCTACAACACTGAACAGTTTCCCAAAAATCTGCATGTTTTCAGAGATTCAACAAAAAGCGCTTTCATTCTTTGATTGGTTACTGTTCTGTCAACTAAATTCAAAGGCTCTGTCAAACTCAGCTTGAGGTAGCCCAAGCTGGTGGATGACCATCCTTTGTGTAGATCAGGACAATGGTCCGAAAGGTTGAGGGTCAACACCGGACCCCTGAGACCCTCACATTCCTACCCCCCGTGCGCAGACCTCTGCCCCATGAACTCTGACCCTATCCGTATTGTGTGCCTAAAAATAATAAAATCTGTTCCGCCAGACTGTTCTGTTATGCGTATTGTATGCCAGCTTTTCTCATCGCCCGCTTTCCCTCTCTTTCCTAACATTTAAGTCAAGATTACACCAAGATTATGTGGGATTCTGCTGGCAGATGGTGCTTTTTCCCCATATAGCGGAGTGGAGCCAAATGTCGGCTGGGTTACTTTCTCTTAATAAAAGAAAACAAATACAACTGCTTTCAGAAAGCTTTGGGGTTGAGTCCAACAAGATGGCATATAATATTACAACACGTGTCTGATTTTTTTATTGGCAGCATTACTCAAAACAAGAAACCATATTATGTAAGCAATGATTACTGAAGTAGGAAATGTGTGGAATGGGTTGTATTTTTGGAGGCTGTATGATCCCGTCGGGGATCACTTCCCTTAGGAACAGAAAAAAAAACTTGATTCACAGGACTGCAGACTAGGGATTTTAAAGCAGTGTTTAAAAGGGAAAAAGCCAGATTTGGGAGAGATGGATGTCAATAGGGACAGTCTGATATGCTGTATTGATTTGTGGCCAAAATATTGCGATTCTCTGTTTTAGTATACAGTGATGTGAACTAAATGTTGTTGTGATTTATTTTCCTCTTGTTTTCCTAAAGTTTAACTGGTAAAGCATTAGCAACACAAAGGTTATGATTTTGAACCCCAGGGAACAAACAAACGAATTAGAAAATGCACATTGACTGCACTGTAAATCACATATTGTGATATTTAAACACTTACACATACACCATCCGTGTCTTTTCCACAAAATTAGTTTAGGCTTGAACAACAAAAATAGAATAAGTTAAATTAAACAAATAATCATTTGTTGCTTAATAAATAATTTTTTTGGTCATAAAAATATCTTGTTCAATAAACTTAGTTTAGTTAAGGAAAACTTTCCACGCAATTATTTCTTTTCAACAAGGACAAAACAAGTTAATTCAAACAGAAAATGTCTTGTAAAACCAACTGTCAGTTTCTATATCATACTAATTAGCATAAGCACATGTTAGCATGCTGCTAATAATAATAATAACTATGATAGATTGGATGAGCATCTGAAAAGAGACTGATCTCCAGACAGTCATTAACACAGTGAGTGCTCAGTTAGTAACAGCAACAACAATCATTCATGTGGTCCCAACATAAAATTATTAAGTTAATGTAATTTTTAAAAATGTAAGTGGATTAAACATGATAAAATTAAGTTGAGACAAAAACATTTAAAATTGTGTTGTATTAACTTGTTTCACTTAAGTAAATTGGACAAATTTGAGAGTGTGCCACTGAATTTTACATCCAGTCGTACATGTGCAACCAGTAAATTTGACCCTTTTTTGTGATGTGACACTGAATTTGAAAAAGCACATAGTACTTTCTGCATCAATCATTAAAGTATTTATTAGTAATAAAGTGGAAATTAGTAGAAATGAGATTATTTGGTGAGCATGTTGATTTATGGTGTGTGCCCCTAAATTTTCTGGTTGCGCCCCTAAAATTTTCAGTTGGGGGCCACTGTGCTCCTAGTGAAAAAAATAGTCTGGAGCCCTGCAAAGTGCAAAAACATATATTTTGGAGTATGTAAGTGCTTTTAAATTAATTTTTTACCTCATTTTGGATTTTGGTTGACTAGAAACAATTGATTGTGCGTTGACCTAATGCCTTCCCACAAATATGAGCTCTGAATCTCTGCTTTCCTTAAAAACTTCACGTCAAGAAACAAAACTAGAAGCATTGATTCTTGGCATGAGAATATCGATACAGTTTTGTGAGGTAAAATATTGCTATTTTCTAAAATATAGATTTTTCACGCACCCCTAGAGAAAACTCATTGTCCATTCTGCTCCTCTTAAAACACACGCCGGTCCCACCGTGGCGGTGCAGTACAGCCACTGTTGTTTTTCTAAACTTTGCCTGTGTGACAGATTCTTTTCTGATCAATAAAAGACCCTCTATGAAGGCCTGGAAGTCAGCTCGCCCCACCCGCGATGCTCTTTGACCTTATTGAAGGCCTGACTGAGCAAAAACACTGCTCTTCCCATGAGGCCCCTGGAGGCTCCTGTTTCACTTGGGCAATGAAAGGGACTACTGTAAATAATGGGGGCCTGTTTGACCCCGCCTTTGTCTGTGGCAAGACCCCTGCATCCACTCTACTGTAACAGAACTAACCTTTCACAATGAAAGCTCTCATGGCTACGAGACCCCAACTCTCGAGACGCTACACCCGAAGTCAGGATTTAAAATAGCAAAGTCAGACCTCTACTCCAAGCTCTTAAGTGGGTTTCCACCCAATCGTTTTTTTTTTCTGATACAAGAACACCAAATGTTGTAATGCCTATAAAACATCAGAGTTTGCACCTCCACAACAGTTTTTCTAAATACAAAGTGGAAGTGTGGAAGGTCATGGACCAAGTTTTTCTAAAGCACAGGTGAGGATACAGTAAGCTGAGCTTTGGAGATAAGGATAAAAGAAAAAACGCCACCTGCTAAACCTGAAAATACATCTTTGGCTCTTCAATAAAAAATGCCATAGCAAAGTCTACAGACAGCATCAATGTGACTTTTCTTTCCCAGCGAAGGTCAAACAGCGAGCACGGGGTGTAAAATTGCCGGACGAGACAGCCGTGGCTCATGTAGGGGAGAAGCAGAGAGCTGCCGCTCCGCTCCATGGTTAATGGTGTACAGCACGTCCTGACAGCATCATCTGTTTCCGCCTGCCATGGACACAAACAGCAGAAATGATGCCGCGTGAGTCATGACGTGTCACAGTGGGCAGCTCCGGTGATCAGTCCAGTAAATGGAATGGCTTTTGGACTGCTAGACAGTGAGGGAACACAAAACACTTCAGCCTGAACTAAAAGAGGACAGAAAGCTCTCCATGTAACACGACAATAAAACTCGAGTGCAATTTTGGTGACGGGTCAAAAATAGTCCGAGACGCGATGGGAAAACAATATCAATTCATCTGCAAAAAACAATTCGATTTCAGGGGTTTCATAGCTGTCTCGGGCTGACGGGCAGACAAATGAACGAGCGACAATATTGGTAGCAGACGGCAAGGTAATTAAAATGTTAGGGGGACATTTAGGATTTATAAAACGTTTTCAGTCTCATGTGTGACACAGAAAGCCTAACGTTCTGGATGCTGGACGCCCAACAACAACCATTTACGGATGGGCATTGCTCAGTCTGGGGCTAAATGAAGGTGGTGTGCTTAGCGAAATAATCTCATCTCTATTGAATTTGAGCTCAGATGTATTTGGTAATGTAAGTGTAGGGCTTGGCCCCCAACTCAAAAACGCTCTCTTAAGGCCAAGCCATTAATCATTCATCCCGTCTTACTAGTGATCACTGCGGGCGTCTTCAGTCAGCAAATGCATAAATCAATTATGGTTTTGAGCTTTATTCTACCATTTATCCAACTGATCCCCCTGGATTACAACATGGCTTAAATGTGCCGCACCGCTTTCTGTGCTCGCTCAGAGTTGCCATCCCATATCTCTCAAATGCCTCCAGCAGCAGATAATAGAGAAAGAGAGAGAGTCTTCTTCAGGCCATGTCTAAGCTAACTCAATTTCAACCCCTCGCAGAAACTTCGAGAGTAAGAAAACAGAGAGGGGGCGGAGACTGAGAAAACCCTAAGGGGCGAATTTACTGTTGTGCAAAAACTTGGAGTCTCTTCAACCAAGCATTCAGATGAGGAAGTGCATTCAATATTTGTTTATCGGGCATTCATCTGTGCCAACGGACAAGTGGGATATGTGTCAACATGTGGTGAAAAAGCGCTTCAGGCAAACCCAAATTAAGCTCTGGCTCATGGACCTTTCTGTTAACCTCTCTCATCTCTAAGAATTCCTGTCATCTCTCCGCAGTCCTATCCAATCAAATATATATAAATACTATAATAAATAGTAAAATTATTATATTATATTATATTATATTATATTATATTATATTATAAGTGTGAAATCCAGGCTAAAGTCTTTAATTAAAGTCTTTAGTCTTCATTTAATTTAGAACATCAAAGTTTTATTTCATTACTGATTTTACTTTAAGATAAAAATCTTTGACATGGACGTGGTCAATATTAAAGATATCAAGGTTATATTTGCACACAATGTACATTATGTTGTTATAATGATTAAGAAAAGGGTAAATCACAAAAAAATTACAGGTTGAAATGAAAAAATTAAATTGCTGGGCCTTTACACAGTTTCACAAATAAATGTTTTTGTTTTTTTACAAACATTGATATGACTATGACCTTTAATAAAAAGCTTTTTTATACTTTGTTTTACAGCTTTACAGACAAACTCACGCTTCAACATCCAGACTGCCCGCTTCTGGTCATACATCATACAGATCCGCACTGATGGGTATTTTATGACCCCCTCCACAGCACACTTGTATCACTCTATCGGGGGCCCCTTGCCAATCTCTGGCACCCCATTCAACAGGCAACAAAGGAGCTAATTAGAGCCCCTCTCAGTGGAAGCCCGAGGAAGGGTCTGATTTGATACTTCCAGGGGATTCCAGAGCCCCAGCAGTGCATTCACTCAGCCCTGTGCACGCTTGGCTTGGCCCTTTGCTCCAGACCTTCATTGTACACGGAGATCGGCAGCGCCTTAGAACTGGCGAGGGGGAACCGACGCATCTTCTTTCATGTTACAGGAGCCAGAAACCAGATGCTAATGGGATATTGATGGGATTAAAACACTGTACTTACTGAAGAGAGGAACCTGTGATATAACATAGATGAAATAAGAGCGGCCGAAGTACGTTCTTTTGAGGGTGTATGAGCGCTTTGGAGTGTTAGTACTGTTTTAATGGGAACTGCTTTATTATGACACGTCGTAGGGTGAAACACCCAATGTATTTCTCCTTATTCAAAATAAATTACATATAAACTTTCATTTCCATTCTGATCTATTATGCCAACATATTAAGGTTTTCTTTGAAAATACACTATAAGTATATCATAAAAAGTATGCATAATATATGAGAATGTGCCAGACAACAATTTACAAGACGTTAAGGATATCCACAACCCAAATGAAATCAACGGAAACTTTATGGATCATGGGATGAGCAATTTCCTAAAGATTACAAAGTCAGACTTTTTTATAAGAACAACGAACGCAATTGGTTTCTTTATAACCTGCCAAAAGGGTAGCTCCTAACCAAACCTCTCTAATCAAACTAGGCCTATTGTAACAGAGTCAAGAATGGCCAGAATGGGCAGCTTGCCCTATCGCGCAGGTGACACGGGCCTCTTTCTACGAAACACCACCGTCTTATCTTGACCAGCATTCTTTTGCTTCATCTACATCACCCCGGCCACTGTTTCAATCTGATTTTAACTCACACATACATATGCGCATCAACATGTGTGGCGGGGCAGAATGGCTTTAGCGTGCCACCTGGCACGGCAATGGGCTAGCGGCACCCCGCTCTGCCTGTAATCCTTCCATCTCCAGTTGCAAAAAGCAGATAAGAAAGCGGCCAGAGAAAGGCATCTCAGTAAAAAGCGCCGAGCTCAACCGCCACGTCTTTCTTTTTTACCGGGCACGCCAGATGCCTATCGCTTTAATAATACAGAGCAGAGCTGTCTGCTGTCTCTGTTTACTTTTATTTTTGATTCGCGTGAGAATCGAGTCTCTTATTTTCGACACACGACCAGTAAACCCGAGGCTCTGATACGGGAGGGACGCAACCGAATCAAACGCGAGTATGGTGGCGAAATTCATCTGATGATTTGCTCTGATACGAGCACCAAGAAACTTGTTTTTGTCAGCGACGCTCTGAAGATAGCGCAGAGCTGCCGTCGAGGTGCGCAGTCCAATACACATGATGCAACCCTGTGTTAAGTCTTTAATCGATACATCTCTTGTCTTGACAGTGAGGACAGAAGGCAGATTCCAGATCAGAGGGGTGCTGGTGTAAATCTTTACAGTTCAAGCAGGGCCTTTTAAAGGCTGTCCATAATTGGATGCCTGCCAGCTGCTGGCGTATGTGGGCTGCATCGATAAATACTAGAATCTTAAAAAGAAACAAAACATACGAGTACACACGCTTCAGAAGGTATTAAATACATAATTTTACTTAACACAAATATAATTTCTTGTCTGTAAAATGGGCTGGGTGGTATATCGAGTTTTGGTAATATATTGGTGTTTTCCCCAGAGGGATATGGGATGGGGTATGGGATACGGTTTTACATGACCATCCTTATTTCATCAAAAGCTTTTGCCAGATATGTACACTGAGGTCAGATGTAAGCTTGCATATGGTGCAGCTGTATATTTTCAAACAGCGAGAAAACCTCATCTTTGAATTTTACTTTCAACGTTTGCTGTTGATTGTGACATCTCTCATAAGGCTTTGACTTGCATGTGAACATTTATTTCACTTTGTAGAAAATAGTGAGATATTTATCGTATATCGCAATCTATCTCAACATGTCAGAGATATGAAATTTGGTCAGTAGTATCGCCCAGCCCTACTATAAAACAAAAATCTCTTCTACTGTATCTTTACTGCATTACTTGCCATTGTAAATAAAGAAGCACTTAAGATCAATCAATGATGTTATAAAGTTTTATTCTCAAAACCAGTAATAACCAAAACTTACTGTAGGTCATCATAAAATGCTGTAAGTAACTAGATAAACCATGATAGTACATTTCCAGAGAACTCTTAAACATTCACAACACGAAATCCCTTGTCCTAGACATATTTGGAAAGGTCAAAATCATTTTGGGGGGCGTTAATCCCCTTTCAGTGTAACCATGAGAAGTCACAACAGAATTTCAGAAACTTAATTGGCTAACTTGACAAAGTGAAGGGTCTACTTGTTTGAAGTCTCTTTGGTTTAATTGCAATCATTCTTAATTACCATACTGCTCCAGAGTTAAATACCACACTCTATCAAATCAGCTAGCATGTAGGACGTTTCAGTCTTAAGGCAAATGGATAAATGATCCAAGTTCACATATTAACGTAGCACAGTGACAGCACATTGCAGGGCATTGATATTCCTGGGATACTTGCAATATATGAAGTGTTTGGTTCCAAAACGTGATAAACGCCATTTTTAAAAAAATAATACTGCCAAAATCAGGATTGTATTAGGTCAGTATTTAAAAGTAAATCTTTAATTTCACGCAAAATCCAATATCCGCCCTTTTTTCCCCAAAACGCAATAAACGCAATAAACGCAATAAACCTTTTCTGCAGAATGCAATAAATCCACACAACAAATCACAGCGCACCATTCCACGCATTGTAAACAACAATGGTGGTGCAGAATACACACGGAATCCTAGTTTTCCTCATCTTGTACTTCGTGATAAACAAACAAACAAAAGAATACTTTGAGTCAACTAAAAAAATATGACATGGCAAAGATGAATGCACATTAATATATTGATTCAATAGAACAGCATTTTAAAAAAAACTTGTCATGGATATATTGCATTTTGTGGAAAAAAATATTCAGTTTTTATAATAAATCTTTGAAAATCAAATTATGGATTTGAATTTTTTATGTTTTTATAACCTAAAGATGCTATGTGAAAGTTTGTAACAGAAAATAGTGGTTTTCATCTGGTCACTTTCTTGGTAAAGAAAACACGTTTTTACCGAAATTATTCAAAATGGAGTAAGAACCATTTTGGCTGTATGGTAACTACAGTGAAGCAAAAAATTGACAACAACCTGAAAAACAATATCATTGCATAAGATACCATTGTCAAAATTCAGTTTTCGCAAAATTTGAGCCATACTGTAAGTTTGGACAGAACAACTCTTTGTAGAGTCATCTTGTAGGCTAGACATAAATGTACTTAACCCGCAATAGTTAGTTTGTCTAGAACAAAGCACTCACATACCTCATATGGGTAATACACTTATGCCGCAATAGTTCGCCTGTCTGGAACCGAGCTGACTTAAACCACTATAATGTATGACACTTGCATTACATGTGAACAGCCCCTATGCTAATAGGATTCTGTTTCTCTCTCCCTGTCTCGTCCTCGACCCTGAGGACAATGAGACAAACATACCCAGTTCCTGCAGGCGTGAAGGTCATCACATCACTGATCTACTGACCGTCCTTCTACAAGATGCCCAGCCGATGCCTGACCAGCGACCACCGGCGGAACCAGTTTAATTTGCTTACCTGTTCACATACCACAATAGTATTTATATATATATATAAATATATATGTATCTCTCTCAAGGGTTTTTTCCCTCCAAGGAGTTTCCCCCCTGGACTAGCCAGGAAGGTTTTTCTCCTGGGGGGGGGTTCATCCCCTGGAGAGTCCGCAACCTTTGGCTTAACTTACTACTTTACTGTATACGTTATATTATTACTATGCTCGCTTTTCTAGGCTTTTCCTACATCTATTAATGTAAAGCTGCTTTGAAACAATTAACAATTGTGAAAAGCGCTATATAAATAAAATTGAATTGAATAGACACTTGCTAGTCACTTTTTGGTCCAATTCAGCCATTTAAAATACTTATAATCTTAGTTTTGTAAAGAAAATGTCAGCATCTGTAAAACAAATTTCAACCATTTAAGAGTTATAATAAGATGACGAAAAACAATCTCCAAATGTTTGACTGGTAGCTGATATCACAGCATCTCTCAGCTCAACGTCACAAGTGAACGTAAACACATCCTCGCTGATGTTGTGGGTGGGAGATCTATGGGGACACTGCTAACGGCTTCTGCAGGAGCGTTACAGCTCTGTGGTGAAATTCAGTTGCACTTGTAAGCATGAGGTGCCTCACTCCTCACTGCAACCTGGTGTTATCTCTTTCTGCAGCACCATGAGGACTTATCATCCCCATCTGCTCTTGGTATAGTGGAAAGTAGAGCACAGGGTTATCGCCATTTCTGATATGCACTGATAAGGCCCTGCCTCCTGTTGAAACTACGTAGCTAGCTGCACGCTCCCTATACGCTCGCCTGACTTCCTCAACCATCTCCCACCTGTCCACCATGAGGAACCAGCTGAGAACCAGGCTGTGAAAACGCTGCCTTCACAGGAAGTCGAGATAGGAAGGGTTTAAGTCTTGTACGAATCCAGTGCTTGAGCAACATCCTGCTCACTTAGGTTCCTTCATCTGGTTGTTGTTTGTAACATCCCACTCTTACATCCCATAATCCTCTGCGTGCATTTTGGCAGAATAGAAATAAGTTTGAAGTTAATTAAACTTGATTTAAGGTGTTTTAAAAGATATTCTGATACTACAGTAGTTTTATCCGAGGTGCCTTCATACAAAAGCACACATTCGGTTTGGGACACAGCCTCAGATTCAGCCCATCAGTGTCACCTGATGATGAAAGACATCACAGGTTGTAATATATGTAGATTTCAAAAGATGAATGAGCCTTGATCTCATTCGTACAGGGACCGCGGCACTTAGGAGATCAGAAATCTCCATTAAACCCAGACAGACAAAGACTAACATAAGCACTAAACATATACTAAGACCAAAATGCACAGAATACTATGAGACTTATTTCCTATTATTGGCAGGAAATATTTCTGTAATAGGTTTCCTTTACTCAATGCACCATGAAGCATTTTCTTTGGCATAAAATATCCATTTAGCTTTTTGGTCAGGAAAGCTGCTACGCAAGCTTGGATTTAACTCCTGTGGGGAATTCTGGGTGATTGAAAAACAAATAAACTCCTTCATTTAGGCAACCCTCTGACATAAATCTACCCCAGATATTACTAGATTACTCCTGTGGTCTGGTTAACAGGACAGTATTCACTCCCCCACAGTTTTAGAAACTGATGCACATATCATTCAGAGCTTTACCAGAGCAAGAATGAATATATGAAGCAATCTGAATTCATTCAGGAAGCAAGCACTTATTGATATTCTCCTAAACACGCACAAATCCCCATACAGACCCGTGCCTAATCTGGAAACAATTACAGATGCTTAACCTGACCTGTTTGCCCCAGATGAACTCTCAAACAGAAATATTTTCACTTTGCTAAAAGTGCCAGAGACCCTGGCACAAGACGTGGCAAAACCTGTAATTAGTCACAAATGCTGCCACCCCATCTGCTGCCAGACGTCAAGAACTTGCTTTCAGGATAGACCTTTTATAAAGATGCCTAACCAGAGTATATCAGACTGTCATTTATTTTTATTAAACACCTAACGGCGTGATTCTCACAAAATTAGACTTATGAGGTGTCATGAAACATTTTGATTTAAAAAAGTTAATGCAAAGTAAGAGTATCAAAATAAGAAGCATACAGTTACAAACATCTCATCATGTACTATTTTGCACATGATTTCAAATGACATCATACAAACACATTTTATTGTTTTTTTTCCACATTTAAGGGGAAATGTTCATTACCGCAACGTGTCCATAACTGGATTTGGGTTCTTTTTAAATTTAAAAATTAAAAAGCTTCAGTGCATGGTATACTATAAACATTTACAGTAAAGAAACATGTGGTATTTGGTGATCATTGGTAAATGTAGAGACAATAATAAGGAATATAAATATGTCCAAGAAAACTTTTCTCATCCTCCGCAACAATTTTCAATCATTGTATAATCCCTCAAGGAAGTAAAATTTTCAACAAAAACAAAAAAATAGTTGGAAGAGACATAATTTACTGTGACACTCAAGATGGCTACCAGGTAAGTAGTTCTTATTTTTTCTCTCCAGATAAAAGTTGATATTTTGTTTGTCATAGTACCTAGACAACTTTTTAGTTCTCATTACTGAAACATGAGTTTGTAAATGCATATATTTAATGTAATATCATGTCGCGGTAATGATCATTTTTTTATAATGATAATCTAAAAAATTTTAATAATTCTATTTTTAAATCCTCTAAAAATAATGATTATAGTAAGTTTAGATCATAATCTTATATGTGCAAAAAAAATTGGATTCAATGGCTTTTAAAAAAAATCTTGTTTGTCATCGTACCTAGACAACTTTTTAGTTCTCATTACCGAAACATGAGTTTGTAAATGCATATATTTAATGTAATATCATGTTGCGGTAATGATCATTTTTTATAATGATAATCTAAAAAATTTTAATAATTCTATTTTTAAATCCTCTAAAAATAATGATTATAGTAAGTTTAGATCATAATCTTATATGTGCAAAAAAAAATTGGATTCAATGGCTTTTAAAAAAAATCTTGTTTGTCATCGTACCTAGACAACTTTTTAGTTCTCATTACCGAAACATGAGTTTGTAAATGCATATATTTAATGTAATATCATGTTGCGGTAATGATAATTTTTTATAATGATAATCTAAAAAAAATTTCATTATTTTTTAAATCCTCTAAAAATAATGGTTATAGTAAGTTTAGATCTTAATCTTATAAGTGCAAAAACAAACTGGCTTTAATGGCTTTTTAAAAAAATCTGATGCTGGACACTTTTTAAGGCTGGACTTCATTTCACCCAACTGCTATCCCTGCCATAAGAGCAGGAAACCTAAAATAATAATTTTTGTGATTTAACACTTAGATTTTCATTTTTATAAAGAAAGAATTAGTTAATATGTTCCTGTGGCTCAACTGGTAGATCACTGCATCAGCAAACCAAAGGTCATAGGTTCAATTCCCAGGAAATACTGATAGAACAATGTATAGATTGAATGCATTGATGGTCGCTTAAAAAAAATATGTCTGCCAAATGCATTAATGTAAATGTGAATGTTTTGAAACATTCACTGTAAATACACAAATAAGCAGAACTTAGACTTTTATTAAATACACAAATTCCCCCTTCTTAACAATCCTTAACATGGCAAATCAAAACAATGTGGAACTATTTTAAATCACTGCAATTACCTATTAAGGTCTGTTTTAGCAAACACTGCATTCTTGTGTAGTCAAAATCCAGAACATCTGACATCAATGACTCACGATGATTCACACGAGTACAGACAACTTTTAAATTAACACAGCTTGTCAATTACTCCTGACTAAGATAAACATCAACCTGAAAGTTCACATGGGTGAATAAGCATTTTTTCACTCTGCGAATAATGAAGGTAATTAACAGGGATTTATTAATACCCCCTTGAACACTTCCACACACAAGAATATTTGAGGTGAAACTGAATCCTCAGGTGAACTTTAACCGTTGTGCATTCCAGCAGATTAAGGACAAATGCCTAAACATTCGCAAACCCAGTATTCCCAGTCCCGGGCCTGTTATTAAAAAACCTGTAAAATCTAGATCCACTTAAGTACTGTAAACATCTGTGCCAAACCGGTAAAAGCAAAGAGCATTACTTTAATAATGCCATCAGTTTATGACAGAGCTTACATGATTGCTTGTTATGTTAAGAGAATTTACTGTTTTACTCGATGCCTTTTCATACAAAGCAGATGCAGCTTTAAAATCTTATTGCAACTTGAAACCGATGTGCACGACTGAATACATGCCTTAACTTAATCGTTTAAATAATCAAACCTTAGCTATGCACTGGACAGTAACTGATACCAGCATAATCACACCCATTCACATTAGTAATCATTTTGGTTATACCAGTTATAATACGTACACTTTTCCCATTATGCTGTACAAATTAAAGTGCATGATAAAGAGATTTGGCTGGTCAACAGCGACACTCTCTGCAGTTTTCCGCACGAGACTACAAAAGCTGATATCGTCTGGCGTGGATTTCCTCGCCTCGCCCAAACTCCTTTAACACCCCCAACAAGTCATACTGACGAAACCCAGAGGCTAACCAAGTGGCCAAAAGGTTACGCTGTGGAGGTCGGCCTTGGCCCTCTACGCATACCCTCATTTCCTGGGCTGGACGATCTGCACCACTCATAAAGCTAATAAGGCCCTGCTTGTCCCGGGTGGCTGGGGCCCAGGCTGGCCTACTCATCACTGGCCACACCATGGGGGTCAGGGGTGGGTGTGGAGGCTGCTTCCCATTAGCTTGTCCCCTCTCCAGGTGCAACTAATGGGCTCAGCCAGAGCCTCTCCAGGACCAGTCAGCAGCCACTGGAGTAGGCCTGGAAGTGATCAGCACCCTATGCCAGACGGCCCGCTTAAAGCAACAAAGTTAAAAATAATCATTTTTCTTCACTAGCCGGGGAACGTCTCATCTACTGTGTGAATGTTTGGCTATATTTCAAAACACGACATCTTACAGTAAGCAGAAGAATATAAACAAGCAAGCACATCAATTTTACTCAAACACTAAAGTAAGGAGGGGTTTCCCTTTGATCATTTCAATAGCCTACAATCTCTGTTTAACTTTCTATTTTATATCTCGAAAACCTGTTTACAACATTAATCACACAACATGTTTTAAATGAAAGAAAATAAACAGCATAACTAACACCGACAGGCTGGCATCTAATTTAAACTGCATTTTCTGTTTATATAATCCATTAATTATTGTGACAAATTAACCATGAGAGTGTTTCTTTAGCTTTATTCGGAGTCGCAGCTAAAAGTTAACAAGATATTGTATGCCGTAATTGACCTATTTATTTCACAGTCCTTTCAAAGGTTATTTCGTCTGAGGAGCATTTTTCTTGATAAGGGGAAAGTGAGAGGAAAACATATTCGTGCATAAATCAGCTTTGCAATCATTCTGTCTTATATCCACCACAGGCAGAGTGTGAAGCAAATTGACCTCCAGCATGAAAGCAGATAAGCAATCATCAGTTAACCATCACGACTCATCTTCCACTAACATTTCCCAGCAACTTGGTTATTTAATCAAAGAATTTCTAAAAATTTCACCTTAAGCTCCTCTGTTTTGCTGAAAACTAATTGAATTACAGGCCCTGCCTTTGCAACAAGGGAGAGAGAAAAACGTTCAGAAAGAACAAGATGCATTTGTGCAAACAAACTTACCCGGAAAACAAACACTTCAACATCCCCACAGTCAACTGATGAGCACTAGCAACACCAACATCATGGGTTTGATTCCCAGGTAACGCTTAAATTGAATGACTGGCTTACCTATGTTGCTCAATGGCTTCATTGTCAGGAAGTTCAGCACCACACACGTTGCAGCGCTCGTGTTGGCTACGGCCATCAGGCTTCATCCCAGCGGCTAGCTCACCGAGCTTGCTGAAGAACTCCCTTTGGATGAAGCTCTGCGGCAACAGACCCCCATAAGCACTGAAGTCCATGGACATGGCCAGGGCTGGTGTCATGTGTAAGGATGAAGCCATCGAGGCAGGCATAGACAGCATGGCTTCGTTCTTATGGTTGTGTGGCAACCCATAGAGGGACGCCAAGTGTTTTTCTGTCATGCCTGCCATTGCCTCCAGCCCCATCTGGCCGACCTCGATCTGCTGCTCTCCAACACCTTCCTCCCTAACGTAGTGCAGCTCACGGGCACTGGTGATCACACTGCTCCTGGTAGGGGTTCCAGGGCCATCTCGGTTCTTGTCGAGATCACCGCTGCGTTCGCCGTTGCTGGAGCTGCCGGACTCCATGGCTTTGGGGCTCCCGTGCTCTCCGCTCTCATCTACTTGCATCATCTCCATCTTAATCTCTCCCATCATAGGGTGAGAGTTGCCATGCAGGGGCTGTTCGGTGCCAATTCCGGGGTGCATGGTGCTCTGCAGGAGGGACTGGCCGATGCTCATTAGGCTGTCAACGGCCGCTTTAGTTGGGCTCAGGGTGGAGAGACCGAAAGAGGTGGAGACCGACGGACTCTGGTCCACCATTCCCGGCAGTACCTGATGGGCAGCCGAGATGTAGCCGCTGTCCTCCATGGAATGCTTTTTCGGACCTGTCCCGTTCCTGCCGTGCCTCCCCTTACGTTCTTCATCATCTTCCCCACCGCCGTCGTTCATGTTGACCTCCGTGTCGTTTTCGTCAGAGGACTGGATGGTCTCCAGTATCTTCAAGCATTGCTCTTCCAGGTATTCTATTTCTAATATCTCTGCCGCATACAGCAGGTCATCCAGATCTTCCACTTTAGCTTGGAGAGTGGCAGTGTAAGCATACTCCAGAATCTGCTGGAAGGTCTTTGGTGACAGAAAGTCGAGAGTGTAATGTTGGCTGTTTCGGTGAAAGAGGATCTCGAACATTTTGCTGGTGCAGGCCAACACGGTCCGGTGAGCGTGGAACTCCTGGCTGTCCACCATGATGACCACGTCGCACAGCGTGCCGGCCAGCCGCATCTGATTTGCCTTGTGTAGCAGGGCATTGGGGTGATTGGGGTTCTGGAGCTGGATCATACCCATTTTAGTCAAATCCATAACGTCTCTGAAATCCACACGGCCAACTCATGAGTCTTTCTTTCCACGTGGCAGTCTGTTTAGTTATCTTTGTAAACAAGATAAGGTCAATCTAGAAAGAGATGAAAAGAGAAACCCAGAGTTATATGTAGTGCACGTTTATTCAGTTGATGAAAGTTATTGTTGATGAAAATACCAAATTACAATTGCTTAACGGATAAACTGTTATATAAAAAAGCCGTAAAGAACAATTTCAGCAGGGGATCCTGAATAAAATCCCCAAAAGGGTCTGTTAAAATGCATGAGAATAAAAAACAAAAAGACAAGTGGCCCACATGAGAGACGTGTAAACTTGGCTTTAGTGCTGTTAAAGGCTGGCAGTAATCAAGCCTTTGTTTCTATGTGTTCGAGCTCGCCTCACAAAGCCCATCAACAGCCTCCTGAAATGAAATGGCATCTTATTCAGTATTCTCATCACAGACAGGGATACTGAGCGGAGCTTGGAGACTGAGGCAAGCTGTTGCCAGGAATAGTTTGGAACTGGTGATGACACAATAAAGCTTGAAGCTTCAAAAATGCCCTTTAAAACCGACTTTAACATACTATGTGTGCTTATTATGTACATCAAATATGAACAGCACTTAAAAAAAATCTTTAAAAAATAAAAATAAAAAACAATTTGTTAGATAAATTAGACTAGATTAAGTCATTTAAAACGGTGTGTCATCTAATCATCTAAAAAAAATTAATTAATTAAATATTTAGTGTATTTATTATCATAAATTGCCTACTATAATCATGTGTGGCCAAATATTTACTATTATCACAATTTATTGCAAATTTAATGTGAAATCTGATTAGGAAATAAAATAAACATATGTACGATGCACGCTTGTAAGGCGTCGTATCGCAATGCACTGAAATAATTGTGCAACTGAAGTAAGATCATTTTAAGACAATCACTTTTAGGTGAGCATAACATTAAATACACAAGGATCCGCCATAACATTTGGGTCGGTCCTTTAATAAGTCTTTAAATCAATATCAAATATATTGAACATCGACTGTCTACTGTAATCATAAGAAGAATCGGAAGATTTAGTTAAATGTGTTTCTCTACATCAACACAAGAAAGCGCTGCAGAGAAAAGCAGACGCGCACATTAGTTAATAGTCTTTCTGGCAGACACTATCAGTGTTAGCCGTGGATGACAGGCTTTGTAATTTTGAAGACTGTTTTCTGTTTTCCAGACAGACGCGAGTCAACAAATAAGCGAAAGTTGTTATGAAGGCAGACCCGAGCTGCACGCGCAATACACCCATAAAGCCGTTTTCACACCTTTAAAATTATTAAACAATACAGAGGGGCGAATAATCATTAAGTAATGAATACGCGCTTTCATTTGGGTTAACTGTAGTGGTGAGACAACAATAACGCCAGGTTCATTCACGCGAACTGTACATCACTTTCATAAACATCAAATCAAAGCCAGGACACGAGACGCTATCAACACATGTCTGGATTAAACAACTGATGTGGTTAACACCATCTTCATACATAATCATATGGGACCGATATATAAACACATCAGACATATATACAGTCATATAAGAGCAGTGAAAGTCCAGTCAGACTGAACAATACATGATTGAAATGATTCGGCAGTGCGCACGTGAATCTCTTTAAGTTAAACCCCCGTTCAATATTTCATTATATATTACAGTTAAATACAACAGGCGAGATCGGGCGATGAACTAAACAACTGTCAAGTTGAATCGGTCAATTTCAATGTTATGAAACAAAACAAAACACAAAACATTAAAGCATTCACCGTGAAATAAAACCCAATACATTCCTTTTTAAAAGACGTTGACGCGCCTCAAGGTGTCCATGATTTAATGATTATATTGAGACATACTGACAGGCGAAATAAAAAGAAAAACCATTACTTGTTTCTCTCATGACGTTCTTTAAAAGACAGACTTAAACAAGTGTTTAAATGTACAAATGTAAAGAGTCGCGATGGTAATAAAGCACATGGACGCACGTCACTGTCTGGTGCGCGAGCAGACCTCACGTCCCCCGAATACTAAAACACACGCTTACGTCAACATAACATGTCCACATGTGTAAAGATGAACATAAACACTCATAACCATCACCTGTACCGAACCCACACGCGCACTTTTAACTTTTCGGCGCACTTTCATCTTTCAACTTCACTGAAGCAACAGTGTAAGTTGGCGTGATGCTGAGCGACATCCGATCAACACGATTAATAACGCGGATCACCTCAACGTCAACATTTCCCAAACTGAACACCCGCACATGCACGGATCTGTCACGAGCTGTAGGTGTAAAAAAAAATAAGGTGCACGCCGGTACTCACCTGTGTCGCACGTTTCGCTCGCGAGTGTGCGGTTATTAGGACTGTAGCATAGTAACGCAGTTCACAGTACCCGCTCTCACGCGCACTAACTCCTCTCCTCGCGCCGCTTAGCAAATCAACGGGCTGGTGACGTCAGCGCGCATCCTCGCCGGACTCGTAACAAACACTGCTAAAGTGAGACACCTAGGGGGCTATGGGATATAGGCCAGTGTGTCTGGAACATTATCAGATGTGTGCATGGACCTTTGACCATCACTACCTTTGCTACTGGTTGGACCAACTCACTACTAGAAATAAACATTAAACAGTATTTATAATGGCAGGATGATCTGGTTAAATGAGGTTTATTAAATATTTAGTTAGGCAACTATGTAGAGAAAAACAAAGAGATTGCACTTTGCCCATTGCTTTCTGTTTTGAGGAATGAATTGATCACCAGAGAAATGATTTACAACAACTGGCAAATAAATAATATTTTATATTTCAGAGAAAAGGGGGCTTTAAAAATGATGAAAGCTTGTATACAAGTCTGAATATAAACAAGATATCTCATTTAAGTTTATAAATTACATTTTACGAAAAGGTCTCATTAACGTTGATGCACTAACATTACTTACAATAAACAGTATATGTTTATAGCATTTATTATTCTTGGTCAATGTCAGTAAATACCAATACAATTTTTTTTATGTTGTTGAAGTTAATTCATTTTGCATTAACCAATGTTAACAGATACAACTTTTTATTTTAAAAGTATATTTGTAAAATGCTGAAATTAACATGTTTAATAAATGCAATAGAAGTATTGTTCATTATTACAGTAATTCATGTAAATTAAAAAGTAAATTACAAAGTAAATGTGGGTGTTCATGTTTTATTAATCAGCAATATTTCACAGAATACAATGGTCAATATAATTTATAAATATGACCATGCATGCTATTTTTCACCATTTGCATAACCGTCTCATTTTACACATTCTTTTTCATTACAACAGACTATTGGCTGCATGTCACATATTTGCAGGGCAATTTATCTGACTGTCTTGCGTTGTGTATGACGTCTGCTGACAGACTGAAAATGGAGGGAAAGCTTGAGATGAGAGATCATAGAGCACCATCACCTCTGAGCTGACCTCAGTGCTGGCTTACTTAGGGATAAAGACAAAGGCAATGCCATAATCTCCCATCTAATCCACATTTTACTAAAGTGAACTCTGATGAGACCTAAATTATATGATGAAATTTTTGCAGAATGCAGGGTAGTGTTGTCAGTTTTTTGCTCTGAAACCCCTACAGTATATCTTTCATTAATACTCTTATCATTAATACTCATTTGGATTATTTACACCATTTAAGGGGCCTGACTTATTGTAAAGTCTCATTTTGGATTATTTATTATTTGTTATGATTTTTTTATTTACTCTGCACCCTGCAACATGCAGTAGCATACATAACAATATTAAATGGTTTATGCTGATTGTTATTAAAGTTAATTGTTCTTTATTTATCTCTGTATATATTTAAACATTAGTAGGCCTATATCATATAGTAGACATTGTCTTGAAAGTTTTGGATAGTTATACACAGCTAACAGTGAATCTCTCTCAGGGCTTTGGTTGAATGGGCTCTTTTTACACTTGTATAATCCTGGGGGGTGTTTTAGGCTTGCCCTCGTGACCTCTGATCCCTACCCTCTGACCTTGGCTGGATTTTCTCCTGTACAAAATTTCTCTCCCTGTGCATGCCTAAAGATGTTTTTCAGAACCACTATACATAAGTACCTGTTGCTATCATGCAATTTATTCATTCAACTGCCAGTTTTGAGTTTGTTTCAAATACACAAAAATAATGAAATTGTCTTTATATATTTAATCTCACATGTTTAGAATGTCGAAGGGTCTGCTGCACACTTACAGTTGCAATAGTGGAAGTTGGTTGTTCACTATGTTTATATATAAACATTCCTCTATAAGTTAATACTGTACATTTGATTTCAATTTAGTTTTCACACATACCTTTAAAGACGTCAGCGCCTTATTTCCTGCAGATTTATCTTCATTATGAGGAATGGGTGCATTTAATGGATTGAAATAGTCATGTTTACAGAGTAGTTTACTTTACTGAGTGCATATTTACCTCCCTCTCCCCTAAGCCTCATACCTGTTTGGTTAGATGACAAGGTGATCCCTTGATCAATACTGATGTGGTATCAGCAGGCTGAACAATAGGAATGGGCTGTTAAACCTGTGATGGTTTCAAATGACAAGAACTTCATCCTTAGAGGTCACAGATCTCACAGATCACTCACTTCACTTACTTTAAGTATTAGGGCAGAAACATTCCAGGCACTGATTACACTTTCACATTTAGTTGTTTTTTATTCACTTTTGATCCTGTACTTAAAAAAATAAACTTTTTACACTCCCACTAGTTCCACAGTGTTTAGCATTTTGCATAACAGAATAACTTTTTGTTTTTTAAAGATAACACTCTAAAAAGTGCTGGGTTGTTTTTAACTGGTTGATGCCTGTATTTGACCCAACCATGGGTTAAACCATCCCAGCATTTTGAGCAAAACAACCCATCACAGGTTAATTTAAAACCCAACAATTGCGTGGATTTGTTCCTTTTTGACCCAGCCATGTTAAAAAATAATCCAGCATTTTTAGAAAGCATGAAAATGTCACTACCATTAAATGTAATGTGTTGCGTTCTAAAAGCATTCTGTAAAGAAATAAGTTCTCAGAAACATTAACACACTCATATTGCACAATAAAAATGTACACACAAATCTGATAAAACACACTGGTCTTAGGTTGAAAAGCCTTCATTTAACTTTCTCTTTATGGAACCTTAAAAGAATTATACCTCATGCTTTTACCTTTTCCTACTCTCATTTCTAGACATCTGTGTGTGAGTCCAGTCACCTGTTGCGAAGAGCCATGCCCATGGAAACGGCAGGATTCAGCGTGTGGACCATAAGATTTTGAAATTGTTGTAACATTAGCTAAAACGGATTGGCGACAAACTGCAATGGTAACATCTGTAAAGTTTTCACTTATCTGTCAATAAATATCAGTTTTAAGTCCTTTATATCGTGTTGACATCATTGTTTATATGCTTTATAAAATACAATGTTACCTAAATACATGCGATGCTGAGGTATATATTTTTTTTTATTAAAATTAAGCTCCAGTTCATGTTCTCTGAACAATAAGCACTGTTTAACACATGATTTTTTTTGCATTAAGGCATATCACAAGCAGTTTTTTTATGTAGTAATGTACTTTAATTTAGCATTCTTCGTTAAGAAAACTAAACAAACCAGCAGGGAACATTAGGGTATCTGTTCTGGAAACCAAAAATTGTTAGATGAATGTTCCCTGCTGGTTAGCCAGGAAAGCTCGTTAGGTTCCCAGATTGTTCTCGTTAGGTTCCCAGAACGTTCTCAGAACCTAAAGGGAAAGTTCTATTTTTGTTAAAGGAAAACAACACAGGTTTTCAATATTTTATTATGTTCTTATCTCAACTTGGACAAATTCGTACATACCTATCTTTAGTCAATGGTATACTTCATTTTTGTACAGTACGTCATGAATATGTTAGCATTTAGCTTAGCCTCATTCATTCCTTAGGATCCAAAAGGGATGAATTTAAAAGCCATCAAACACTTCCATGCTGTCCCTATTTAAAGACAGTTACATGAGTAAGTATTGTGGTGCAAAATAAAACGTGGCGATTTTTTAAGCATGAAATGAGAACTATATTGTATTGCGGAAGAGCACTTAGTTTGCAGAGAGGGAAAGTAGTCAGGAATGATGATATTACTGTACACATTGAAAAAAGATAGGTATGTGTTAATTTCTCTAAGTTGAGATAAGAACATAGTAAAATATTTATAAACTGTGGTTTGTCCTTTAAGAAAACTTTCCTGGATAACCAGCAAGGAACGTTTACAGAACGTTCTGGGAACCAGAAATTTAGGCTACGCCCTCGCCTGTGAAACGTCCATGTTTTGCCGCTTTCCGCATGTCTCCAATTGAAAATCGCAACTGCCTCATCCTGCATGAAAGTGTTATAAAAATATGTTTTTTATATTTAATAATACTGTATAAATAAACATGGGAACCAGATTGGTCATCGTAGTGGACTATGTTTATGCTTGACACCTCTGACTTAGAAGAACAATTTTAGGATAAATAGCTCCATAAAGAACATTTAACATCGGAAGAACCTTTCTGTTCTTTGTGGTAATAAAATGTTCTTTATGGAGCTATTTATAAAAAAGTAAGAAAGAAACAGTTATTTAAAGAACCTTTGACTGAATGGTTCTTTGAGGAACCAAAAATGGTTCTTCAATGGCATTGTTGTGAAGAACCTTTTAAGCACCTTTATTTTTAAGAGTGTACAAAAATCTTTAGTGCAACAGAAATGTTCACAAAACGTTATTTTGGATTCATGCATCTTGACAAAGAACCTTTAAAGAATATTTTTTGTATTTTTAAGATTGTAACAAGAAAAAAAGTTAGAATACAAATGAAGCGTTTATAATAACTCCACTTCCTCTGTATCTATTTCTCCATCACTGACCTTTGTTTCACACACCTAATCTTCAATCTTTCTTCCTCTTCATCATTGGCTCATCTGATCCTAATGACTGTTAAAACCAAATTATCTGAATCTCAAATGTACTGCAAGAGTCTCCTCAATATTTCATACACTTCTGTGTCATAAATCACAAATGCTTTAAATAGAAATACTACACTTGATTATTGTGCCTAAAAACTTGCCGGTAAAACCTGAATCATATAGCACACAAAAAAAACTTCAAGTATTTTGCTCTCCTCAGGTGCTGGTTAAAAACTGTCAAATGTGATATGAGTGACATCTGCTGTCAGATGTCAGAGATCCATCAAGCACATGGGTGGTTTAACTGCAAGACCCTTAACCATAGCCTTCTAATAAATCCTGACCCCTTTTAACAGAGGCTTCCCTGCAGTTTCCATTTAGAGGAATTTTATAAACTTTCTTTCAGCAGAGAGAGGCCATTGTTGTTCTGTTGAACAAGACCAACACACTCAATAGTTTAAACAATGCCAATGATGATTAATGACAGATCTGTCAAACAAACAGCGCTGACCATAGCTTCAACTCACAGCGACTCAAGAACAACACACACACAAACACATGCACACGCCAGACCTTAAAGAGAGGTTAAATAGTTGCATGAAAGCGATTTAACCAGTGTGACCCTCCAATATTCAGATCAATGGTGGGATTTTAACAAACTATTGTTTTTTTGTGTGTGCTTACACTCACTGATTGCTATAAAATGAAACACATGTGATGAAATTCGCCAATATTTGGTTTTCCACAAAACACAACAAAATGCGTCCTGGAGCTTTTTAAAAGGGTAACAAGGCAAACTGTTTGTTATTTGTATAGATAAACATTCGAAATGACGTCTGTTCGAGAATGCCTTTCCTCTGTGTAACAGTAGGGGTGCAGGAGAGGAGCCCGCGGCCCCTGGAGAGATCCAAAGAGCCCCGCTGACCCTGCCCGATGTACCTCTGCTCAACACACTACTACAGAGCACCATACAGCTGCCTTTCATTCAGCTAAAGAAAAGGACATTTTTTTTTCTCTTTTTCTCTAAGTGTAAGACCCCAGCTGTCCTCAGTGAAGCAGAATTCCAACTTTCCCTCCAAAAATATTCTCTCTCTCTGCCTTCATTGTCCATCCTGGAGGTGGCCGAACCCTCCTCTCCATAGTGCTTAACCACTGGACCGGGCGCAAACAACAGAGTAATCATATTACAGTGTCTCTGGGAAAAAGGGACAGCTATCCACGGGGAATGTCCTGTGGCTAATCCCCGCGAGGCTGGGCTTTTCTTCTTCAGGGCCGGTTCTACCTTTCACAGCGGTTTTTGGAGGCACACAGGTCTTTAACCGTTCAAGGATATCGGCTTTAAGCATCTCCTGCATTCCCTTATACTTCAGCAAATAACAAGAATTAATGCAGGAAAGATCATGAATGAAATCTCATTTGTGATTTACAGTTTGTATATAAAATCATCCATTTTGTGAAAATATAACCTTGAGTAGGGTCATGTAAAAGATTGACAATAAAGTAAAATGAAACTTTGATGCTTACAGTCTCATCATTAGATTATGGATTTCACAGACAGGCTCACATTTGTTCAATTTTATTTTGGTACCTTCATTACCTCACCTTCTTATTTCTACGGATCCTCATTTTCTTCGTCCCTATGACTGCAGACATGATTGCCGTTATTGTAAATAATTAATAGGCTGTAATATATCACCCCTAATTAAACATATTAGTCAGGTGAATCTTGTAGATTTACTACCCCCGGCTCTTGTCCAATGATATTCAAATGAGCCTAATTCCCATCAATAATGCAAATAGATGCACTAAACATTTTTCACTGTACATTAACTGTGCAGCCCACATACGCCATGCATGTGAGAATTTACACAAAGATCATCATTGAAACATACAGTATTTACAGTAATTAGCATTAGCTTTATGATGAAAAGTGTTACTGTAAATCGAAAACTGATAACATGACAATGCAATTATTAATTGTTTGCACTGAAAAAAAAAAACTTTGCAACTTTAATGCATAAAAAAGGTATGTGGTTGTTTTCTGGGACCTTTAAAAAATGGATGGAAATAATTTCACAAACCCCTGAGAACATTCAGAACTAGATTAAGAAAATATGAAGGTCTTTTTTATAAAAGTTGCACCTGGAGATAAAGAGATAAAGGGGTCTAATAAAACCAGCTGAGCTTATGTATTGAGAACAGAGGCTAATTTAAAAAGAGTCTCCAGCTTGATTTTTTTCCTGGGCACCAGCTGGTCTTCTAACAGATGTTGAACGCACTATTTAACCGAGATGTTATATATCAAAGTGTACTGAAGTGTCTCTTGTTTCAGTTTGAAGTATGACTTCTGCAGGGGTGTCAATAAATTGCAAGTCAGCTGTAACTGTACTTTAAAACGTTTTCCTTTTCTAGAACGACATGTATTTTCCAATAAAGATTAAGCACTCTGTGGTTCAACACACATTTTACAGGTTAAAAGGTGATGGCTATTTGGAGTTAAAATGGTTAAGAGATCCATCGACGTGGATGAGCTGGAATGAAAACTAGAAACAAACAATTCCCAATGCTATGACAGGAGAAGGATTTAGGAGGAGGAGGAGGATGGATATGAAGCAGAATGTTCTCAAGTGGAATGCATATTGGCTTTCACAGCATGTGGCTGGGCAGGCACTCAAAACCCAAAAGAAAACTCCAGGCAACAAGAAGAGATACATACAACACACAGGGTTTAACCTTAAATATATCAAAAATGTCACTTTATACTGTATAATCAGTTTGAACACAAAACAGACTTGACAACTACTAATTTCATCGTGTTATGTAAAAGACTTTGGAGGTCAGATTTTGGAGGTCATGCATAGAGAATTTCAAAATCTTACTTAGATGTTGACTCTTTGTGTGTCATCCACCCGTGGTCTCCAGATGCATGGTCTTAAGTTATCTAACACAATTGTAACCCCTCCCAGGGTTTCGGGAGGACTGCGGAGGCTTCTATGTGTCGGCTATTATTAAATTAGAAGAAAAGAGAACAAGTGAGATAAATGTGCCAGTGCTTTCTCTTTATGGCCCGGGTCTAGAAGAAAGCCACACAAACCATATGGCAACAGCTTTAACCAAATCTACAGGTGGCTTTTTATTGCGTCGCCAACTTGAGACGTTTATAGTGAGTGTGTCTAAACAGGAAATATGAAAATATTAAAATCAGCTTTGTGCTTGGAAATATGCCCTGTGTTTGTATGAGGCATTACATAATACTGTCTGCCTACAGCCAGAGAGAGAGAGAGAGAGAGAGAGAGACAGGCCATGGCTGGAGTACACATTACTACCGCTCCTCTTCTGCTTAATCTGATAGGACAACGGCATTTTTTTTATAAAAGCAGAATTTACACGGAGCAGATAGAAGCAGAAAAAGCTAAATAAATGAGTTTATTACAGAATAATAAAAAATCTAATTTTTAAAGTCATTTGAATCTAAAATTCAACTGAATTTTAGAGACTTTTAATAAATTAATGAATGTGAAATTTTGCAATATTTTCCTAGGACAATTCAAGTATGCAGTTCAGTTGGAAAAGCACCTGATCAATGGGATTTCCAGCAGTTTGATTCCCCGTTGCTGTCTGGTAAATAAATAAATAAACAAACACTATCTTTATAGCTTTAATTTCATGGGTCTTGAGGTGTGTCATCCACAAGCTACATTATCGCGATGCTTTAGTGCCACCACGTGGACACATGATTATATGCAGCTGCTCAATTATTTCCATATAGCTGTGATCTCTTTACGGTAATGTAATCATATTAATGCCATCATTTACATAGTATAGTTTCCGGTAACACTTTATTTTACGACCCGCAAAGTACCGCGTAATTAAACCGAATTTACAGCGTACCTATTTGTAACAACAGAGTACCTCTACAGTACGTACTTGTAGTTATAAGGGAATAATATTTTAAGTTTGGGGTAATAAGGGGGTAAGAATATATGGTAAATTATTCTCTAAGTATTTCATAACTACAGGGTACCTATTGTAATATTACGTGGTATGTATGACTTACGTCTATGGGTAATATGGTCTATGTGTAATAGGTTTTTTTTTTTTCATATTTGCTACTTACCTGATGAAGTGTTTTGTATAGCCTACAGTTGATGTCTACAAGCCACGTCGGCAAATAAAATATAACACACAATAAAGATAATAGCAACTTGTACCTCTTTGATCTGTATATGTATACAGGAGTTACCAGGTAACTCTTATATTTGCGGGCTGTAAATTGAAGTGGGGCTTATTCTCCGATTGTTCTGTGTATGTACCAGGTAACTCTTATATTTGCGGGCTGTAAATTGAAGTGGGGCTTATTCCCCGCTTGTTCTGTGTATGTACCAGGTAACTCTCATATTTGCGGGCTGTAAACTAAAGTGGTGCTTTGTTCACCTCTTGTTAATAAATGTTATAGGGTAAATACCATAAACATACAGAATATTGTTATTTTTATTTTAAAACAACTTATTTCAAAACATCTTTAAAAACACTATAATTAAGCCAACACTTAATGTTTATTATCACATAACTTTTATTTAAAATAAAAAGTCATGACAATTTTTCATTGTTTTTGCAGCTTGGCTTCCTCTGTTGGTGTTCTTGTCCACTCGGATGATGAGTTGATATCGTCTCACAAATGCTGTTCTGCATTACATATAAAAAACATAAATGAAAGCCTTCAGTAAATGTTTCTTCACTGTGCCTTGACAGAAACAGAGTTTTCTAAGCCAGTTACGTTTATAAATTTTAGGCTTACTTATGTGCTAGCTAACCTGCTACCGTTAGCTAGCAACTTTCTTGAAAAACATTGTTTGAAATGCGTGAGTCATGTATTAACAAAACCAGTCACCTTATCCAGCATGCGGAACCTGCTAACATCACTCGCAGCTGTACTACACAGTGTAGAACGTTTTTAAAACCTCTTAAAGAAATTTCACCTCAGGATCGCGTTCCAGCAAACCTCCTGCAGACGACCGCGCGCTCTACACCTGCGCAGTAGTCTACGCATGTAGTCGTCTTTTGCTTTAGCGGGAGCTGATATCTGCTGTTGTTTCATTCTGGTTTGCCATTGCATAAATTATATTTGGCTAAAATACTTGTGTTTACAGTAAATAAATTGCAAAGCACCACTTCAAATATGTCCGCAAATGTAGGAGTTTCCTGGTAAATAGGGAATAACTTGCTATTTTTATTGTACTTCCCTTAAAAAAAAGATAACCACATTAAATCAGCTTGACTTTTGTTATTAAAAGCAAGTAATATAGGCTACTAAAATAAAAGTGATATGCTGTTATATTTATTTGCCGATGTGGCTCGTAGACATTGACTGTATACAACATTCAGTATGAAAAATTCACAATAAAAAATAAATAAAACATAATTTCCCCATAGACTTGACTAAGTCATACATACCACGTAATATTACAATAGGTACCCTGTTGTTATAAAATACTTAGAGTATAAATAATTTATAATTCTTCATATTCTTACCCCCTTATTACCCCAAACTTAAAATATTATTCCCTTATACCTACAGGTTACCTACCCTGTTGTTACAAATAGGTACGCTGTAAATTCGGTTTAATTACGCGGTACTTTGCGGGTCGTAAAATAAAGTGTTACCTAGTTTCCTTTATAAATAAGCACAACAGGGGGACGTGTTGCTTTATCACATCACTGAACTATTTTAAATTGTTAAATAAAAGAGTGACACTACCTTGCTTCTTCCTGAGAGTCATGTTTATTGTATTTTATTAGTTATATATTCGTTATTAAAATTAAGCATACATGACTGGGGACATGGCAGTTCAGCCTACTTGGCCTGAATAATGAGTACTTATTTTAAATTTCATTTAATTAGGTTTATCATATAAGACAAGCTTAAAAAAAATCGTATAATTGCATTTTTAAATAACATACAGTATACACTATTATGTCTTAGGAATGACCAACTCATATAAATTGTTTATTTCAAAATACCTTTGTAAATGATTTGTGATTTTTATTGGCTTATATAAGACTCTTGGTCGGTTTTGTACATAACAATGGGTTGAACTATTATTTTCAGAGGGAGATATTTTGAGGAATGTTTGTAACCAAAACTTTTATGGCCCTATTTACTTTAGTATTCTCTTTTCCTACTAATGGAAGTGAATGGGACTCATGATTGGTTTGGCTACAAACATTCCTCAAAATATCTTCGTTCGTGTTCACCAGAAAAAAAGAAATGTATACAGGTTTGTAACAATGTGAGAGTGAGTAAATGATGACAGAATTTTATTTTTGGGTGAACTATCCCTTTAACAGTGACTCCACAATAGATGTCACTCTGAAAAGGTTGTTTCAACTAATTGGAGAGAACGCAAAGTTGAGGTACAACCTATGTTGGGTTGTTTTATCCCAAATGATAGTTTAAACTCATTGTTAGGTACAAAACAATCAACCAAGAGTCTAATATAAGCCAATAAAAATCACAAATCATTTACAAAGGTATTTTGAAATAAACAATTGATGGAAAACATAATTAAATTCCGTTTAGGCCATATTTATTTGTTAATTGTATATGCTTATTTGCCATTTCATATCATGGTACAGCGTATCTTGAATTACTTTTACCTTGACTTTACCAAGAAATTTCAATATTTGCAATTCAAACATTTACAAGATTTTCTTACGGAGTGTTGTTAATGTTATCGTTGTCTTGGGCGCCACCTGGTGGTGATAGCGAGCACACGCAGCAGGCGGCGCTGGTCGCATTTACTCGCGTCTAGTGAATCTCAACCTCTCAACCCCTCACTCCCTACCATAATATTTGAAGCCCTCACCGCACTTACAATTTCTTATTTAGTCAAATATCTTAGAGCTGGGCATAACTACAAAGATGTTTTTTCGTCATAAAACAACCAAACACTATATGAATTCTAGCATGCACTGCCCATTTATGGAGAATCACTGGTTTAAGCTTTAAAATTGTATGAGCATTCAGTCTATTCAAGGAATTAAATGATGTATGCTTACCCCATTTTTAAGCATAAATATTGTTGGTGGCTAAATATTACAATCCTGGTAACTTTTTTTGTCATGGTTGGGCAAGTAGACAGAACAACTATTGGCTATGTATTTAAATTATATACATTTCAGATATTATATTGACATGAGACTTATTTTGTGGCTGCACTTTTTACCTACCTGTAAATAAATCTATAAATATTATATACATTTAAATACATGATTTAAGTATTAATTAAAAATAAATAAATAAATAAATGCCTTTACTGACAAATGATAGCGTAATAAGCAGTGCATGTTGTCCGAATTGTAGCTAACTTGACTAGTGTATTAAGCACCACTTTAATGAGACACAAGCATATAACCGTCTAAAAAAGCTGTGTTTGTTATGCATCATTACATCCTTTATATAGTTTTAATGATTACAGATGACCCTTTTAAAAGCCAATTCCAAATAGACGAATAAATAACACTGAATCTAAGCACAAAAATGAACCCCAGTACTGATTTCTATGTGAAATGAATCAATAGAGACATACATTTTCTTTCTTATTTTATTGAACACAAGAATTTGTCGACAGAATGAAGTCGAATTGTTGTCGGTTAGTATTTACAGCAGTGACAGTGGGAAAAGACGTGAAATTGACATTTGATTTTGTAAAAATCTGTATACAGCTGTGAGAAGGAGCTCTCAGTGAATGATGAAACTGACGAATGTCTCATAAACGTCTGAGACGAGGGCGATAATGAGAGAATGGATGAGCGTGAATGAGTCAGAGGCTTTTACAGGTGAGATCTGCTTGAATTATGAGCCTTAATGCATTTCGAGACAATCATTATTTTGAACAGACTTTTGTCCTTAAAATGGCACAAGGAAAAATTGGTCCCACATTGAACGGCAGCTGAATGAATCGAAACATTATATTCCAGTTGGATCATAATAGTTTGTATCATAGACTAGAATCCGACCACTAACACTTTAAAATAACTTTCATTGATAACATCAACACACATCATTACTGAACATCACCCAATGCTTAACAGACCAGCATACATTCAAATGATTAGAAATGGCATGAAACGTTCATTCTTATACTGTATATATATATATGTGTGTACTGTATGTTCACACACCACTGATCTGTTAAGCATGTGTTAATAATGAAAGATATTAAAAAGTACCAAGCAAGTAAAAGCACTTACTTCATGTATAAAACAAAAGTGACAACAGTGAACATACATGACAACAGTCCACTGACATTTAAGATAAATGTACAACAAATAAATCCTTTGACATTTTTCAATTTTAAGCAATTCAATTTTTAAACTCAACACTAGTTCAGAATACACAGCATGCTTCAGATAGATGCCACTGACGAGGCATTTAACCAAATTTTGTTCCTTAATGTGGTTGAGCTGGTGGCCACAGAAAGTCTCGGGTACTTACAAGACAAAATGTCAAGTTTCTGTGTGACTTTATATAAATAGCTTGCATTTTGTTTGATAGTTTTCACACCCTCAGACCCAGAAAACCATGTTGAGCAAGAAACATTATTTTCACCGTTTACTGATCTGGACCATTTTACAGCAAGGGGCATAATGTCACAGAGACTGCAGATTGAGGTCGCCCAGCCCGCATGAACCGTAAGAAAAAAATTGTCAAAATATGTACCCCAGCTGTCACTGGTGTGGTACCCTTTCAAAAAGTACAGCTTTGCACTTAAAGACTTCATAGTAGTACCTCATATTGGTACCAAATGCATACATATCTGTACCTCCCTAACCAATTGAGGATGCTCATTTTGAAGGCACAAATTGATTTGTGTCTGCATTTCATTTCTGCTGTTGCTGTCACTGTTTGATCTTCTCATTATTAACATTGTTTGAACTACGAGCTACAGCTTTCACAACCTATGGATTTTTTTTATTCTATTACAAACAATATTCACACTAGGATTTTCACAGTGCACAAGCTTGCAGCCTAAAGAAAGAAATAAAAGTACAAAAACGTCAGGCTGAATGCTACTATCCACACCGGAGTACTATATGGCTTAAATAATAATCACAAAAATAACAATTTGGCCTTTTATTTATGCATAAGATATCAACCAACGAGAGTATCTGTGTCGAACGGGCACAGTCGCTGCATGGGTTCATCAGTAATGTGAGCAAAAACCACTGGAGCATCAGAGTCGAGAACTTTGACTTCCTGATGCTGTGTTACGACCTGATGTTTTCATTAGGCCGTGTGTTCAACATCTGCATCTAGCGCGTAACACAGCGGTGTGCCGCTGTAATGCTCTTACTTCTTTCACTCGAGGAGCTTTCTGATCTATATCTGACAGCTCAAGTGTGTCTTAATGCTCTTTTTAAAGGAGTATCCCCGCAGGAGATCTCTTCAACTAGCAACCTTAAAAAGTCTTAAAGTTAATAGGCATTACCTAAAAGGTTTACGGGGAGTAACAGAATTGAAAAAAATGTAAAGAAGGGGAAGATAGATGCAATAGTTCAGACCTTTACCCTGTCAAGTGAGAGAAAACTTTCATATTGTGTTTGATAAGAGGCTGCGTGTTAAAGGGACACCACTTTTTTTTTAAAAGATGCTAATTTTCCAGCTCCCCTAGAGTTAAACATTTGACTTTTACAGTTTTGGAATCCATTCAGCAGATCTACGGGTCTGGCGGTACCACTTGTAGCATAGCTTAGCATAATCCATTGAATCTGATTAGACCATTAGCACCACACTAAAAAATAACCCAAAGAGTTTTTATATTGTTCCTATTTAAAACTTGACTCTTCTGTAGTTACATCGTGTACTAAAACCGACAAAAATTAAAAGTTGTGATTTTCTAGGCAGATATGGCTAGGTACTATACTATCATTCTGGTGTAATAATCAAGGACTTTGCTGCTGTAACATGGCTGCAGGAGGCGCAATGATATCACACAGCAGCCGAAAATAGTCCCCTTAGTAACTTTCAATGGACTATTTTCAGGCACTGCGAAATATCATTGTGCCTCCTGAATCATTGGTTATTTTTTTAGCGTGATGCTAATGGTCTAATCATATTCAATGGATTATGCTAAGCTATGCTAAAAGCTGTAGCGCCAGACCCGGAGATCAGCTGACTGGATTCCAAAACGGTAAAAATCAAATGTTTAACTCTAGGGGAACTAAAAAATGAGCATATTTTCAAAAAAGTGTCCCTTTAACATTACGGTAAAATGCTGTAAACGTTCAGGGCTGAAAAATAACGACGATGTAGAAAAATAATTGCGCGAAGCAAGCATGCTATCAATCTATCGCTAACTCTTCAAAATAACATAAAACAAGGCGTTGCTTTTGTACATTATTTAAACACACATAAAAGTAAAACATCAAAAATAATAAGACGTGGCAGACGATGACAACGGCAATACTGCAAGTAATAAGACGGGACGTAACTGAAACTGTTTATGTGTGGTCTGTTTGTAAAGGCCAAATCTTGAATTCCTCATGGTCGTCTATATACAAAAGACTTTGAAGGTCCATTGTGTAGATTTTAGCGGTGACACTATGAATTGCAACCAACTGCTCAGTCCACAGCTCACCCCTCCCTTTCGAAACGCTACGGTAGAAACAAACACGTTATCGCTTGAAGCGTTTGTCTGTTTAGGGCACCTTTTTATGTAAGGAGACAAGCAGTGTATGTAGATAAAAACGGCTCATTTTAAGGTAATAAAACAATACAGTTCATTTTGTTAAGTATATAATATTGCGTTTCTGTCAAGAGATCCTTCTAAAAGTTACACAATGCACCTTTAAAAGCGTTTGATGCCATTAAACACCAGTCTTACAAGTCAAGGAGAGGTAAAAGTTTCTAACAAAAGTAAAAGTACAAAATAAAGGCATGTGACGAGCTCTTTAGATGCTCTATACATCTACAAACGGTTTTTTTTGTTCTGCAAACTTAAAGACGACAAGTGAAGAAAGCCTTTTATTTGAGACGTGTGTTTTGATGTGGTGCTGTCTGCCTGCGACTGGCGTGCGGTTCTGCATCACGCTTTGCTCTCGTTGCCGTTCGTCTGGGGTGCTTCGTTGGGAACCGTCTTCAGCTCCGTAGGGGTTTTCTTTACCTCCGTCTCCATGGCTTTACTTTTATCATCTACAGCGACTTTACCACTGGGGAAACAGAAAGAGAATTTTAAAAAGTGAACTTTATCTGCTGTGCTTTATTTTTCTTTCTATACTATTTCGAGGGATTAGACTTTTGCAGAGCCAATACAACTTAACAGTTAACAGGATCTGTTTGGTTATCGCATCATCAATGATTTCTGAGCATGAGCATGCATGAAGACAGAGGAACGGCATGTGAAGATACGATATTAGGCATTGTGTGTGATTTTTGAAAAACACTTTGGAAAAGGGAGTAGGGCTGACTACCAAAACATTCTTGTAGCCAATCAGCAATAAGGGGGCCTGTCTACTAAACAACATCATTGCCTGGGTTGTGTATGTGTGGGGTGGGTCTATCAAAAGAAGGTCCAGATTCAATTGGGGTAGGGGCGTGCTTGTTTAGGTGATTTTAAATGTCAACATTGGCTTTCAGAGATCATGCACCCCGCCTTTAAGCAATAAACCATGATAAAGGCACTGGGATAGAGAAACAAATTCTGCCAAAAATCTTCATGAAACAACATGAATGTTAACCTCTCCCTCTGCGCTTACTGACTGTGTAATAGTTTGTCCATACACACACGCAGTTTTCTCTTGGGGTCGGCTGAAGTGAATAATAAATAATAAATCATAAATAAATGAAAATCATCCACTCCAAACAGGCTATTACTGAATATTTCACACGCACGTTCACTCTAAAGAGCCCTGACAAAGCCGATACGGGCTGTGTAATGAAAGTTTGCTTAAATTATTTCGCACTACGCAGATTCCTATAATTCCCGTAATGAAATTGACTGCCGCACTCATATATAAACGCATAATGTACCATGAAAATGAAAGGTGTGGTTTGCAGGGAGGGAATCGAGAAGGACACGTTTCCTCCCGCCTGCTGGGTTATTTTTAGCACACCTGTCCCGCTCTGGGGCTGATGTTAGCTGTAAATAGCTGTTCATTACATTCATCACACATGCCCGGACAGCTACAGTACAGTACCAGCAGCAGAGCCGCGTGCCCTCTGATACGGCAGACGCGTCTATGATGCATTGTGGGAAAGAGAATGGGTGCAGTGAAGCGTGGACGTCTTATGTTACCCCATCTACACAATCTCAGTGATACGACACAAGAGCGGCTGCTGTGTCACTGTCAAAGGGCTTGAGCTCTTTGTCCCTGGCTGATGTTAAGTGATACATATCATTCAGAGAGGAGCCGGGTATCATCACCCTCATCACAATAAATCTGATCTGATCTGGTTCTGGGCTTTTATGAAGAGCTGCCAAGAGCGTCTGGCAGGCCGGTTCTGTAGCAGACACAAAGATTCATTATTTCTCCTGCACAAGCTGTTCTGTACTGATGGGGGTTTTAAAATGTGGTGAGTGCCCCCTGGTGGACATAAAACAAATAATGATATGTACTGGTGGTATGGTTTCCCGGGGAGGGATTAGTTTAAGCCAGGACTAGGCCTTAGTTTAATTAGGAAATATAACTAGTTTTAACAAACATGTCTTACTAAAAACATTACTGGCGTGCATTTTTAAGCAAAATGAAAGGCACCGATGTATTTTAAGATATGTCAGTGCAAGTTGTTTTCAGTTTGGACATCTCTTACATTTATTTTAGTCAAGAAGTAGTCTAATCCCTGTCAGGGAAACCGCCCCATATAGTTAATGTTTAAAACTATGGGAACTATGGCCTTTGGGAAACCCCAATTGTATAGAGAAAATACTCAGAAAAAGGTGTTGAAGGATGAATTTGCACATGGTCTGTCTTAAGTAAGGAATAATTGACAACGGGCCATTGAATTATAAGAAAATAATGCACACCCAAGGTTCAATGCAGCACAACGCGAAGCGGAGTGCCGTTACACCGCGGGTGTGCATTATTTTCAAATAATTCAAAGGACCGGAGTCAATTATTCCTCTTATACCACGGTTATCACAAACATTGCTCTGGTGCCTATTTTTAAGACATTTGACAAGTTAGGTGTGCGGTTATCAGAAATTAATGCACATCCACAGAACATTTCTCAGCCAATCAGAATACAGCATTCAACAGACCCGTGGTATCTTTTTAACTCATTCCCCACCAGCCTTTTTTTGAAAAGTTGCCCACCAGCATTTTTTATAATTTTCACTAAATGCCTTTTAGGAAAATTTTCTTAAAAAAAAAAACATATTTATATATATATATATATATATATATATATATGCAAGTACATATTTTCTTAAAAAATATATATATATTAGAGATCAGATTCAGAATGATTATCAAAACATACACAGAGTTAAAATTTAGTAATTCATTTTGTTGCTTCATTTTTTTATAACTGGGTAAGTGGGTAAGCCATCTAGTGGATAATCACGGTATTACAGATTAACACAAAAATTCATCAGGAACAAGATTTTTTCATGCAAATGTTTTCTCTTGGCGGGGAAAGAGTTAAAAACACTTCATAGACATAACAACAATAAAACCTGATTTTCACTACAGGGGGACTTTGAATATTGTATTAAACTATGATATTATGATGCTGTGACATTCCTTAAATCTGTCCATTTCTATCCATGATGAGATGGTGTTCTTTAAACAGATTTTAAGTGTTGTATCAGCATCAAGCTTACAGAGGTTCAGGCAGAGAAAAGCTCTTCAGGTAGCATAAAACTCTTCAAGCCACACACAGCCAATAAGCCCCCATGCCAGCCAATAAGAGGTGACGTCCCCAGGGCTTTTCTGCTCAAATTAAACAACTGCACTGGGTCAAGACACAGCAGGTCTGACATAAGCCGACTGAGGAGGCTGGGTCATACACAGACAGAGCTTACAATAGCACAGGCGAGCACAGAAAACAAAGTCGTTAATATTTAACTAACGCTATGCATCACCTAATTCTCTACTGGAAATTTTGGTTTACTGTTGACAGATAATTTTTTCTATATGACAAGAAAACTGAATGTTGTCACGATCAAATTTTGTACTCTTAAAGGTCGTGTTCTTTCTGTGTTTTTGAAGCTTTGATTGTGTTTACGGTGCGCAATATAACGTGTTCATGTTTCACTTGTAAAAAACGCGTATTTTTTCACACTATTTACTTATTTTTATATCGCTGCTTTCACTGTCCTAAAAACATGCTGATGTCTTCCTTGTTCTATGAAGTCAGAAAGACGTATCGAGTTGTGATTGTGTAGTTTGTTTAGTGTGTTGTGATTCGACAGCAGCTTAGCTTAGCAGAGCCATTTGAAACAAAGCTGGCGACTGACGTATTCCTCTGGGCGGAGTTTAGTCAAATACTCTTATACTGACGTCATTAAATCGGGAAGTAGAGGGCTGTAGTCCAAACCGGCTGTTCGCTGTAGGCTGTTAAAGAAAATATATCGCGTATTTTTGCTCTAACAGCAACATTACACACTAACTAAAGTTTGAAAAATGGCATCAGGAAGAACGTGACCTTTAAGGCCGAAGTATGGTCTATTTTTTACACGCACGCGAGGGTCGCACCTGCGCCTACAGAAGAATGCAGTATTTAGCCAAGGAGATGCATTGCATTTTGTTGCAACACGCATGCGTCAAACATCTTTGTACACGAGTCAAATAAACTATACTTTACAAGGCCATACATTATCAAAAAAGCAGACTATACTTTGTGCTTTAGCTGATGACTGAATGAAAGCAGAGTAGTGTGTGAAATATTTAGAGATGCTAATGTGTTGCCGTCAACATCATATTAGCATACAGTCTTGATCTTATTGATATATTAGCATATAATCTTGATCTTATAATAGTTTTAAGTATTTTCACAACAACACAGCATACTGCTGTATTTGTGGACAGTGAAATGCTATAAATGGGCCACTGCTGCAGTAAATCTGATCTATGATCCTTGTGGGATATCTGGGACAGATCAGCCAGGCTGAATCTGTTCACATCTGCTGTCAGATGGCCTACACTGGTGAACAACTAGCTGATAGATATGCCAAAGTTAGCAAAGAACAGACACAGAGGATATGTGGAATATTTTGCAGTTTTTGGATGAACTAAATGGGAATCAATTTTTATTTGCATTGACTTTATAACGTTGCAAAGAGACAGCTGTTATGCTGCATGCCGGGCTATTTTTGTAGTGCTGTCGATTTCAAATTTAAAGGAGACATTTCACAAGACTTAAATAAGATGTTAAATAAAACAAGATGTTAAATAAATATTTGGTGTCCCCAGAGTACATATGTGAAGTTTTAGCTCGAAATACCATCTAGATAATTTATTATATCATGTTAAATTTGCCACTTTATGGGTATGTCCTTTAAAATGCAAATGAGTTGATCTCTGCAGTAAATGGCAGTGCCAGTGGTTGGATAGTGCATGTTAAGGGGCAATATTATCTCATTCTGACATCACAAGGGGAGCCAAATTTCAATGACCTATTTTTTCACATGCTTGCAGAGAATGGTTTACCAAAACTAAGCTACTGGGTTGATCTTTATCACATTTTCTAGTTTGATACAAGCACTGGGGTCCCAATTATAGCACTTAAACATGGAAAAATCCGATTTTCATGATATGATCCCTAATAGCAACATACAAAACGCAAAATTGACTTCCTACTCAGTGTTTGGCATTAAAAACTATTCTAAATTGCTACTTTCATTTTATTAACAGTTGTCATAACCAATAAATGTGTCATGACAGGTGAGGAGATCTGGAATTTTTTCCGACATTTCAATCATGTGGGCAGTGCACCTGCTGCACTGATGTAATGACAATGGCCATACATTAGCCTTTTCCCATTCAACCATAAAGACGGCTGTTTAATTTCTCACTGTCTGTTTCGGCATTGAAAGCAATCAATTTAAATCATACTGTGGAATTGTGCCATTTGTGACAACCAATCATTGTGAGGCCCTGCCGGAGATAATGGAGGAATCAATTATGCCGTTGCTGAAAACAAAACTCTGAGAACAATTTCGCACATTTATAATGGCTTTGTTTTGTAGCGCTGCCATTAAACCGCTTCTTACTGAGGTGCAAATAAACACAGTGGAAGCGGACTTAGCTTTTCATGTCATATTTCATTTGAATACCAAAGGGAATACGGTGAGTCTGGAGATGCATGAGATTCCAGATGGAATTCCAATATTTCATTTAAGAACACTCCACTTTTCAAAAATATGCCCATTTCCCAGATCACCTAGAGTTAAACATTCGATTTTTACAGTTTTGGAATCCATTCAGCTGATCTCCGGGTCTGGCGCTAGCACTTTTAGCATAGCTTAGCATAATCCATTGAATCATGATTAGACTCTTCTGTAGTTACATTGTGTACTAAGACTGACAGAAAATTAAAAGTTGTGATTTTCAAGGCCGATATGGCTAGGAATTATACTCTCAAACTGGCGTAATAATCAAGGACTTTGCACCCGCAACATGGCTGCAGCAGTTGCAATGATATTACGCAGTGCCCAAAAATAGTCCCCTGCTATTGAAAGTTACTAAGGGGACTATTTTCGGCTGCTGCGTAATATCATTGCGCCTCCTGCAGCCATGTTACGACAGCAAAGTCCTTGATTATTACTTCAGTTTGAGAGTATAGTACCTAGCCTTATCTGCCTAGAAAATCACAACTTTTATTTTTCTGTCGGTCTTAGTACATGATGTAACTACAGAAGAGTCAAGTTTTAAATAGGAAAAATATCTAAACTCTTTGGTTATTTTTTGGCGCTATGCTAAAAGTGGTACCGCCAGACCCGGAGATCAGCTGAATGGATTCCAAAACTGTAAAAATCATATGTTTAACTCTAGGGGAGCTGGAAATAGAGTATTTTTTCAAAAAAAGTGAGTGTCCCTTGAAGTCAGTAGAAAAAAGTAAGTTGGGTGAGAAAGTGAGTGTGCATGGAAAAAGGGGGTTGATGAACCGCACAAACAAATAAGACAGAAAGTGAAGATGGTTTAGAACACGAACACAACTATAGATCTAAAGGTGCCCATACTCGCTCTGTTTGGGTGCGGAGGAGGGTTTGCCCAGCACGTCAAACTCATCCTTGGCAAAGTCATTCTGCAGGGCTCCTCCCTGTACCAGAGAGTCCTGACTTTGGGGGGCACTGGAGGCAGACTCAGGCGGGTTCTTTGGCCCAGTGCTATGCGCTGGTACGCCCGAATCTGCAGGAGTTGTGGAGGACGGGGTGGTTGAATCAGAGACAGGGGCGGGTGTCGGTTTGGGGGTGTCTAAGGACTTTGAGGTCTGGTTGGAGGGCGTATCGCTCAGGTCCACCAGAGGGGCCACTGCTTGTGGTGAGGTAGAAGAACTGACAGTAGATTTGGGGGTAGTTTTAGGGGCTGGTGTGGGATCGGCGGCAGGGGCGGTGCTCGAGGTAAGGGTGGTGGAATCGCTAGCAGGGCTGTCAGTGCCGGGATCAGAGTTAGTGGTTACAGAGGGAAGCAAGTCCACAACTGTTGCTGTGGTATCAGCAGCATGCCTGTGACAAAAGGGGGAGGAGTCAGAGAGAGCGAGAGAGGAAGTGATTGAAAGAGAGAGAGAGAAAGAAAGGGAGGGTGAGAGTTTTACACGGGATAGGAAGAGAAATAAAAAACAGCCAAATCGACACAAATAAATAAAGCAAAATAAAAGATTGTTAGGTAACAAAAAAGTGAGCGGTGTGTGGTCTCTACAGTGTTTAACCTCCTAATATACCCGAGCTTTGGTTTGTCTTTTTTTCAGATTTCTTACACCTATTTTGGGGTTAGGAAGAACCAATAAATAAATTAACCAAACATTTTTATTGAACCTGATAAAGCTGTGTATTTAATTCTTCATATATGTGTCCAACAGGTTCCAGTTACATAGAATTAAGTATTATGGTGCAAACAACAAAAAATGTGATGTCCACGTATATGGACACACAAGGTCTTAGGAGGTTAAAAAAACTTTATATTTCATTAGCACAAAAGCAGATGTTAATAGCAGACATTAATGGAGGGGCATCCGATCTCATACTGTAGGTGGTAACCAATGTATAGGCTATAAATGAACACTAGGCTAATGTTATTTTTCCTGTGGTGGGCTGACTTATTATTTGCATTATTATTGTCCAGCATAATGAATAACGTGTTTCTACAACTTGCAGGTGGGCTTCTTTTACAATAGCAACACTGAACAAACAGCCCACCAGAGTTTTAGACATGAACAGCAGTCACTGCTTCAGGTCAAGACCTGTATGCTTGGAGGAAATAATGATCAAATGTGACCTGGCTCAATGTGAACTGCAGGTGACTTTATTGTTGTGTGTACGGCTGATTTTATAGCACTGTGTTTAGGGACTCACTCCGGGTCAGTCAGAGGGGTGGTCTCATTGGGTTCGGTAGGGACTCCTCCTTCATGGTTTGGTGTCCGCTCTTCTTCGGTTCTTACCTCCACGATGGGCTCCTTAGATTCGTCTTTCCTGAAAAAGCACACAATGAGAGAACCAAATATGTTTTCAGCCAAACTGTTTTTAGAAGCTGTCATGAGTTTGTGTAAAATATGGACAAACCCAAATGTTGGGTTTAAAATAACCCAATAAAATGTTTATAGTTGACTCAACCGTGGTTAATTTAAAACCAATGATTGGTTTTATCCATATTTTACCAAACCATTGGTTTAAACAACTGAGAGATTTTCTGTTTCTATATTCTCATTGTCAATTTAAATGACACAAGAAGGGACACCAGCTTGTTTTCATCTCATTTCAAACCAGCTTGCAATGTCTCACCTCACCTGTTATCTAACACAGCTGCCGTGAACCAATATTCCCATCATTCTCATTCATAGAATCAGATACAACACAATCACACCTGCCCTCCGGTAGAGCTTATAGGACTGATAATGATGGGAGAGTTTGGACAGATGGTTTCAGACAACAGAAGACAAGAAAAAGAGGTTCTTACGTAAAGGCAGCTTTTCCCTCTTCAATATCTTTGCTCTTGGTGGAGGGGCCGGACTTGCCACAGAAGTTGACAGCGATGCACATGACGAGGCCGCACTTGTTGAGGAAGTAGCACGTGACATCCACACCAAGGAGAAGCAGGATGAAGACTACGATGAGGATGCCCACGATAGCTCCGGTGCCCAAACCTGAGCTTGTTTCTTTGGAAGCAGAGAAGGAAGAGAGATTTGGATGTGAGATGGGTTTGTTTTGAAGCCATGGCTGGGTAAAAATAGGACAGACCACACCATTGGGAAAAAAATCCTTCGTGTGTAGGTCAGTCAGAAGCGAAAAAAGGTCATGGGAACACACGGATAAAAAAGTATACCGTGTATACAGTGAAGGTAATGCATTGTAAGTTGCTTTGGATAAAAGTGTCTGCCAAATTCGTAAATGTGAATCAAAAATCACCCAATGTTGGATTGCTGACACCAAATCATGGGTTGAAACAACCAAGCATTGAATACTTTTTAACTCAACAGTGTGTTCTGGCCAGTATTTACCCAACTATGGGTTAAAACAAGTGCAGGTTTATAAAAAACAATTTTTTATCATACAAAATATTTAATATATTTTATACTGGAATTATGACAAAGTTTGTATTAGGGTTGTGATACCAGATCAAAACTGAAGATGATCACACTCAATAAAAACTAAGTAAATATTAATAATATATTATTTCATATTATTATTTTAAATATAATCATAGAAATGTAATGAATGAATGTTGCCATCAAGTATTTCTCATCAAATACAACATAGTTTTTTTTCAAGTAATTTGAATAAATTCAAAACCATCTCTACTTAAAAAAGAAATTTGTTCACATTATTATTTAAATGTTTATTTAAGCAATTGCAGTACTGCAAAGCACATGCAGTCCTCTCATAGCACACACACATGAGCATTTTACTAAACACTTAGGGCCAGATTTACTAACAGCTTGCCAGCGCAAATGCTTCTTATGCAGTAAAAAAAACACTTTAAGGATGTACTGAAGACGCGCAGTTAAAAAATTATCGCTGAAAAGGTGTGGACTTTTGCGATTGACCTTGCAACACCTAGGATCAATATCAATCTATATCAATCTGTGGGAGGTTCCCATTTAGACGCAAAATATATAGTAGGATAGTGTTTAAACGAATCACACAATGTGATTTACTACACTGTAAAAAAGTTGGTTCAACTTAAAAAAAAAAGTTCAACCAAAAAATCTTTCTTAAAGTGTGAGGTTTCCATTTGTAAATGTACTGGTAAATTTAACCCTATGCTAATTAGCCCTGCTCTTGGTAGATTGCATTTTTCATTATGGAAATTAGATTTTTTGCACATTTGTTCTTTAACGTGCGCCTTGTCTTTAAATCACCTGCAGAAATGTCCTTTCCTATCGGCACTTTATTGAAATTGTGCTCTTACGCTAATTTGCCATGTTTAGAAAATCTGGCCCATAATACAGAGAAACCTGTACTTTACATTCGTAGTTTCATTTAAAAACAGCTGAAAATACTGTTAGTCATTATTGAATCGCAATGGGGACTATGCAACAAACACATCCAAATCAAACGTTTAGGTTTTGATCACAAATTCATACAAGCAGCATATCATTTAATGTGTCACACACACACACACAATATAAAACACCACATATAGAGTCATTCTCAACAAAAGCATTTATTACTCACATGAAAATATACCAGCATGCTCATTCAGAGGACAAACAAAAAATAACTGTACTCAAGCTCACAATTACCTTTCAGAACAGCAAGTACAAGAGTTCTTTATTTATAAACAACAAAGAAACTGCATGGGAATGAAACTAAATATAATGTCAATATAAATGCACCAATAAGCATTCACTTACATTGTAACTCCGCTGTAAACACACAAACAAACAAACATAGCCACACCACAAAAAACGTCACAAAAAAGCTCAGACAGATGAAAAGCAGAACTGTGTTTTTAGCATATGAAAACACAGACTACTTACCAGAAATGCAAACCTACACCATGAAAATGCTAAAAAAGCAACAAGATCTACTGAGATGGAGACACGTGAATTAAAAGACAGAACGCTGATCACAACATAAAGATGAAAGTCTGCTGAAATATGATTGAATTGTGCAAAAAGCATGATGAAGGCATGAAGAGGACTATAAAACTTGTCTCATTAACAAGTAAACTAAGTGTGACAAAAGTGCTTTTGGATTAAGACATGACAAGTGTGAGGGATGAGACTTAATCTGAAGATAAATTGCAGGACAATGTTATTGTATAGTTCACACAAAAATGAATATTCTGTCATTATTTACTCACCTTCATGTTGTTCTTAACCCTTTATGAGTTTTTTATTTTGATAAACACAAAATAAGATATTTTGATAAAATGATGGTAAGCACACTTACAGTTGACGGTACCCATTGAATTACATAGTATTTTTTTACTATGGAAGTCAATGGCTACAATCAGGTGTGTGTTTACCATCATTTATCAAAATATCTGAAAAATATATTTGAAAAAAAATCATATAGGTTTAGAACAACATGAGGATGAAAAAATGATGACAGATTTTTTATTTTTGGGCGAACTATCCCTTTAAATCATAATAAATCTTTATGCCTACAGTAATATCTACTGAATGAATATCTCATAGTGATCCTGTTGTTTTGAGTTTGAGGAATAGAGAAATTTACTTAAAGGAATGGTCTACCCTTTTGCCATATTAAACTATGTTATTACCTCAACTTTGACAAATTAATACATATCTATCTTTTTCAATGCGTGCACTGTACAGCGCATCGTGAATGTGTTAGCATTTAGCCTAGCCCCATTTATTCCTATGGTACCAAACAGGGAAGCCACCAAACACTTCCGTGTTTTCCCTATTTAAAGACTGTTACATGAGGAGTTATACCAGTAAGTATGGTGCCACAAAATAAAACTTTTTTTTGGTACCATAGGAATGAATGGGGCTAGGCTAAATGCTAACACATTCATAATGCACTGTACAGTGCACGCATTGAAAAAAGATAGGTATGTATTAATTCGTCTAGGTTGAGGTAATAACATAGTTTAATATGGCAAAAGGGTAGACTATTCCTTTAAGAAAATGCACCAGCCAACAGGCTTTAGTTATGCCACCAAAAAGCAATTGTGAATTGAATTCAGTGAGAAACCTGCTGTTGCCGAAATGTACACAACGAGGAAATTTGTGTTTATCTCATTAACTGTGACTATATAAATCTCTGACTGTTTAAATAACAGTTTATTGTGATCCATCAGCACTCTGTGAATTTTTCTTGTGTGTATAGTATACAGCCATACTGTAGATATTACCTTGAATCAAGATGAAGATGCTGACTACTCATTAGACTTCTACTAAATTCAAGGCATGCGTCTCTAATGAAACACCCTTCTAAATCATTAATGTAGTCACATAAAGACCTAAAATACATCACTGTGTATCAATGGAATCATGAATTATGGATGCACTCAAGAGGGCTGCAGGGAAAATGCATTAGAGAAAACTTTCCAGGAAAGGCTCCAATTTTCGACACTCATAGGAACCTGCAGCTCCACTTGAGCACATAAGAAAAGAACGTGACGCATTGCTCTCAGAACACGGTGCACGCTTTAACTTCCTATCAAACGAAACTGAACAAACAGACAAACAAACATGAAACATACACTTTAATCAAGGCTTAGATAGTTTGTTAAAGTGCACCTCTAGGAAAACTAGCAATGCAATGACCGTCAGTTGAGTTATTCCCTCATACTCTCGCATACAAGCGCAGACAGTATACAGAAGTAACAAGAAATCAAGTAAGATGGCTTCATCTAGGTTTTAAAAGCAGCTTGTCAGGATCCTGTAATGATCTTGTCTTGTCTTAGCTTCTAGTTCATTGTAACAGGGTTCTGACAGTAGCATGTTTTGTGTGAAGGCACGTGGCTTTGTTTATCAGGCCATGTGCTTCCTCTGTCACATCTCTGAACCCGCCCCCTCTTCACCTCATTATCATCCTATTATTGTTTGATTCTCTTGATTTGCTCCATTATTTTTACTGTCCTGTGCTCGTTGTCTAGTTTATTGTAAAGTCTGTTTAGTGTTGTGGTTATCCTGTTTATGTTGTTTGAGCCCTTGTGGGTTTTGCTTTCCTTGTTTTGTCCCTGTAAATAAAGTGTTTCTTGTTACACCTGAACCGTCTGCACTTGAGTTCTGTCCAACTGATCCTGACACAGCTTGTATCCTTTGCGGTCTATGATATCGAATAATTTGTGAGTTTAACCCTTGCGTATTGTTCCAATTCAAAAGGTGTGAAAAAGGTGAAAAGAAAATCCAGTCCACAATCGGTCATTTTGTGTGTTTTTCCCCAAATCAGTAACACCACTTATAAACTTGGCAATTAAAGAGTTAAACTCATGGAATTTTTGTAAACATTTGGTAGTTTTGATCAGTACTGAGGTTGACTAACAAAAATTTTGAAAAAAAATAATCTGATACATTTTTGCAGCAGTTTAATTTAGTGGCCATTTTTGGCCACTAACAACACAAAAGGGTAGTAAATTTGCCCACGGTATATTGTTGAGTTTTTGAAAAAATTCAAAGGATTTTCTTAAAATATGGGTTAATATGAGATTTGTCACCAAAAATCATTTCATTTGCTGAAACACAGAGAAAGTTGTGGCCAAATTAAGACAAAAAAAGGCCAAAAATGGCCCCAACAACACATAAGGGTTAAAGAATAAAACATAACATTTGATGCTATTGACTGTAAATTTTTGAAGTAAATTAAAATATACCTGGTTATATTAAGACTCTTTCACAACAAGAGCAATAACTGTAAAGATAACTATTATGATATGTAAAAAAGGCAAAGCAAATATTCTCATAATTGTCCTTACTCTTACTCGCAGATTTTGTGTTTTTTTTTTTTTTGCTTTACTTGCACAAATAAAAACATCGGATTAGACATGCTCTCGTTATTTTTGCTGATTTGGTTGCACAAGTTGAATTTTTCGCATCGCCCACCACAAATTCGCATCTATTAACGTCTTTGCATTTGACTTTGTATGCAATCTACTGTGCAAATAATTACATTACAATTTGGTGCACTGTAAAAAAAGCTTTGCTGCCTTAAAAAAATTTTTTCAAATCAACTCAAATTTACAAGTCATGTCAACAGAGATGAGTTGTCACAGCTTGTAAAATATAGTTGAAAAAAGTCAACTTAATTTTATAAGTTATAACAACTCACCAGCAGTTATAAAAACTCATCTCTAGTCAAGATAAATAATAGTAAGTTGAAATGACTTGTAAATCTGAGTTGATTCAACAAAATTTTTTAAGGCAGCAAAGTATTTTTTACAGTGTGTGTCCACCGCATAAGAATAACTATATTGACGCCCGCATCAACTGATTATAATGTTTTGTTTATTCTAAACTCTTTACTCATTTTAAATGTGCATGCCCTTCGAACAGATTTTGATTGGCTGTTAATAATTTATGATTCATGAGATGGAGAATCCAACAATATCGCTTCTCTGCATCTTTATAATGGCAGACTCTTAAATTTCCCTACATTTCAATACATTTCTATTATTGTACTTGGCTTAAACAGGTCCTAAAGGTTTCGGATGCAGTGTTTCTCTCCCACTGTAAAGGTGTATGTTAAAACAGTGCAGTCTGGGTAATAGGAGGTGGAGCTGACAGATTTAATCTACTGCTCGGCCGGAGAGGACTGAGAGCACTTCTTCTAGCTCTGGGCGTGCGGTGGGCTGCCACTTGTTTTCCTGAGCTTCGGCCTGCATTTTAACAAGTGTGATAAATCACGGCACATATCTAAGCACAAAGGCCACGTGACGCAGCTCGCTCACTGGCCAAAAAACACCACTGTGCTGACACAGCAAAGACTTAAAATGTCTAACGGACATGCAGGCAGTCTATCCACATATCCCGAGCCTTACCGCAACACTAAAAATGAAAGATAATAAGCGTGATACGTTACATTTGAGTGTTAACATTTCATTTAAGTTCCAGGTTGAATGAAGGAGGTCTATAATACCTGGAAGCCTCCATTAGCATTCTCATCCATTTTAAAGGCAGCTGTTTTACTTGCTCATGCACCCCGGGGAGGAACGAGATCTGCATGCTGGCATTTTTGCTCGGTGGAACTCAGTTGAGGACACAATTTAATATTTTGAGCCTATCATCTTAGCTGTAAATGTCATGATTAATAACATCGGATGATGTTACATTAATATTGACCTTCACTAGACATAGTATATTATGCTATCCTTTATATCCTATACTTCTTGCCTTAAAAAAGTTGATTTGGCATATGGTGGAATAAACTAGACCATGCTAATCAGTCAACCTTGTCTGTTTTTTACTGAAACATTAACTGCAGGATCAAAATCTAACTGTCCAGAATGACTACTTGCGCAAATCTCAATCTGTTGAATGCACTTATTGAGGTTATTAAGAGCCAATTACAGACTGTTTTTAACCTCTGCGGCACGATCATTATAAACATTCAGTCTGTTCTGAGGGCTCTCGGGTTATTCAGACACCTCGCAGATCTGGCACAGTCTTTCTCCGTCCTCTTCCTTGCAGGCACTCTCCGTGACAAGTGTGAATGAGTGGCACGACTGCCAGTGCCAAGTTTGGATTTCCAAAAGCACGTCGCCTCCGGTGAGCTGAATGAAGCTGGTAATCCATTACACATCATAGACAGGCCAAACCGGTTCCTGCTTTTCTGATGAAGAGTCATCCAACATCAACACAGTGATTAAAGACAGAAGCACCATCATATGAATGACGAGCCCAACAAGCTTATTGGCACATGCGTTTCCGGGAGCCAAAACTCCAGAGCGCATCACTTTATTACCACGAGAATCCATTCCAAAATAGGAAACAAATGCTACTCCAAATGCTTTTTTGACTGACTGACAATTCCCATCACAACTCTGCTTTGTATCCACGTATGAGCCTTTATACTGTAAGACACTTAATTACATTAGTTGCACTTTACTTAACACCCACCCAGGAAATGTCTGCATAGGTCTTGCATAATAATGTCATTCAGATCTTCGGTGGTACAGTATACGGAGACCTTGCACCATCTACATTAATATGGACAGCTGGCCGGAGGTTAAAATGCCTGTCAGGTCCATCACGAATGTTCAGAATTAATTAATACGGTTATAACGGAGGATGTGTCATGCACACAAGATCGCCTGTGGGGTCTTGCATTGAAATTCAGTCTGGGGGGTGTCATTTAAAGTGTTTAAGTTATATCCTGTCTAAGCAAGAAAAAATAGCCTTAAGGATTAAAAGTAGAGATGGTCAATCAAAAAGTTTAACTGAACAATCCTGACTTTTAAAAGTACAGGCTCTGTGGGTCCCTCTGATCCAGCATTGAGCACCGTGACATCATAGGACGAACACATGCTACGGTCACGCGTTACAGTCCCATGCAACTCGAAGCCGAACGCTGGCGTGACATTTCGACTCCATTGTGTTTGTTAAAAACACACAGAAAAGAAACATTTTATCTATATTACCATATTTTCTTAAATCCTACAATGATTACGGCATGAGACCACACAAGTATGTGTATACAAAAAGATGTATTACAGAACATAATTGAATTACACTGTTGAAAATGACACTTATCGACTTGAATGAGTTTAACAGCAGTAGCATTAGTTTTGAACGGTTTCCTTTTCAAGTAAGAAGCAGAGAAACAAAGTAAATATAAAGTCCAAATATAGTAAGTAGATATTTTTTGAATCTTCTAAAATTATGTACATTTTCTCACAATAAAAATGTTTTTTTTTCATGTCAACACACAAACCCAAGTGACTATCCCTTTAAAACATGAATTAACAACAGATTAAGAATGACACAAGAATAATAATAATAAAAAAACGCAAAATGAATGTAAGTAACCTAAAAACTTCTCTGCTAAATGAGCCCTAAAACAATTATTTCAAGATTGTTATCATGGAAAGGCCTGAGACCTGACTTCTTAACAGGGAAAAGATTTTCTACAACACTCTCCAAAGTCCATGGTTTGAAAAATATCTTCTCAAACGCACTGACGCTGCCTTGTTTCAACAAAAAAATTGTACAAGAACCAAAAAGAAAACAATCGAAATGGTACAAGCACCGAACACTCTGCTTAATTCTGATAAAACTGACTGATTTTTTGTTTGTTTAGCCTGCAAGAGAATCAGAAGGCGTAGAAAACTGAAGGGTGTGGCTGAAGAGTGGGCGGGGCTTAGGACAGGCGCTCCTCTCCTCTGGTAAGCCCCAGTTTATGAGAGCACGAGTACAGTCAGCATGGAGAACATGAGAGTGACCAGAGCGTACGTCACAGAAGAGCAGCCAAGGGTTGCTGAGATCACATATCCCACATCATCACACCAAAAGAGCACGGAGACAGTGCACGTGAAGAAAAAACAGGCAAAAATGGAAAACCGAAACGAAAAAAAAAATGCATGGTCCGGTGATGTCCGAATTTACACATGGAGACAGATAAAGAAGGTAAAGAGGAAGGGGAGAGAAATTGGGAGAGAGAAAGAGAGAAAATAGGTCAAATACAGAAAATTAAGTTTGAAAAGTTAATCAAGATTAGGAACGAATATTAGAGGAAAGTTTAAGCGCATTAGTAAAAACTAAAAAGTAAGAAGCCTGTAGCTTGTTAAAGGAGAACACCACCGTTTTTCAATATTTTACTTTGTTCTTACCTCAACTTAGACAAATGAATACATACCTATCTTTTTTCAATGTATGCACTTAATCTTTGTACAGCGCGTCGTTAATGTGTTAGCATTTAGCCTAGCCCCATTCAGTCCTTAGGATCCAAACAGGGATGAATTTAGAAGCCACCAAACACTTCCATGTTTTCTCTATTTAAAGACTGTTACATGAGTAGTTACACGAGTTACCCTCCAGTCACATTAGCTACAAAAGTGAGTGACACCGAGCGACGCGCACTCGCTTGATGGGCGTAGTATAGACCATTTCAAAAGATGTAAACAACACTGATCCAGAAGCACTTCCTGTTTTCGTTTTTTAACACTAGATAAACGTTGGGATAAAATAAACCAACAGAACATATAAACCTGAATTAACTGAAGTTAAACAAACATCTTAAAGATAATAATATATGTGAAATAAAAAAATAACTGTCACAAACTGTAACAGGAAGTGTTTCTGGACCAGTGTTATTTACATCATTTGAACTGGTCTATATAAAAGCGGTATCAAAAGTCACTTCAGAGGTATTGTTAAGTTACAAGAACAGTGTTTTTGGATTTAAAAGTATTTATTTCTTGATAAAAGAATATATGAGAGATAAACAAAAATAGAGAGATAAAATGCCAAACTTATCAGATATATACAGAAATACGCATTTTCCACCATCTTGAATTATTTTCTTCGACTCGAGCCACTGACCTACGTCACGCTGCCCCTTCACTCCGATGGCAGTCGCTTTGTCGCATCACTCAGCATTTGCATAAAATAACCTTCTTGTTTATTTTGGCGAGCTCGACGCTTGTCGCTGGCAAACGGCCACTTCCATTGAAAATGAATGGTAGCCTGTCGCTCTGTCTCTTTCTCTTGTAGCTAATGTGACTGTAGGGTCAGTATGGTTGCACAAAAAAAAAACGTGTTGATTTTTTAAACGGATAAATTTGAGAACTATATTGTATGGCAGAAGAGCACTTTGTTTGCAGTACTTTGACGTCAGCGTGCAGTAATATCATCACTCCTGACTACTCCCCCTCTCACTCAAACCTCCATCAATATTACTGCGCGGCCAAAGTCAAGTGCAGGAAACTAAGTGCTCTTCCGCCATACAATATAGTTCTAATTTTTTATCCGCTTAAAAAATCGCCACGCTTTATTTTGTGCCACCATACTTCCTTGTATAACTACTCATGTCTAGGGAAAACATGGAAGTGTTTGGTCGCTTCAAAATTCTTCCCTGTTTGGATCCTAAGGGATGAATGGGGCTAGGCTAAATGCTAACACATTCACGACGTGCTGTACAAAGATGAAGTGTATGCATTGAAAAAAGATAGGTATGTATTAATTCGTCTAAGCTGAGATAAGAACATAGTAAAATATTGAAAAAACGGTGGTGTTTTCCTTTAAGAGCACATCAAATGACACATGGAGAGCACAGCAAGTCGAGAATAAAAGGACAAACGACAGACAGATGATGGTAAATATGGAATACTGTAAGACACACACAGACGCACACACAATCAAGAAATATGGATAAGGCAATCTTCCTGGTGTTTCACATTGTATAATGCCACGACAATCCTACGTTACTTATTTCTTTTAATTCTTGAATTTTTAAAATTGAAAAGCTGAAGTGTGTTATTTATGTGCAAATAGCATTACTGTAAAAATAACATTTGTTCCCTGAAAACTCCCACATGAGATTTAGCATTTCCATTGGTCAGATAACTGTTAGTTTTGCCCCCAAATCTTGCCATTGTTTAATTCAGTATTCCTATCTCGAGCTTGTTAATAAATAGACAAAGCCCACAATGTTTACACTGTAAAGGAAAATCCGGCTTACAGTTGTCTAAACATATTAAGCTTGAATATTAAGTCTACATATTTAACACTTCAGCTCTGAAAGAAACATCTACAATATGTTATTAAACAAACAGGCTTTCATCTTTCTGAACTGCAAACACCAGGGAAACGTTGCCCAGTCAAAATACAATGTGAAAGAAACTGGTTGTGATGCAATACAGTGTAAGTGATGCGCTGGGTAACAGAATGAGTTTACAATGTTACTTAATCTTCACAAAGTTAACGGGCATTGTCTTTGCTCCATGTCGACTGTAGCTGGGGAGATTTGGATTACAGTAAATTGAGATTTAGCATTCATTGCATGTTCAGGGTTGGCGTCTGACAAGTGTCCTTCTTATGCATGGAAGGAAATGTGTATCACTCCAAAAAATAACTAAATAAACACAGTTCCAGACAGAGATTTTAACCTGTTTCGTGCATGCTGGTCCAAATACAAAACAAGAAAGATGTGTGATTTAACAGCCATTTTGACAATCTTATATAAACACAGCTGTTCCAGCTGAGGTAATGCAGATGTTGAGCTAAATATAAAGCCTCTTGTCTTACAACACATCCACAGGTTACACATGGAGGTCGACTGCAATTTGTTAGTAAGGCGAGGTTTCGCAGATACGGAGAGAAAAGGATGAACGAGAAAGGCTTTTCTGCCCATCTGAACCTGCCCTGCACAAGTGCTACAAGATCCAAAGCTCCCACTGCTATATGGCTGCTTCCCACTAAGCGGATGAGAAAAAAGCAAGTCTCTTAGCCATGCACCGGCAGATGCCTGTTAGGTCCTCAGTTAAGCATTAAACCATTAATCCTGTTGAGGTGCCATCATGCAAAACCAGCAGATGCATCCCTACTGAGAAGAGGCAGATAGTCAGGGCCAATTCAATCTCTCTGCTGCAATGAGCCTGAACTTAGCCGTAGTCCAGCCTCAAGAAACAGAGAGAAGACTTAAAGAGAGAGAGAGAGAAAGAGAGGGAGAGTACGAGGCAGAATAAAAGAGAGACTGAGAGACGATCTAATGCCCAATTTTTAACAGTGGGGATGCAGCTCGTAAGAAAACAAAAACACAGCACTGCCAATGGAGCACAATCCAAGCAAGCCCTTGGGTTTTGTTGGAGGTAGTAGGGGTTGAGGGGTGGACCTGCTGTGGCTTTTTGCCTCCCAAGTGCCAAATAGAAAATCTCATCTCCAGCGATATCATCTGCAATTGCTCGGAGACAAGCAATATAGCTGGCTGAAAGAAGGTTGCCAGAGGGGTCAAAGCTCTTGAGAGGATGTCCAGATCCTGAGCTGAAGCCAGGTCTCTAGGCTTAACCTTCGCAGACATTTATCACTCTGAGGCTCTATCATTCCTTTCTACTTTTATTACTTTAGATTGTGTCAAATCACTCTCTAAGGGAGGCCAGGCCACAACCTGAATAGACACAAGGGTGGCCCAGGTAATCCACAACAAGACCCGGAGTGGGATGGTGTTAACGAGTTTGGTCGTGAGGCGGTTAGGGTGAAGGGGTCTGGAGGAGGGGGATATCGGGCTTGTTGGCTGCTATAGTTGGCAGTGACTGTGGGTAAAGGGTCAGGCATGGGATGTACCTGGAATGGCCGTGGGCTTTGGCATGGTCCTGAAGGAGAGGATTCCGGGTTCAGATCGTCCCCGTTGGTTTTCGGCCACGACGTTAATTTCATACTCTGTGTTCCACTCCAGACCGCTCAGCACGACATACTCACTGCCGTTGGGCAGGCGCATCTCTTGCTTCCAGTCTTGGCGATTCTTCTGCAGACAAACATGTGCAGGCATATAAGCATGAAATTGTAAAACATGTTGTGGATTTGATATGGGACGTTTATCAGTCGTTTCAGCTTTTCTTTCCTAGGAGCATCAAAGTTTGATTTCACATTGATATCAATATTTAATATGGATTTACTCAGTCAATATTAAAGATATCAAGGTAATATTTTCACATTATATTTCACATCCCTTAGGATCCAAACAGGGATGAATTTAAATATTTTCACAGAATGTGTTTTACATTATGTAGGATGTTTTAATGTGGAAAACAGTAAATCACAAAAAAATGACTATAGTTGGGTTTTCACAGACTGGGTCACAAATACATTTATCCATTCGGTAGACGCCTGCACCCAAAGCAACATATTGTGCATTCATGCAATATATTATAATACTGTATGCATAAACAGTACTGTGCAAAAGTCTTAGGCCACCATGCCAGAATTCGATTTGTTGTTTTTGCAATGTTATAGTGATCATATATAATTATTTCTCAGTCTCTATAATAAAAAAACTGCAAAATCTCTTAAACCTAAATAAAATTAAATCCTAATTTCTTATAAAAAAAATCTGCTCAAAAACACTCAAGATGTGTTTAGTGACAAAATATGTCACCCTAAAGACAGATGATGCCTAAAGAAGAAATTTAGTCCCGAAATTAAATTTTTAATTTTTTTGTACATATTTCCTGTATTTTCTGTTTGTATCTTAATAAAATAGATTGAAAAATATATATGGATGTACATTTAAACAAAAAGTCTGGTGGTAGTGGCCTAAGACCTTTGCACAGTACTGTATATACCACACAAATATAGGACAGTTATGTTTTTATTTTAAATAATTTTACATTTCAGCTGCAAAAAACAACACTGTGTTATGCTACAGGTCCCTCTCCAAAACATGTTATTTTCACAATGGCGGTATAAATAATTCAGCTGTCAGGGTGGGTTAAAAGCATGTTACCTCATGTCCCATCATACTCACAGCTTTATAGCGCACAAGATAGTGTTTGATAGGAGAGCCCCCATCGTCCTGTTTGATCCAGTGAACCTTTATCTCATTGCCCGTGGATTGTGGTTTAGCCTCGAGTTTGGGAGGATTAGGTTCCCCTGTGGAGAAAATGGTCAGAAAAACGCTTTTAGTGACACCGGCACCGACTGGCTTAGATTCAAAATGTGCTCTAACCGAAGAATATTACAGGTGAATATCACCAACACTACAACCTGTATTTTAGTATGTTTATCCTCACTACTTTGTCTTATTTTCAGGTAAACACATCGAAACAACCTTAAAACAAGATACATTTATTGGATAAGAAAAACATCTTTGGGGGAAAAAACAGCGGTGGAGAATTTTTTTACTTAATTCAACAATTCTCAGAAAAAAAGGCTTATTTTGTTTCTTATTTTGTTTTAGTAATATTTTTTTTTTTTACCAGAAAACAAGACAAAACATTTATCAAAATATTGTCCTTTAAATAATTTATGACCTTCAAGGTAGTCTTTATTTTGAAATAAATAGTAAAGAAACGGGTAAGCTCATTAAATGCCTAGTTAATTTTAGACGATAATTAATTTACAGTGTTGACCTAGCAGGGGGAATTTAAAAGACCATTAAACAGTTTATCGGCAAGCTTGTGCAAGACCGTGCACAAAAACAAAGCATAAAATTAATGATCAAAGGGTGAAATGCAATACTTCGGTTGAGTCACTTAGAAAACATCGAATTCCAATTTTCTCATTTTTTGGCCGATGTCGAGACGTCTCATTGCCGAGTCTTTTGGCAACATAATGATGACTTCTACCTCCCGTCCTTTCAAATGTGGCACATTAATGAAAGTGCTTGGCTCTCGTGTAAGACGAGCTGATATGGCGGGGCATGTGGAGGGCTGTAATGAGAGCTGGACCTGGTTTGGTGGCAATGATGGAGAGAGAGCAGTAATGTAATTCAGTCTCTAGGGAAGCTTGTTACCTCGACTTGCCCACTATTTAATGACAGCACTCCCTTAATTATTCTCCATGCTTTGATTGGAAATTTTTTGCCAATGCATGTAATATTATCATTGGGCCAAAAGGTGAGGAAATATATGCGTGTGGGAGGTTGTTTTGGGATGTTAGCTATCTACCTATGTCACTATAGGAACCTGGGAAACGCACTATACTCTGCTCTCATGAATCATTATAAAGAGCTACTTGACAAGAGACCCTATTAGGAACTAATATGACATTGTGTAAATACCGCCACATACACTATACAAAACATGACAAATGGGATGAATTTTAAGTTTAGGCCATAGGATCTAAAGGTTTAATCCAGAGAGATTTAAAGAATTGTTCTGGGATCAATACAAAGCGGTAGCATTTGTGACAGCTTTTACTACACAAAAAAATATTGTGTTACAGTAAAGTATTTACAATAGAAAAGCAATATTATAAGTTATATTCACTTTTGCAGGATAAGTGCAACAAAACAACAACATGACGCAACTGCATTAAGAACAATTTACATTGCAAACTCATAACCAAAGTTCACCCATCAAAAACAGTGGTTGATGATAGTTTAGTCAATTTTACAGCACAAACAGCGAGAGTAAATTACTTTATGACTTAAAATGTCCCTGAATGCTCATCTGTTTGCTTTCATGCAAGTGCATTCCTGAAGGACGAACATGATTTTTATTGCTAATGAACATTATGCAACAAATGCTAATGGAGCTAAACTTGTATTGAACCCAGAACAATGAAACGTTATATTTTGGATATAGACGTAAACATGGTTCCGACTTAACCCTTTTGCTGTGTTTTTTCACTAAAGTGAAGTGAATATAAAGGCTTTTAAGAGATTTTCAGACTACAGTGCTGTTAGTTAAAGCATGCATGAAACAGAGGCCTGAGGTGTTTCCTTGATGATGAATTGATAATCGATTAAAGTTTATAATCAGATGCTGCAATTGAAATGAAGACAAGTTAATTTAAAAGACAAACAGTGCACAGTAATGGCAGTTAAACAAGTTATCGGAGATGCGCTCATGATCATTAATTCCAGTTAGGTGAGGGATTTCCAGAAGCTAAGAAGACAAAACAGGGATACATTAGGGTTACAAAGAGAAAGAGGAAGAAGAATGCATGCACTACCATGCAAGTTTGTGCAATTTGATCACCATAGCTTTAGTACTTGAAGTTACAGAAACAACATATCATCCCAAACAAAGTGTTGTGTGAAGAATACATTCGGGAAAGAGAAAGCAGAGGAATTTCTTCCGAATACAAGTAAGGCTGTCCAGGTTCTCTTTGCATTGCCATGTACCAACAGCAAACATTGACAGTAGGTGGGTATACAGTATTCATGAGACAAAACAGACCATTAGTACATGCACGAAAAGTGTGTGTAGACATTGGGTTAAGAGAGAGAGAGAGAGAGAGAGAGAGAGAGAGCTCAGAAGTGTGTGTTTGTGAATGCATTCATGCATTAATATTATTTTAGTGATGTTGTTAGTCTGTGTGCGATGCATATTATAATGCAACTTACCACATTTATGATATGCACTTTATGTAGTACTTTTAATACATTTTAGTAAAGATATCAAAACCAATAATTATTATTCAGCTCTAAAAAAATAAAGCATGTTGTCTGTGTCACTCATGCCACTGGTTGGACAGGACAGTCCCATGCCAAAGTGCATTGGTTAAGCAAATATTGTTGTGTCAGGCTGGTCAAAGAAACAGTATTGTTGTGATAGCTCCAGTGTTTTTGCGTATAATCTTTATTTAAAGGTGTTGTTTAAAGGTGCAGTGTGTAAATTTTAGCGGCATCTAGTGGTGAGGGTGCAAATTGTAACCAATGGCTCAGTACACTGCTCACCCCTCGCTTTTGAAACGCATAGAGAAGCTACGGTAGCCGCCACCGGACAAACATGTCAGCGTCGGAAACAACTTGGTGAAAAAAGTTTGTCCGTAAAGGGCTTCTGTAGAAACATGGCACACAAAATGGCGATTCCATTTAAGGGGACCCTCTGTGTATGTAGATGAAAACGTCTCATTCTAAGGTAATAATAACAACGGTTCATTATGAAAGGTCTTTATACACCACTGATAATATATTATTTTGCATTTCTGTCAAGAGACCCTTATAAAAATACACACTGCACCTTTAAACCTCTGTGAGTGTCTTTATTCTGTTCAACACAAAGATATTATAAATGATGGTAGCCACACAGTTGACACAGTAGAAGGATGGGAAAAACAAATACTATGGAAGTCAATGGGTACTGTCAGGTGCTTACCATCAATGGTTAAAATATCTTCTTTTCATGTTCAACAAAATAAAGAAACTCATACAGGTTTAGAACAAAATAAGGGTGAGTAAATAAATGATGATGGAAGTTTAATTGTTGGGTGAACTATCCACTTCAGTTGGGATAGGATAAAATATTTTATTAAGGTGCTTACTTCACATATAAAGTTTACGTTTTGATCATCAGTCAAACTCAGAAGGTAACTTTTACCTTTCGAAAAATCTATTTTATTTATTAAATGAGAGCTGAATGTGGAAGGAAAAATGTTTTCTGTAGAGAGTCAGTCGAGTTTAATATAAATTGAAAATCAATAAATAAAATCAACATGCAGATTACTTAACAGCGTGTGCTCATGTGGGAGCCAAAGCTTTGTGATTTCTATCCAGGCAGAATGTCTGAGGGTGTCTAAAAGTCAAATAAAGTGGGGGATCTGATAAATTAAACGAAATAGCTCATAATCAAACTGATGGTATTGAGTTGGCGATAACTCCTGACCTCACTACCCTGCTGTATTTCGCTCTTAATGGTAATCTGGCCAACATAAATCAACAAAAATTACCTTCTGTTCACCAGCGAAGACGACATCATCAGCACCATGCAAGAGTCACATGACACAGTCACATGATACGCACGTAACATGATTGGTTGAAAGGAAAGTGGAAGGGGGGGTGGGTCACATGGAAAATACAAAACATGGAAAAAATTAAACAAACATGGAACAAGAGAATGTAACGTGTTAAGACCAAAAAGTACACAAACAACAAAAAAGAAACACAAATTATAAACAAATACTTCTCTGTAACATTAGATAGCGTGTACAGAACACAATAGAAATACCCAGATCCATAAAGCAATTCCAGGACAGCGGTTTTAGGAATCGTAGAGCGAATACAAATGAAAGTATTAAAAAAACCTGCCAGATATCGGAGCTCATCAACTATGCAGAGCGAGATTATGGTCCAAATTGCTTTATGAATCCAATTCACAGAGAACAGTATTTCCTCTGACTGGGAGTGGTACTTTTAATAAAATGGATTCAAAAACCGCTCTATTACATTATACTCAATTACATATCCTTGAGCAGATTGCATGGCCTTAACTGCGCTGTTAAAACAGCTTAAATACAGTACAACAGGCCGACCGAAGGCAGAGGAAACTCTGTGGAGTTGACGGTTCAGATTAACCTGCACAATACAGTATAATATGAATCATGGGAGCTAAACACTACAGAATGGGTGTATGTGAAGCATTAAGGTAAAGACTGGAGGACCTCTCCAGACTATACCATTACTTGCTGATCTAGGATCATGCGATTTTTCCTATCAAGATATGAAATACAAAAACTGATCCTAGATCAGGACTTTTAGCCTGAGAAAACATATATAGTACAGTATGAGCTCAGGTGTGCAGCTGAGAGATGTGGATGAGGATAATGTGGATCCTCCATCCCAAGGATAGAATTAGGTTTGTGTGTATCTATCTACAGGTCAAAGTATGCTGCATGTACTGTACACTTTTAGTGTGGGAGCATAGTTCAATTACAATAGCTGGCATAGAAATTTCATGGTGATCTATCAGGGTGAGGAATCACACTGCATGCAGTTTATTACACACTATTATATAATCTATCTATATAGTGGACCCCAAAATGCAATAAAAGTATTTTTATTAGCATTTTTAATATTTGTGTCACTGTATGATATGCTCCTAGAACATTTCTACCATTTAGTCTAGACTACACCACTCTAGGCTAAAGTTATTAAGTGAAAACTAGTATCTGCTGGTACAGAATATGTATAAGTTAAAGGGACACTCTACTTTTTTAAAAATAGGCTTATTTTCCAGCTCCCCTAAAGTTAATTTTTTATATTCTTACCGTTTTGAAATCCATTCAGCTGATCTCCGGGTCTGGCTGTACCACTTATAGCATAGCTTAGCATAATCCATTGAATCTGATTAGACCATTAGCATTGCGCTCAAAAATAGCCAAAGCGTTTCAATATTTTTCCTATTTAAAACTTGACTCTTCTGTGGTTACATTGTGTACTAAAACCAACGGAAAATTAAAAGTTGTGATTTTCTAGGCAGATATGGGAACTATACTCTCATTCTGGCGTAATAATCAAGGACTTTGCTACCGTAACATGGCTGCAGCAGGCGCAATTATATTACGCAGCAGACGAAAATAGTCCCCTTAGTAACTTTTAATAGCTGGGGACTATTTTCGAGCACTACGTAATATCATTGTGCCTCCTGCAGCCATGTTACAACAGCAAAGTCCTTGATTATTACGCCAGAATGAGAGTATAGTTCCTAGCCATATCAGCCTAAAAAAAAATCGCAACATTTACTTTTCTGTCAGTCTTAGTACACGATGTAACTACAGAAGAGTCAAGTTAAAAATAGGAAAAATATCAAAACTCTTTGATTATTTTTTAGCGTGATGCTAATGGTCTAATCAGATTCAATGAATTATGCCAAGCTATGCTAAAAGTGGTAACGCCAGACCTTGATATCAGCTGAATGGATTCCAAAACAGTAAAAATCTAATGTTTAACTCTAGGGGAGCTGGAAAATGAGCACATTTTTTTTTTAAGTGGAGTGTCCCTTTAACACTACAAATTGTAGCTGTCAAATTATTTAGAAAGTCTTAAAGCTGATTTATCCAGTATAAATCAGTATAACAAAATCTTTTGTTTGCTTATCTACACTCTAAGAAAAAGAGGTACAAAATCTGCCACTGGGCAGGTACCCTTTAAAAATACCCAAATACAGTATATGTATGAACAATTTATGTACAGATACACATACATTTGGTCCTAATATGTACTTTAAAAGAACTACCTGTTTTCTGAGAGTGCATTAACTACTCATACAACCATAAAAACATGAAACTTCTTTGATGTCCAAGAAAGTTTTAGTATTGCATTTATAACTGCCATTCAATGTCAACTAAGCAGAAAATAGTCAACAATGCCTACTTCTTAGATAAAGACCCTGTCATGTCTTTGGCAGAATAAAAATTGCTGTCTCTTCAAAGAAACAATCCTTCAGTAAAACCTTTTTCAGGTCCTCCCAATTTGTGGTCCATTTATTTAGAATCCATGCTGTCAATGTTACTCTATTTTACATCTAACGCTTATCAAGTTTGGGATCAAATTGTAAAGCATGTTTAAAACTTCATAAGCAGACAAGTAAAAATTAAAAAGCACCTATCATGCAAAGTCCACTTTTACAAGGTGTTTGGACATAAATGTGCGATGGCAAGTGTGTGAACACAACCACCATACAATAATAAAAAAAATGATTTAGCCACTCCTATTTTAATCTACATTAAAACAGAGCAGTCTCATTAAACATGCTGTTTTGATTCTCTTGTTAATGTGATATCACACAAACAAAGCCCCGCCCACAGCCACTGACCGACTGGTTAACTTTACCCAAAAGCTTTTCTAAATGTGTTTGTTAGCATGCTAATGCGGCTAAATATACTATTGTCTCAGACTGTATAAACAGGAACCAGATCTATTTATAGGGGACACAAACAAAAAAAACAGCACTTTATTGCTCCCGCACAAATAGGGGCATTTTTGGCATGCTATACCAAATGATCTGTGGGGTTTTTTGAGCTAAAACTTCATAGGCACCTTCTAGGCCCACCTGAGACTTATATTACACCTTATAAAAATGGGGCATATGGTGGCCCTTTAAGTATTAATCACTTCATTGTACTACACATGGCCAAAGGTCTGTGGGTTTAAACCCAGCGAGAAGGATCCCATGAGCAATAAACATTGTGTCTTTAAGCATGCCAAACAACCCAGGCTGCTCCAGGACTGCATGTCGCTTTTGATAAAAGCATCTGCTAAATGACTACTTGCTTACATCTTTGAGGGATTTCATAGAAACGGGCCACCCCAGAGAATGTTAATATTACCATTTTGCTTAATGTTGTGAGGACAGTGTCATTAGTTTTCACATTCAAGTATGCAACACATCTCATTAATATATCACAGTGCACACTATGACAACAGCACTCCATGCTGTTTCACAATATTAAGAATCAAAGTTTTGCATATTCAAGGGCATGAAACAACATCACACATCTAGAGTTTATTCCAAACAACGATTTATTACAATAAGCGGTGTCGGGTCGTTTCATATTGCTGTATAATACGTCTACCATGCAGTGACATGTTAGACAGGTGAGCGAATCTACAAGCTGATGTTAGTGATGGTTCTCTACAGAGGCTTGAGGCAGGTGAGCACGGCCCACCCGTCATAGGTCCGTCTCACTTCTCAAGCCCTCACTAAATCGGTCTCATCTACCACAGATGTGTGTTCTCTGTCTACTGTGAGCACCAACACTGTTGACTTCATCGAGACTAGAATATGTGAGGCGTACAAATGTGTAGCAGGCGGATCGAAGTGTTCAAACAACACAGCACTCAGTCGGCATACTCACTAAGATCTGCGGTGGTTGGAGGAACAGAAGTTGGAGTCTCTGGAGACACTGGAAGATGGTGAGAACATTGTGAGATAAGCTTCCATGGTGTCAATGTGATGGTTGAGACATTGCGACTCCATCTTGCCACTTGTAACTAGTATTGTAATCTAACTAGTGCATATCACATCATAGCAACATTCAACCCACCTATCAAACGACGCTGCGTCACAATATACAGATGGAAGCATATACTGCTTTGCCAAATGTATGTGCTAACATTACATTTAAAAGTTTTTCATTATTAAAGGAACAGTATGTAAGAAATTTATATCAATTAATCATAAAATGGCCCTGAAATGTCACTAGACATTAAGAAATCATTTTCATTTCAAATACTTCTATCACTCACAACAGCGGTCCGGCCAGGATATTGTCATTTAAAAAGTGGAGTTGCAGCCCTCAACTGATGTTTATGTTGTCGTTTGGTATATTGGCCACCAGCTGTGTGATTGCAGTACCAGTTTTAGCCACACGTTTTGTGATTGCAATACCAGTTTTGGCCACAATCCTACATACTGTTCCTTTAACACACAGTTTATGTTATAATATCTTCCAGTCTTTTGGGAAAAAAGAAGCTGAATCATTTTATGTGTGGCAACCTTTCCTATACAACCCTTAGGATGCAGTGTATAGCACCATGGGTATAGCAGAAATAAGATAAGCCTGTAACTAAAGGATATTATTTCTGTTACTTTGTATGATTTAGAAAAACATTTCCAGTGTAGTGGTCTTGAATTAAGCAAAAGGCAACATTTAAGTACAAAAACAGCTTTTTTGACACCTTCAGTCTAAGCAAACCTTCAGACAAAAACATTTCCAAGAATAGCCATTTCTCCAGCTCCACCGTACACAAACAATTTAACGCCTATGACGACAGCGTCCATAACCTGCCACATGCTAACAGGCTTAAGGATGCGCATAATAGCCCTCGGTAAAAAGTCATGGTTTGCTGAGCTGTGTGTGGCACCACAGACATCTCAAGCCTCAAAGACACTGCTCGAGCAAAGTGACAGATTTTCCTGGAAGTGCATTTCTGGCAGTGGCTCAGACACCTTCAATCACCTTCAATATACACTCATCCGTCTAATCTGAGAGAACGGTGTCTTTCATTGAGCTGAAGCTCATGGCCTTAGAATAAAATGATAAGTACTTTGAGTGAAAGGTAATAATATGATGGGGGCAAAATATCTTCCATTTCCTCCCTTAAGCTTGATGCAATTAGGCAGAGGCGAGGTCTGCTTGGGAGCTGACTGCTTGACAGATGACAGAGTTTCAAAGTCTGTTTGACTAAAGGGTGCCGAGCTTCTGCTTTTAATCTCGTTTTTTTCTGCCTCAGTTGTAAATTTATTCCAAGAGCTTGCTAGATAGATACTTTGCGACAAAAAGAGGCAAAGATGCAAACAACAAAAAGTGGTCAAAAATAACTTGAAGCTGCTCGCTTCATTTATCACATAAGCTGTTCACATAATAGTATTTTGTCACAATCTACTTTCATTGCATGCAAACCATTTAAAGGGACTGTAAGTAGGATTTTAAGTGTTTTACTAATCAAAATCAATGTCTTTATTCATAAATATGTCCTCATTGGTGTCAAATGACCTCTGCCAGTGATCTGACTTTTCTTTGTAAGCTTAGAATTTCTTCTTTTTACTACCATTGAACGGGTAAGTCCAAGGAGGCTTCCAGGTCGTTCCGCCTTATTGATGAACTATAATAGCAGAGAGGGACAAAAAGCACTAGCCTACCAATGCGTTCCCAGAACGCATTTTCATTCAGAACACGAGAACCAGCTGAAACGGACAAGGAGATCAGCGAGTTCATAACGGCTACCGTAGTTGCAACACGCATTTGGAAAAGCGAGGCGCTAGAGAGCACTATTCGTTTGAATGCAAAATACAATTTCACCACTAGATGGGGGTAAATCTTACTTACTGTCCCTTTAAATATGTTTAAATTTCACATGTGATCACATGTGAACAACTTCAATTTCACATGTGAAATGTGTTTTTGGAAAATTTTTGTGTGAATCCCATGTGAAATCCCATGTAAAACACATAGGAAACCCATGTGATCACATGTGCATAAGTTGGTGATTTTTTTTCCACATGTGATCACACATGTGATGTGATTTACATGGGAATACACATGGGATTCACACAAAATTTTTCCAAAAACACTCATTTCACATGTTAATTTGCACATGTGAAATTAATGTGACTGATCATTTTCCTAGCATTCTTTGCTAATGAAGTGCTAAAATTAAGTTACAGTCGTATGCAAACGTTTGGGCACCCCTGACAATTTCCATGATTTTCATTTATAAATATTTGGGTGTTTGGATCAGCAATTTCATTTAGATCTATCAAATAACTAAAGGACACAGTAATATTTCAGTAGTGAAAAGAGGTTTACTGGATTAATAGAAAATGTGCAATATGCATCAAAAGGAAATTAGACAGGTGCATAAATTTGGGCATCCCAACAGAAAAATCACATCAATATTTAGTAGAGCCTCCTTTAGCTGAAATAACTGCCTCTAGATGATTCCTCTAGCCTGTGATGAGTGTCTGTATTCTGGATGAATGCATTTTGGACCATTCTTCCTTACAATACATCTCCAGTTCAGTTTGGTTTGATGGTTGCCAAGCATGGACAGCCCGTTTCAAATCACCCCACAGACAATTTTCATGTCTGGGGCTGGAATGGCCATTTCAGAACATATCAGAATGTACTTGTTAAATGCATGAGTAGATTTTGAGCAGTGTTGTCTTGTTGAAATATCCAGCCCTGGCATACAGTAACTTCAACTTTGTGACTGATTCCTCAACATTATTCTCAAGAATCTGCTGAAATTGAGTGGAATCCATGCGACTTCAATCAGTTTTCCAGTACCGGCACTGGCCACACAGCATGATGCATAGCGCCCCTTGTTATGACCAAATAACTCAATCTTTGTTTCGTCAGTCCAGAGCACCTTAGTCTAAAATGAAGCTGGCTTGTCCAAATGTGCGTTTGCATACTTCAAGCGACTCCGTTTGTGGCGTGTGTGCAGAAAATGTTTCTTTTGCATCAAAGTGTGCTGAATTGTTGTACGATGCACTGTGACATCATTTGCAGCAAGTTGATGTTGTAGATCTTTGGAGGTGGTCTGTGGGCTGTTTTTGACCGTTCTCACCATGCTTCCCCTTTGCCTCTCCAATATTTTACGTGGCCTTAGCCAGAACTGTGCCTGTCATCTTACATTTCCTCACTACAGTATGTAGCTCACAGTGGACAATGATAGCTTATATCGCTGCGATAACTTTTTGTAGCCTTCCCCTAAACCATAATGTTGAACAATGTTGTTTTCAGGTCATTTGAGAGTTGTTTTGATGCCTCCATATTGCCACTCTTCAGAGGAGAGTCAAAGAGAACAACAATTTGCAATTGGCCACCTTAAAGGGATAGTTCGGCCAAAAACGATATTAAACCCATGATTTACTCACCCCCAAGCTGTCCAAGTTGCATATGTCCATCGTTTTTCAGACAAACACATTTTCGGATATTTTAGAAAATATTTTAGATCTTTCAGTTGAATAAATGTAACGTCACGGGGTCCAGCCATAGTCCACAACCTTCAAGTCCAAAAAAAGTGCGTCCATCCTTCACAAATTAAATCCAAACGGCTCCAGGATGATAAACAAAGGTCTTCTGAGGGTAATCCGTGCAGTGTTGTTGTAGAAATATCCATATTTAAAATTTTATTTACGTAATTAACAACCTTCCGGTTTCGCCGCCATCTTAGACTCAGGAGAGAGTATTAGCGTAGTGTACGCACTTTTCTTAGTGACGTATGACAAATTCGGAGGGCGGGGGCACAGAGCAGCAGCAGAGTAGCCTCCGTAGGCTGCATAAGCTCTCATCCTGAATGCGGACGCAACTAAGATGGCGACGCTACAGGAAGGTATTTATTTACGTTAATAAAGTTTTAAATATGGATATTTCTACAACAACACCACGCGGATTACCCTCAGAAGACCTTTGTTTATCATCCTGGAGCCGTTTGGATTTAATGTGTAAAGGATGGACGCACGTTTTTTGGACTTTAAGGTCGTGGACTATGGCTGGACCCCATAACATTACATTTAATCAACAGAAAGATCTAAGATATTTTCTAAAATATCCGAAAATGTGCTTGTCTGAGAAACGATGGATATATGCAACTCGGACAGCTTGGGGGTGAGTAAATCATGGGTTTAATATCGTTTTTGGCCGAACTATTCCTTTAAATACCTTTTCTCATGATTTCGTTTTGATGCATATTGCACATTTTCTGTTAATCCTATAAAACTCATTTCGCTACTGAAATATTACTTTAAATCTTTCAGTTAATTGATAGATCCAAATACCCAAATATTTATAAATGAAAATCATGGAAATTGTCATTGGGTGTCCAAACTTTTGCATACGATTGTATATTTGTTTTAGAGCAAGATGAAAAAAGTTGGAACATTTTGGATTCTGGAGGTTAAGGAGGAAAGTATAGGCTAATGCATACAGTGAGTGTGTTTACATTATGCTTAACTCTTTCCCCGCCATTCCAACGCCAGCATTTTTTATGATTTTTGATTAAAGTTATTGCCTTCCAGAAGATTTTCTTCTTTAAATATATAAACATATAATTAATAAAATGAAGAAGTGCTTTAAAAAACTCACACAAAAAAGTATTTGTATCTCAAATATGGGTAGGTTTCTTCAAAAACATAATTTTGATCATTTTTGTAAATGACTTTTGTTAGAGATCAGATTCAGAATGATGGTCGTGTCATACACAAAGTTTTTACTGTTTTTGGATCAGTGGATTTTTCAGTGTTTTATAAGTTAAGTAAGAGAGCCACCTAGTGGATAATAGCGGAAATATGGATTGCCGTAAAAACTCGTCATTGGCAGGGAAACTTTTTTTCTTAATTGACAAGATAACTCCTCAATGGCAGGGAAAGAGTTAATAAATTGATAACATCTTAGGTCATATAAATGCATAAAACTGTTTCAGTTTATCTGAGAAATGTCATAAATGGCTAAAGCTAAATCTAAGGTAGTTTTCTGCTTGCCAGTTTGTTGATTTGTATGTAAACAGGTTTTTATAATACAAGCTTTTAAGCCGAAAGATATCCACTTATTTTGTGGATGTAAACGCACTCAATATACATAATATGTTACTTTAAATAAATTCAAATATGTATGTGCCTGTAGCTCAAATGGTAGAGCACTGGGTTAGCAGTGCAAAACGTCCTGGGTTTGACTATACAGTATGTATGGGTATCATTGTATGAAAGCGTATAGCTTGAATGCACTTAAGCGTCTACCAAAATGTCTGCTGCCATCTGCCTTAAAATATCAGACTTATTTTAGCTTAAGCACCATCATATGAGACATATGTTCAGTTGTTAATTCAATCTGATTTCGAGCATTATAACAAGCATACAGTGCTAACTTTCTTTGCAAGCACAGGCTCATTGAGCTCACAAAACGCTGCCCTGTTACACAATTTGGTCTACAAGTCTGCAGATGATAAAATCTATGCTAAAATGGAATTTTATTATCCGTTGCGGTCTGATTAAATGCTAAGGGGCATTTACTTTTGTGCAGCGCTTTGTAGATATCACCAAGCAGAGGGTGGAGTTCAAAGCATGCACAGTGTTTCAGAGAGAGAGAGAGAGTCAGAGAAAATTGCTCTGCAGAATAAGGATTATCATATCATAAGTGTTTTATGTCAAGGGGAATGAAGGGGATGTTAATGCTATTGCGGAAGAAAATCTCAATTAAAGCGCTCTAGAACTCCACCTGAGAACGCAGACCATCTGCTAGGTCACTGGCCTGTGTCTCTATCTGTGAAAGTTGCAATCACTGGCACTGAAGCAGAGAAACCACAGAGACCCACCAGATGTGTTGGGCAATAGACCTAGTTAAAGTCATTTCTCATGGGTATAAACTCATAAAGTCCCACATAAGATGTAATATGTTTCAGAGTCTGCTCTCTCTAGTGTACTCAGCCTTGCTAGTGAGCTTTGGTTGTTTTTCTCTGTAGCTCTACTGGTAAAACAAGTTGGTGCAAAATTGACAAGGTCATGGATTTAATTCACATGAAACAGGTATAAAAGAATACCTTGAATGCAATGTGCCAGCTACATAAATGACAGATGGTATGTAATAAAAACGAAACAGTTTTCGATGCATCACACAACTGTTTAAATTGTACTGAGTAACACTATTTCATAAGCAAAATGTCATTCCACACCAACTAGGCATGTATAGATCAACTAAAGCAATTTTAATTTGTTAGCTTTTATTTAAAAAAAATATATATTTTATAAGGGGGCATGTATATTAAAGCGTTTAAACACGTCTGAAAACACCAGGTGGATGCCAACTGTGGGCGCTTGCCAGCGTTTTTTCAGCTGGGCATTTGGGTCGCTATGATACAATGATCTGTTCAGTTTATCAGTCGTTGTACAATTAGTTGTTGTCATTTTTGTCCGGCCCATCCTCCACTGTGATTGGATGCTCAAGTGAAAAGTGACTTTAGCGTTTCGCATTGCCGGCCGGTGACTTCTTTCTCGAGGGCGCACGATGCGTAAATCGTCACAACATGTATGTAGCCCATCATGTGTGTGGTTCGTAATTTCAATATGTGTTCTGCGTGTTGAGTGAACCTATGTGCATCACGTTTCTTGTCAAAATAAGTGCCTGCTGCAGACGCGTCTAAAGGGTTTATGATAAAAGAGACGCTCGCGTTTGCCAGAAACTCACATAATCTCATGTGTAATCAGACTTTACAGTTAAGGGAGTGTCTTGCATGTATTTTGTGAACATAAGCTTTTCTTTTATCATAAACGGTTTTGACGCCTGTGCAACAGGCACTTATTTTGACAAAACACATGATGCACATGACGCAACAAACGCATATTTTGAAAACACAAGCAACACATGACACTCCGAACATATATTTTTAATTTGCGCCCCTCGGAAGTCACAAGTCACAACTGGCATATCACCCAAAATTGAACATTTTTCAACTCTGGGTGCTCGACACTGAGCGCGAAAAAAAGCTGAGCGTTGGATGAGCTTCATGCTAGTTTACATTTAGAGGAAAGGACATCCTTAAATTCAAGGTTTATAAAAAATACGAAGAGACACCAAGTCCAAGAAATAATGTGTACCTTTGTTTAAGCCACTAACTACCATATCCTTAAAACAAGATTAATCTGATATAGGACATTTAAAGTTAAAGGTGTCAAAGAATGCATTGATACAATATGTTACATTGTTATCTGATACCTACAACGTATGTGACTTCATTAAGAAGGTATGGACTTAATTAAGTGCAATTTTACAACCTTTGGATTTAAAAGGCTTATGAATAATAATTTTGAGCTTTGCTCTGATTGGCTGTTCCTCAGAGCGGCTTATTTCAGTAGCTCTGTGTGTGGGAAAATTGACCTTATGTTTGAGCCTGTATAAGACAAAAAATACAGATTTTAAGGAATAATAAATTACTCTGAGATTGAAAATTGATGTTTCTGAGTGGTAAGTTTGTGTTTTTTCAGTATGGTCGTGCAAAACTTAACTGTAACGTCAATAGAAGAACTTTACCCTAAATAGATGATCAATGTTCAGTACTGTATACAGAGAAAAAAGCCGAATTCATTAATCTCTGTGCTACCCAAACATTTACATAGAAGGTTAGATTTATTGGTTGGATTCTGCTACATCTTAACTGTTGGGTCTGCAATTGCATGCCTGACCTCTAGTACCTACTACAAGGTTTTATAATCACAGCGGATTATCACTGTCTTTATACAGTAGGTACATCTACAGCTGTGGTCTTTTCTGATCTTTTATGCTGTCAGATTCACATCAAAACAGCTATGTAAGGTGGTGTCTACTTGCCCTCCGGGGCCAGGGGTGACCCATGGACAGACTGGCAATCAAAGGGCCCGTCAGAGTTATGCACAAAGACATTTGTCTCAGAATATGTGAGTCGCCATCCTGGATGACCCTGTCGAAAAGATAGACCTAGTAGAGGTCTAACATCCATCAACAAAAGAAGTCTCAGTCGCCTTTATCTGCTCTCTACAGTACGTGACAATCCTAGCTAGCCTTGTCATCATTCAATCTCCATATGCAATTTTAGTCTCTCTATTCACAGTTATAGCTCCAAAAATGAAAAGGGAGCTCACTTACTCTAAATGACCGGTCCTTGGAGCACAGTCCGTAGTAATGTGAATTATACAGTGCACTTTAACAATTTCTACAGCCATTGCTGAGGAGGTCAGAGGCGCAGATGCTCGCTCTAGAGGAAGTAGGATCTCTATTATGCCACTAGCAACAATCATTTGTGCCTCTCTTCTGTACTTCCTCTAGCACTCCATTGGTTGAGAGCGTGGCAGTGCCTCTGGTGATAAATCTCTGACAAGGACCAGCGAGGGCTTTGGCACATCAACTTCGAAGCTTTATCTATGTCAAACTATGCCACTCACTGAAGGGCTGCTGTTGCTATATAACAGATGAGCCAAACTTTCAAACTTTCCCACTTTATGTGACCCTGCCTGTGAAAACCCAGCTAAAGTCATTTTTGTGATTTACTGTTTGCAACATAAAATCATCCTGCATGATTTAAAGAACACATTTTGAAAATAAAACCTTGACATGTTTAACATTGACTCAGTAAACTCATAATTCAATTATGAGTCTTAAACCTGGATTTCAAAGACTATAACAAGACTTTTTATTACTGCGATGATTATGATTGCCCAAATTCATATAGAGATTTGTGATATTGTTATAGTGTAGTTTGCTTCGGTTTAAAAGTTTGTGACAAATAAACCTTTTATTCTGGATTGTCACTGGGGTCTTACTGTAACGTGTCATGTGTATACTGACAAATGATTGGTTAGTGTTTGGAACGCTTGGATCATTGTCCCACAAATCACCTCTCAAATTCGCACAGGTACGCTGGGAAAACATCGGACAATGTCATCAATCTACCCTGAGCACAACCAGATCACATTACCATTACAAGACACGGTCTCTGCTTCACCCATTGCCTCTTTTTTCCACGGTGTAATGACCAGAAGAAAGCTTCCTCTGCAGTCAAATGATCCCTGTCAGTGTCAGGATAATGAGGACAATACCTACTTCCAACAGGAGAATACTGTCAATTAAATTAGTGACAGCTTCATCATCTTGTAACCTTGAGGAAAGCAAATACTAAATGTTACTTGTTTATTTAATGTGTTGAGTCATTCTAGCCAACATCCTACGGACGAAAAACAAGATTTTGTTTGTTTTGAGACCTGGTAGTTTGCATATTTTTGTGTTTCATTAAAAAGGAAAAGGTGGAAATAACTAAAAGGAAATTCTGACTTGGAGGAAAGCAGCATAAACAATAATTAAACAGGCCAACTTTCTAGTATGTATGTTTAAACGGTAGCTTTACATCAACAGACCCCAGGGAGCTCAGACCATAATTTCTTTTTAGTCCACAACCTAATGCACCCGGGTTTATAAATGATGCATTAATTGCTTCATGTATGATTTAGTTCTGCCTGGTGCATTTTAGGTGTTGGAAAAAGAAAGCAATCTTCTAAAGTCAGCTTTCAGGACTGTAACTAATAACCACCGGTCTAAATCATCTCACAGCAAATCTGCTTTCTCATTTGAGTAATAGAATGGAATTCCATCTGGAAAATACAACAACAGGTTAACGTGAGCCCTCACAGTTCACTTTTTTAATTCAGTGAATAAAACCTCAGAAAGTTTAATTAAGTGCACTACAAGAAAAACTACTCATTCTGTTCAGAATCTTTATTTAAAACTAAATCAAATATGGATTTTTGTGGCACAGTAAATATCTATTAGCATCAAGGCCATATATTCCATTGTACTCCTAAAGGTTCACAATATTAAAGTTTTTTTATCAGGGAAGATGGCCAATGACTCGTGGCTTTTGAGATGCATATTTTTTATCGAATAAAACACTCTCCTCTAAATTATAAATACAAGGTGCCTCCTAGTATCAATAGCATGTATCATAGGCTTTCATCACCTTATTCACTATTTCCTAATAAGTGAATCAGAATGAGTGAATTTGAACACTTAAGATGTCCGTAAGCTCTGCAGTGTGGGCGGAAGACGCTAGAATTCATTCAGCATGAACCTCAGTGGACAAGTAGCAGTTGTACACTCATAATTGCGGTGCATTGTGGGGTTAGATTAAGGCGCTTTTCCATTGTCCACGGAATTTCCACGGTTTAGGTCCGGTCAGCTCACCTCACTTTGGCTTGGTTAGATTTTCCATCAACTTAGTAACATGGAGTGGGAGGGATTATAGGCGTGTCGCTATATTTGCGCTGCCTACTGCTGTGACATCATACAAGTTAAAGCGTTGTTGGAATGCTATACATCCCCATACATTCATTTATTTCTCAGTCCGCCACAAAATTAAAATTGAAAACCACAAATAAATGTTTGCACATCGCGTTTATCACTACCTCCGTCTCACATGACTGTACAAACACCCATGGCGTCAGTCGACGCGCTCCACTGAGCCTCATTTTATTTGCATTTAAGCATATGTGCGGACTGGTATAAAACTGGTATGGTGTTCCTGATTCTCAACCTGTGGATGTTTTTCATCTCTAAAAGGAAGTTTGGGAACTTACAGCAAAGCACAGATGACAACAGGTTTGCTCGAGACAGCGCAAGCTAGCACGAAGGTAAAGCTAATCTTTTACATTATAGCGATGACGCTGGTAGTTATGATTTTCTCAGATCAGTGATCTATAATGTTTTTGCATCACATTTTGGTTTTAGCTCGGGTCGCTTGGATCCTCAACTGAGGCGATACTCTAAAAAAGTATTGGGTATTACGTACTGCGCCCAGTGGAAAAGCCCCCAAAAGTAAGCTGACCCGACCCAAACCGTGAGGTACTATGCAATGGAAAATCACCATTAGTGCACTCAATTATGTCCACTATAAATTAAAACTATGAACTAAAAATTTATTTTTGCACTATTTAAAGGTACTGTATAGGGGGCTATTTCGGACACAGATATAGTATACAATCATAGTTCATGGCTGTGACATAAGGTCACATAAATGGTTATTGATAAAACAGGAGCAAGCATTTTAAATTCTTCTACCTCTACTTTCTTTCACAACAGGTACTATATCAACATTGGGAAAAAAAACTACACTCGACAAGCATCATTACATAGGGTCTTTACATTTCTATCCGAGCCTCTGCTATCTTTTTCAAAGGCTTACTCGTAGATTTGGCAGGAGTGTAAGCAGGCGAAATGGGTGCAAATGGAAAAACAAACAGATGCGAGAAAGAAAGCAAGCAGTGAAATGGAACACTTACTTTTGAAAGGGAAGCCTGACGTCCAATGGAACAAAACAAGATGGAAAACATGATGAGAACCACAAAAAATAAGCGAATGTGAAAATAAGAACGAACGAGATGGAGTGAAGAGCCAATTCCAACTTGCCATTTTGGGATTTATGAAAACTAGCGAGAAAATCTGTAAATCACCTTGCTGACTATCATTTAGATATAATTTAGTATGATTATAGTTTGTGAAGGCCCAAAATGGCAAATTTGGTTGACCCAAATAGCTATTGAGAAATAAGTGCAGGGATAAGAGGTAATGTGGGGACTGTGAAAGCAGAGGGTGTTGAAGCAAAGATAAGCAAAATAAAAAGAATCCATGTCAGCCTTTCTCTGATTTTACTAAATATCAATAGAGCAATTCACTCCTGCCAGCTATGAGACACTGCACTGCCAATAAAAAAGTAAACAAGACTTGCATTATTTTTTACACATTTCTGTACGCTTATTGCAGTCTGGCTTCCTTTATTTGTAATATTGTTACAAAGTGTTTGCGTCGGATCAAGCGAATTGGATCAATAAACAGGATTAATAAAGCGACAAGGAAAGAGAACTTTTATGCAATTTAAACTTCAGTCATTTAATCCCTGCAAGAGTACGAAGAAATTGAATAATGAAAGTAGAAGTGTTTTTCAGCTCATCCCACATTTCTTGCAAACTGACTTTTCTAATCTGCTTCTAGGCGGAACATTCTAAGCCTACAGCTTTACGTGACACATAGTAATTAAACTTGTAGATTTGTAGGAACTTCGAAAAGTGCATTGCGCAATTAAATATGGATGATGTTTTATTAATGTCGAGAGCGACAGAACACAGAGTCAATTAAGTACTGCAAATAAATCTCCAGTTTCACTTCACCTTCGTACAAACCATTGAATAAATACTTGTCCCAAAGTGAATAAGAAATTTATCATAATGATAATAATAATAATAAAAAAGTCAAATGGCTGCTATTATCAACCACAAATTTTCATTTATTAATTTTACATAAAAAGATGATATATTTATGCATAAATAATAATTAAAAATCAATTAACCATGTATCAGTTCAGTGTATCTGCAGTTGTTCATTCTACAACACAGCAGATTTTATATAAATTGCCCTGAATTGCACATTGCTTGTTTTAGTTGTCATACAATATGACCCACGAAGCCAGAAAAATGGGGCTGTCGGATGCTTTATTCTGACTGGTTAAGAAATGTGCCAGAGGTATGCATTATTTTTCGATAAACACACACGTGACCTGTCAAATGTCTTAAAATAACCACCAAAGCAATGTCTTACCAATGTCTGTGGTAACCGTGGTATAAGGGAATAATTGACTTCGGTCCTTTGAATGATGTAAGTAGGGGTGTAACGGTTCTCGGTAAAGAATCAAATCGTCCCGTTATCCTCCCATGCTTTGGGAAGCACGTGCACCAAAGTGCACCGTGTTTGATTCGGCCACGCATTTCTAATATAGTATGGTAAAAAAAAAAAACGCATAAAACCGCTAATGTATGGTTCTGAATAAGCACCGTTGGTGCGTGCAAGCGAAGGGGAAAAGACGCTAATAGAGGCACCGCCAGCTTCAGCAGCAGCGATGCTCAAGAAAACTTGGACAAAACTGTAAAATTTGCGAGTGCCATAAGCTCAAGGCAATACATCTAATATGACGAGTGGCTTATTGCACCATTATCACCAGGGTGTTGATGATAGCACGCGATCGCAGGTGAGACAGAAACAGCACACATTGCCTTCTGTGTTTAAATGTTAACAAACTAATCTTCTTTTAAAAAAACTTGAAGATAGTGGCATAGAATATAAAAAGTAACCCAGTGTTCTAAGCTATTTTATGTGCATTTTGAAGTGCACAGTAAAGTTGGTATATGTAGTATTATAAAACAAGTGCTCTTAAGTGAAAATGTTGATTTTAGCAGAGGTTAAAAACGGCTTAGGTTTTTATTTTTGTAAAGAAGCCTGTTGTGGCCAAAGTGTACCGAAGCATACAGAAATCGTGATCCGTGATACGCACCGAACAGTGAGTAATTTGAACCGTTACACCCCTAGATGTAAGGAATAATTGATGATGGGCCGTTGAATTATAAGAAAATAATGCACACCGAAAGTGGTACTGCGGTGTGTGCATTATTTTTGAATAATGCAAAGGACCGGAGTCAATTTTTCCGCTTATACCACGATTACCAAAAATATTGCTCTGGTGCCTATTTTTAAGACATTTTAAAACTTAGGTGTACGGTTATTGAAAAATAATCAACACCCTGGGAACATTTCTCAACCAATCAGAATAAAGCATTCAACAGACCCGTGGTATAATTGAAAATAATGCACACCTGTGATGTAAGGTGGCATTACTACCTTGGGTGTGCATTATTTTTGAATAATTCAACGGGCCGTCTGCAATTATTCCTTACGTAGACTACTGCTTAAACCCTAATGGAAAGATATCCCAGCTTTACGGATATCAGATAGTATGACTGATAAAAATCTAATTCTTAAGGATCTAATCCTGATTGATTCTGGACACGAGGGTTTCATCATTTACAAAAGAGTGCCCAATCAACAAGAGTGACACTTAACAGAGCTCACAGCTCTGAGTAGACCCAAGAGACACAGCTGTTGCCTCGCACATGCTGGGACCAGCCGACGTGCTGTACGGATGGGAAGATTCGCCGCATCACCAGAAAGCAGTGCTGAGGTGAGAGGCTGTGATGACACAGGGGATGGACCTTCAAAAATGTGTTTAAACACACAGACGGACGTTTAAATAAACACACACATGTACAAACACAGAAGCACACGCAAAGGACAAGCAATGCATCTCCTGGGAGTGACATTCAGCAGGGTTGGCGGGGTCCACGGTAGGATGCATTGTGGGTAGTGAGGTCTGTTGCTGCACTGAGGAGGGGACGTGATGGGTAAAGAGGGCGCCGGGGTCATGTGATACAAAGTTTAAAAGAGGGATAAAGTGAGAGAGAAAGAGAAAAAGAGAGAGAGAGTGGGCACTTACGGACAGGTTGAGTTTTAAAGCTCTCCGGAGGGCTGCTCTCTCCTTCACCCTTTCCGTTGATGGCGGACATCTTGACCTCATAAACGGTCTCGGGCTTCAGCCCATCGATGGTGATCAAGTTGAGACCTGAGGGATGACAGTTTTAGAGCTTCATTAAAAGATTTGATATAGAAACATGGAGTTGGGTGGTAAAAATGTCTGTTCTTTCTTTGGGGCATGGTGTTTATTAGAAATATTTTTTTGTTACATTTTTGTTTCCCCATTTACCTTAAATTAAGGGTTTAAATTAACCTATTCTGGATTGTTTCAACACATGGTTGGGTTAAATATACACATTTCAGATTAATTTAACCCAATAGTTAGGTTTTTCCATATTTTACCAAACCATGGGTTATACCAACCCATTTTGTAGATTGTACCGAGTCAAGTTCTGCTGAATCAATAAAAAGAATCATCCGAAAGAACAATTGTTTATTGAATCAGACCTCAAAATCATACACGTGTTGCTTGGGGCTCTTTGTAACCGCTCAACAGATCCATCTGATACCTTGCGTTTGATACCACACATGGCTGCACAGTATCATGCAAGTCTAATGCTTTAGAGAGAGCCTGACAAAAGGTTGAGTGATCAAACAGACACCGGCTGAACAGGGACGTGTGTGTGACTGCTTTGTGAAAGGCAGCATCTGTGTGTGTGTGTGTGTGTGTGTGTAAGGCTTGTTCTGACGCATGTCCCAAAGAGGTCTGGCACAGTGATCGAGCTGACAGCAATGAGCAAACTGACATCTCTCCCCTTGAGAAAGAGAGAGAGAGAGACGATACCCACAGACAAGCACACCTCAGGCTGTGACAACTGCTCCGAGCTCTCTTATTTAGCATTCAAGTGAACCCTGTCTCTTAGTCACATTTGCGCATCTATTTTTGGTCAATTCTGCATTGTGTTTTATGCTTGCCAGATGAATCGCCAATGAAAGGGTGTTTTTTATGACTGCGGCGGGGATGGTTGCTTTGTCACAATTTGAAATGGCTAGCAACTGTGGAAAGTGTTTAGCAGCGATACTAACTATGGGAGGGTCATTGTGTGTAATTGTAGACGCGGGTGTTCTCTGCCGTAAGTATAAAGCGACTGTGTGGACCTGCGGTCACTCATTTTATTGAGTGTCGGCAATTTGCTGTGATGTAAGTGGTCCCCGTTAACCACACGACAAAGGTGAGCAGACCTTAAATCTATGCAAATATTTATGTATTTATTAACCTCCTACCAACGTCTATGGCTACATTTGTGGTTAAATATATGCAAATAAGCAGTGATGTGACTACCAATGGAACTGTAGACATAGAAAAAGCTAGTTCATAAAATGTATATCCAGTTACTAATGCATTCATGCAAGTTTGTTTAAAACACATATGGTTGATTCTCGCGAAATTAGACTTATGAGGTGTCATGAAACATTTTGATAAAAAAGTAAATGCAAAATAAGCAGCATACAGTTACAAACATCTCTTCATGTACTATTTTCCACATGATTTCAAATGACATCATACAAACCAATTTTGTTGTTTTTTTCCACATTTAATGGGGAAATTTTCATTACCGCAACGTGTCCATGACTGGATTTGGGTTCTTTGACATGAAAATATTTATAATAAAAAAAATCCAAAAAATAAAAAGCTTCAGTGGATGTTATACTTTAAACATCTACAGTAAAGAAACATGTGGTATTTGGTGATCATTGGTAAAATGTAGAGAAAAAAATAAGGAATATAAATGTGTCCAAGACTAATTTTCTCATCCTCCGCAACAATTTTCAATCATTGTTTAAGCCCTGAAGGAACTAACATTTAAAAAAAAAAAATGTTGGAAGGGAAATAATTGACTGTGACACTCAAGATGGCTACCAGGTAAGCAGTTCTTATTTTTTCTCTCCAGATAAAAGTTGAAATTTTGTTTGTCATAGTACCTAGACAACTTTTTAGTTCTCATTACCGAAACATGAGTTTGTAAATGCATATATTTAATGTAATAATATGTTGCGGTAATGATAATTCTTGATGATGATAATCTAAAAATTTAAATAATTCTATAGGAAATATTTGTTATATCCTCTAAAAATAATGGTTATAGTAAGTTCAGACCTTAATCTTATATGTGCAAAAAAATGGCTTCAATGGCTTTTTAAAAATTCTGATGCTGGACACCTTCTAAATCTGGATTTCGTGAGAATCACCCATACTCTAGTGTAAACGCCCCTTAATGCATGATACCTTATAAATATGGGTGCACTAAAACATCACTGTTAAAAGTCTTGTTCGAATACAATAAATTCATATTCCCCAGTCATTTTACAAAACAAAGCCATAAAACCAAAATTTTAGCTTTATTAGACTGCCCAAAGCCTTGTATTTCTTGCATGCTTCCAGTTGAAATGTTATTACAGTACAAAGCGTGCACTGGACACTCACCATCCTCGACGTCATACTCTCTGTCGGTCCAGTCTTGGTCTTTTATTCTCCACTCAGCTTTGTATTTAAGGATGGGCACTCCTCCACTGGAGTCTGGGTCATCGAACTCCAACAGCGCTGTGCTGGAATACGGCTCTATGCGATCGATAGAGGGGGCCGAAGGCACATCTACAGTATACACACACAAATATACACACAAGACAACAGTGAAGCATACAGTGCTGACCTGCACACACAAGCAGGACACAACAAAATGAAAGCAGGGCAATAAAGAAACTAAAAATAATGAAAAACTGTAATGGGTTTGTGTCATCGAGATAAGAGTTATTGCAGTGGCCACAACAAATTTTCCATGAACCACAAGTGTAATGTATTGCAGGCAAACCAATATGTTGCTTAAAAGGTTGATTTTTACATGTCTACAGTATGATGCCTGTTTGGTGTTTAGAACAGGGACACATAATATTATTGATAATTGTGCTGCTTCATGCAATGTGCTTTTTTTGCAAATGTTTTTATCGGACGCACACGTGTTGTCGCGTTTACACAACTGAACCGAAGTGAATTTCTGGTCTGTATTTATTAATCAGTCAGGGTAGTGCCTAAACTGATCTCTGAAACAAATACCTTGTAAAAAATAAAATGTAAAGAGTTGGTTCCAAAACGCATATCAGGTCAGTATTAAAAAGTAAATCCTTAATTTTACGCAAAATCTGATTTCCGCCGTGTTATTCTGTCATCTTTTCTCCCTTTTTTCCCAAAACGCAATAAACGCCAATCATCATTCTCTGCAGAATGCAATAAATCCCCTCAACAAATCACAGTGCACCATTCCACGCACTGTAAACAACAATGGCGGCGCGTTGAATACACATGGCATAGTTTTCATCGTCTACTTTGTACTTCATGATCAACAAACAAACCAAAACAAAAAAATACTTTTGATGGCATTGGTAAACCTGTGGTGGTTTTCTGAAGAAACGTAAGCCACTCGGGCGACGGAAAATGCTGGCTGTTGCTTGTTCTCCCGACAGCATCAAGCTTCTGTCATGCTAACACATTGACCCCAGGGGATTTTATGAAAAACTTTCCATTATTTTACTTTAAGTCAACGAAAATTGAGCAAGACCAAAACATTTTACAGCTGATCAGTCTTTGAAAATCAAATTATGGATTTGAATTTTTAATGTTATTATAACCTAAAGATGGTATGTGAATTTTTCCCCCCGAAATTAGCCAAAATGGATTTATTGCGTTTTGGAACCAAAATCTTCATGTTATGGTTTGCTAAAGACGACGAGCATGGATCACAGCTGTGTGAAGAGGCTTGGCAGGCAGGCAAGAATTCAAGGACCTGTAACTAACATTGTATACATTCATTTTACACATTAAAGCTAGCTCAGTGTAATATACATGTTAGATATGATATATGAACGAAGGTCATTTATTTCCCTTGTTATCAGAGATAAACTACTGTAAAATGACTCTGTTTTTATTGATTCTATGTGGAAGTCTGCTGGAAGTAGTCCACCAAAGACATTTGTTTATGTTGTTGCTGCTGAAACCATCTTTAGGAAACAAAGGTTAAAAACAAGCTGATGAAATCTATTCATTAGCAGATCCCTAATCAGGGTTTCCCGCACCACATTTCAGTTCGGGCGGCCCGCCTAAGCTTGGAAACCCTACTGCCTTAACTAGGTCGTCAAAAAACGACCACATTTCGCCACACGCCCGAAATGAGAAAAATGTGATCTGGACTGTCGCTGTCTGGAGGATAACTAGCCAGTTGATAAAACATCTCGGAGAATAGCGCGGATGCGCTTCACACCACGTACGTGCACGTGTGCCACACTTAAGTGGACTTGTGTTTTGGGGTTATTTAAGCCTGTTATTGTATTAGTCTATAGTTCTTGCAAATTTAAAATAAGTGGTGATTTTGTTGTTTGAGCAACCTGCTAGCTGTAGGTTTCACGTGCCTGTTGATTAGATATAATTGTTGAGCGCTCTTGCTCACTTTATTCATGTGCATTATTTACATGCTACAGTAGTTACACTCCTGTAAGATAATGTAATTAATAGTGGGAAATAATCAGTTTTTACAATTTTTGTGCCATCTATCGTCGTTCGCCAGACATTCTACAACATCTGCTTTAGTTTGTGTTTTTTAACCATTTAGTTTCACTTCATCACGCAGCTATTCCCATTCGAGGTAAAAACATTTAATTCATTAATAATCTAGTATGTGTTCATTTTCTGTCAAAATATGTTTTATTTGAGTGTTTTAAATAAAAATATTTTAATTTTCATCATGACGCACATGCCCCGCCCCTTTAATTGCCACGCCCTCGGACCCAACCACCACCTTGACTAAAAAAAATTCTGCAGGAAACCCTGCTAATCCTTTCATTCTGACCTTACAAGTAAACATTTTTGTAATTGTATCACAATGTAATGCATGATTTGCTATCATATTGTATTTGGATAGTCATTTTTTTGGTATAAACTACAGTAAAACTGCATTCAACACAAACAAAAGCAAAGCCATCTTATTTACAGTGCTTAACTGTCAAATTTATGTTTCTGTAAAGGTTAATCCACTAGTATGGGTAAGCTCTTTAGTCACAGTAGTATTTCTAATGCTGAAATATAATTGTTGTTCATGAATTGTCAAATTTACTGTTTTACAAAGGTATTTTGATACGGATCCCCAATTACAATTATTTACTTATAGTCCTTAATAGAAAAATACGGTTAAATGGTTAAATATTATGCTTGATTAATTTCTGACTTCTGAGAGAAGCAGAATGTGCCGGCTCCAAATTTGGGTATAAAAATGCTAATTCTATTTGACATTCATCACTCCTTTTCAAATGTCAAAAACTCTATGAAAAGGAAAGAGTCTGCATTAAAGCACTTCATGATGCTTTATGGTCTTTGAGACAAAGGTTTTCTAATAAATTTAAGCATTGTATATTTGAGCCTTAAAGGGACAGAACAAAAATAATGGTAGGACGAGAAAACTGAAAATGAGTCATGAAACACCAAATTAAGAGTGTGTTATATAAGCATAATGAAATTATACAAATATATAAAATGACCTATTTGAAATAAACTTATTTTATATTTCCTCCCTAAACCTGGCTTTAGGAGCTATTTCTGCACTTTATCACCTAATAAAAATTCAGGCCCCAAACCCCAAGTGCTGACTGTATAAAGTGCCATTGTGGGAGTGCGGCGTCTCTAAAGCCTGTGATGTAGAGGAAAGGCGTCGCTCCTGTGCTGCCCCATCGCTTTGAGACTAAATAATCACCTCACAGCCTTCCACACCATTTCACATCTGTCCCAGTTTACAGAGCACCAAAAATATCAGAGGCAGCATCGCTTTTAACCGTCTGCACTGCAGCCTGAAAATTATATCCCTGCTGGTTTTATTACCCATGAGTCTCAGCCTAAAAAATACGACAGCGGGCTCTCATCTAAAACTAAGGAAACGCTGTCCTAGGGTGATTTACCTTTTGCTCACCTTGTGGATTGTAAATTATTACTAAGAGGGAAATTTAGAAGTGGTTTTCCTGTATTAAGACATCGTGTATTAAGCTCTTTTCCTGTGTCTTTGTGAAAAATGCTGCGTGAATACTTTATTAAAGCCCTGACATTGTGCAGTTAATATGTTCGCAGGGGAAAAACGTAATTCATTTTTCTTTTCACTTTGCAGTCCATTGCATCTGTACCATCAACATTCACAAACCTGCTTGAACCAGAATAAATTCCTTTGACTCTGTGCCGATGGCATTGGTGGCTGTACAGTTGTAACTGCCAAAGTCGTTCTGGGACTCCGGAGTGACCTGTCAGAGGAAAAACAGCAAAGTCAGGAAACTGGTCTTCATCTGACCGATTCTGATTCAGATATTTTACTTTGCATGTGGCTGGGAAGCTTGTTATAAGAGCAATGCAGTGCCCTTTTATTTTGTACCCCTGACACTCACCTTGTTCGATAATTATTGAGCGAGAGGGATTGAGAGAAGAGAAAGTAGCATGATTCTGTTTTATCATCTGCAGAAGCTTAGGAAAATGTAATATAGGAACAGAGACTTCATGAAATGATCATGGGGCATTCTGTATATTGACATCAGCTTTAAAAAATGTCAAGTTTACGAACCACTGATCTACAATATATTTACACAATAAACATTACAATCTGAGTCCAGAAACAACAAGTGTAACGCTGGCTATTCTCAATGAATCCTTATGCAGAAAGCTGTTTAATTAGTGTAATTAATATAATGGTCAGTAATGGAAAAATCCAAACAATCAAAAAGTCATGCAACTAAGCAAACAAAATGATTGTAGTTTCCTGTAATATTATTACACCAACAGTGTAAAACAATAAAAACAAGTCATTATGTTTCCAGTGCTTGAGCCCTGTGGGCTGATGAGGTTTTGACAGATGTGTGCACCAGCTCTATTTACAGAAATATAGACTGCACATTACTGAAAAGTTATAGGAAACAACCAGCAATTACCGTTTTCTTATAGTTACTATTTATTCCTCATTAAAGACATGTACTGCATGCATATAGAATATAATCTCAGTAAGCAACCATTAGTGTCAGCCATGTTTGTCAGTGTTGACAATGTACTGTAATGAGCAAGCATGTAAAGCCCTGTTTAAACATGGAGCGACCCGTTTTAGGCGAACCAATTACCAGTGTATCCAGATCAGGATCCAGATTTATTTGCCATCACTTAAACAATTTTTGATAAATGCAAGGTAATATTGCATTTGTATTGTCCTGGACAACAGTTAGCGACACTACAAATCTACTCACCTGTTTCCTGTTAAGGACACTTACCTGTCAATCAATCAACTTAAAATTTGCTGGTTACATTTGCTGGTTTACTTGGTGACTTAAAAATGAGCAAAACTTTCCATATTTTTATGTCCATATTGAAATATTTATACAGTATATAAGGCATTTTTCAAGCGTGTTATTCTTCACACTTTTTCAACACATTTACTGTAATTTGTTCTGAAATCAGAGACTGTCCCCTTAAAGGTGCAGTGTTAATTTTAGAAGAATCCCTTGACAAAAATGCAATATAATCTACATACCAATATATTTTCAGTGGTGTATAAAGACCTTTCATAATGAACCGTTATGTTTTTATTACCTTAAAATGATCTGTTTATATCTATATACACAGAGGGTCCCCGTGAAGTCGCCATTTTGAGCCGCCATGTTTCTACAGAAGCCCTTAATGAACAAACTTTGCTTACTAAATTGTATCTGATGGTGACGTGTTTGTCCTGTGGTGGCTACCAGGGCCGGAGTGGGGCCACTTTTCAGCCCGGGAGTTTCGTACCCAAGACCGGCCCACTTTTTCCAAAGTGTTATTCTAAATTAGCACTTTTTTCAAATTGGATAAATAAAGCAACAGCTCAGCTCTTACTATAGTTTCTATTAATATCATGGTTAAACAAATAAGGTAAAAGTTAAATAATATTTCACTTAAGATGAGAAGTTAACAAAAATATTCCTCTACACTCTAAAAAAGGCTGTGTTATTTTTTACCCATAATGGGTAAATATTGGACAGAACACATGCTGGGCTAAAAATTACCCCATGCTGAGTTAAAAATAACCCAATGTTGGGTTGTTATGCAACCATGGATTATAATGACCCAACAGTTGGGTTAAAACAACCCAGCATTGGGTCAATTTTAACCCAGCAGCGTGTTCTATCCAATATTTACACATTATGGGTCAAAAATAATCCAGCCCTTTTTGGAGTCTATTCCACAAGAAAAGGATGATAAATTATTAGCATTGCTAATGCTATGAGGGCTATGATTAATCAGATGCAAATAGAAACATAAAACCCAGTCCGAATTAAAAAAGAAAACAATTTGACAAAAATATTGAATCCAATATTGGGTAAATATATAGCATAACAAGTGATTTATAAGCTTTTTTCGGCTGGTCATTTTTGACTGGGGACACAAAAGGCGTTATATGAACACAACCTGATTGTTACATAACTTTAATTCATATTGTTTACTCATTGCCTCCTCGTTTTTAGCGGGGAACTGGCTTATCTGCTGCCCAGAAGCTGCTTGCATAATATTTGCAAAGTCTATGAATCGTCATGTATACACAAAAGGCTAATATTTTAACTTAAAAAAAAATGTTGGCTTGTAAATAGTTTGACATCGGTATTAGCCGAATAATTACGTTGCTAATGCTAATCATTACTAGGCTTATTTCTCTTTAAGTTACCTGTTGTTGTCCTCTTGAAAATAAATCTGTAAGTTTGGCACATTTGGCAGCATCATCCTCTAATGGATTTTTTCTTCAACCTGTTTTTTACGCCCAAAGATGTTTTATTTTGTTGTCATTAAATCTTAATTCATTTTTATTCAAATGGTCTGCAGGTGAAAACCTGGTTTCAGAACCGCCGGGCGAAGTGGAGCCGACTAAAACAGGTGAGAAAATCTCCACTAAACTAAAACGAACTAACAATAAAATATATTTAAAAAGAAATTTAAAAATGTTTAATGGTTAAAAACGAATTTTTTATGAAATAATAATAATAACCATAATAATATAAAAATAACAACAACAATAATAATGATATATTTTTGTATTATTAGTTGTTGTTATTGCATATTAATATATTATTATTATTATTATAACTGTAATTGCTGACATTTTCTGTGGGTTCTCTCTTAATAACAGCTAATCATAGTGGAAAAAACAATAAAAATGTAATTTCTGTAAAATTGCGTTGCAACAATGCAGTATTGTAAAAAGGGCTATAAAAATAAACTAAAATGTAATAAAAATACGCAAATTAAACTAACTGAAATATTCTAGTAATGTAAAGCATTTTCGTTTTAGGCATCTTTTAAATGGGAGCTAAAAATGCTGTGTTGTTTTAACCCATGGTTGGCTCAGATAAGGACATTTTCAAGATTAATATAATCCAACGGTTAGATTCGTCACTAGCCTACTTTACTCAACCGTGACATTAAACAACCCAGAATGTTGCAGGGTTGAATGTTTAGAATAAGCTATCTGCAATGTAAAATAAATAAAGTTTCATTATTGTAAATAGCTGTGGCTTTTGCGAATTTAAAGATTTTTTTTTATTTTCTGGGGGAAAATCAGAAACAAAAAAATTATATATATATAAATATGAGTTTTCTTTCTGGTTAAATAAAGATAATATATATATTTAAAAAAGCGCTCGGGTTATGAACACAAGACAAATGTCTGATGTTGTTTCAGTTGCGTATTGTTACGGTAGGGCCGGCCCAGCCTACCGGAGAAAAGTTTTCTTGGACGCGCTATGGACCGAACCAACTCTATGGGAGGGGAAAACTCCCTCACATGGTACAACCCATGCTGAGGCTGCGCGCTGCAGTGTCAATGCAAAACGTGTGAAGTGTTTTTTAAGAGAAGATAAACTCACTAACGTGACAAATGTAAAAAAAAAAAAACTCGACCGGCCCAAAAGTGAAGCGGCCCACCGGGAATTCTCCCGGTTCTCCCGATTACCCACTCCGGGCCTGGTGGCTACCGTAGCTTCTCTAAGCTTTTAAAAGTGAGGAATGAGCAGTGGACTGAGATGCCACTAGATGCCGCTAAAATGTACACACTGCACCTTTAAAATATAATTTAAAGTGCACCTATTTCATTTCTACAAAACAACGTTATTTTGTGTATTTGGTATAATACAATGTGTTCACGTGGTTTATGGTACAAAACCCAAATTTTTTACATAATGCACTTGTTTGTAGCTCCAGATATACTGTGCTCCTGAAACGCCTTGATTTTTTACAAAACTCATTGATCTGAAAATCGCTGTGCCCCTGATTGGCCAGCTAATCTTTATGTTGTGATTGGCCTGAATACCTCTAACGTCAGCCGGAAATGTGACGCCCCTTACCATGTTTGAAAGATTCGCTCACAATGCAATGCTAACAGGACTTAACTTACAGACTGAGTCCTTAATGTCGGTCTTGTCTAAGTCAACAAGCCCAGAAAGTAAACTATTAACTGCAATCCATGTCTTGGTGGTAGTAAAAAAAAAAGATTTACGTTGGGGACAATAACTTGCTTCATCGATTGCTTTGGGATTTGTACCTTTTGAATATTGTTAACATGTACTAATACACACTTACACACCAAAGGAAATGTAAAATCGTGAATCGGACCATAGGAGCTCTTTAAAGGCGGGGTGCATGATTTTGAAAAACACTTTGGAAAAGAGAGTCGGGCCAAGTACCAATACACACTTGTAGCCAATCAGCAGTAAGGTTCGTGTCTCCTAACCGACATCATTGCCTGGGTTGCGTATGTGTGGGGCGGGTTTATCAAATGAAGATCCAGATTCTATTAGGGTAGGGGCGTGCTTGTTTAGGTGATTTCAAATATCAACATCGGCTTTCAGAGATCATGCACCCCACCTTTAAGTGCTGCCTTCAAAAGAATTCTGAAATATTGTAATTATGATTTCTGAGCACATGACCAATTAAATTAAATCGTATTTATGAATGGGAAACTCGTTGGCAAGTTGTGATGTCGTATGGAGCGTGATAATGTCTAACCTAAGTCTGTGGTCAATGGTAGTGAATGATTTTGCAAAGTAATTTTTTGTTTTACATTCTGTAAGTCAGTCATTGTAAATGTGCAAAGTATGAAACATCTTAGAAAATCTAAATAATTTATTCAATACCAATTTTTAAGCATTATATAAAAAATATTATATAAAAGGATTATTGTAACTATTGTAGTAGGCAACCTTTATGGGCACCTCATTGTGAAATGGCATCCACCGATAATCTGTGTTTGTTACATTCTGCACAGTTTTTTTATGCTACCTCTGTGTTATTTTCACACTTGAAGGTGTTACACGCTGTAGTAAACGAATGCCCGACTCGGCTGTAAGGGTTTCCCAGATGCACTTGAAGGGAGCATTGTACATTCCACTCTTACTGTTATCACCTGACATGAATCTCAATACCAAGTGTACACAGGATCGTAAAGACTGACGGGTTTGTGTACCTCCAGGAAGCTGATTGAGGGAGTGTTGTAGATCTTGACGTTTGTGGTATTAGTGTTGGGAAGCTGCTGGCCATCACGGAACCACAAAACAGAAGCGCTGGGGTGAGCCAAAGCTTCACAGGTGATGTTGGCCGGATTTCCCTCCCAGGTGAACACTGCCGAAGGGCCCTGGATCTTTGGCGCATCTGCAACAATAGACATCGTCAGCAAAGTGCAGGCTGAATGGTTTTAGACTAAGACCTAGGGCTGAGGAATATAAGGGCTGCCTGCTGGCACATATTACCCATCATCCCCTCTGGGCTTCTATGCATTTCCAGCAACCTTTCAAAATTGTAATTTTGGCTATTACTGAGCAGCCAGCAGCTCTAACGTGAGGTCTGTTGTCTTCTGTGATCTCGTAGCTTTAGGGTATCTGCACACCCCGGCTGGCTAAACTTTCTACAGCAAGACTGATAGACATAGTTGACTCATCACATTTCCTATAAAAGCTGCACTGATAAGACACATATCCCTTCAAATCTTATCGCTATCTCTGAAGCACAGGCTGCAACACTGCTACTCAGATAATGTGGGCACCCCCAAAACCTAATGTCTCTCTTTGGACGAAACAGGCAATAAAATGTTATCACAACAGTGCCTGAAATAAAAATTGGGAAATTAAGTCCTGAAATGATTTATGATGCAGGTCTTTTTGCTGCCGGATCATTTCATGTGTGACTTTGGGGGAAAACGTTCTTCCTGGGTTGACACTGTGAAGTAAACAACTAAACGTTGCATAAAATGCTCATTGATTTAAAATAGAATGCAGAGGCTTTCCAGCTGGCTGCCTGCCTAAAATGCATTTTATTGTGAGGCTGAGCTTTATTTGAAACAAATAAATAACCAGCTAAAAAGAAAAACTCTTTAAAATGTAAAACTGAATAAAAGAAATGCAAAGGTTTCTGACTCCTCTACTAACACAGACAGAGATTTTGGTCTGGACTTGAAGTATTTGGCAACTACAGTGGTGAACAATCTCATCTAGGATAATTTGAGACAGACAAAGCACCTTTTCTTATGGCTAATTACCGCACAACACTCTGTGCATCCAACCAAGAATCAGATTACTTACAAGCCAGGTTGTGGCAAACTACATTTTCACACAATTTCTATCAATTGCGTATTATGATGCTATCTCGGGACTGGGGATGACTTTTAGGGGCAAGAAAAATTAATCCAATTATACTTTCATTGCGCTTCAAGCTTTTTCTCCCCACTTTTCAGAATTAGATTCCAGGAACGCTTCAAAGTGTGAAACCACATGAAAATAACCTTAAACCTGTAATTCTCTACCAGGGAAATTGCAACAATGTGCACTCTGGAGTAAACATAATCTGATAAAAAAACAGCATTCGCGCTTACAATTGAGTTTATATGTGAGTCGCGAGTATTTCATTTCAGATAAAGGTCTGCTTTGCTCTTTATTCAAGAAATCCCAAATGCAAAAACACACTTTATGACACTAAGATTTGAATTAAACCACCAACCTCCTACTGTACAAAAAAAATACTACTGCTATAAACGTATAGACCATTTGCGTGTTTGCAAACAGAGATGACGTTTTTTGTGGGCAGAGCCCAACTGGTGGCAGAAAGTGACAGCTCTGTAGTAGCGGTGTGAAGTGTTTTAGCGTTAAACTGTGATTGTTATGGATCCGGTGTTCTGTCAAAGTCTGTTTACAAATGTTTACATTTAGTGCACTGCCAAAAATGACTTTCTTACTTAGTATTTTTGTCTTGTTTTCAGTAGAAATATCTAAAAATTCTTAAATCAAGATGTTTTCTTGATAAGCAAAATCACCTAAGAAAATAAGTCTAGTTTTAAGACAAAAATATATAATTTAAGTGAATTTGTGCTTAAAACAAGCACAATTATCTGCCAATGGGGTGAGAAAATGTTGCTTAAATTAAGTGTTTAAGAAAAAAGAAATCTTGTTTTTAGCTTTTTTTCTCAACCCATTGGCAGATATTTTTGCTTGTTTTAAGTTTAAATTTACTTAAATTGTATATTTTCTGTCTATAAACTAGATTTATTTTCTTAGGTCATTTTGCTTATCAAGAAAAAGCATCTTAATTTATGAATTTTTAGATATTTCTACTGAAAACAAGACAAAAATACTAAGTAAGAAAGTCATTTTTTGCAGTGTGACATGTTTCTTATGCTGCGTTTACACCAACCGCGTTTCAGGCGTCAAAATCACATATACGCCTAGTTTGCAGCTTGAACAGTTTGAATGCATTCGCGCGTATAGAGCGAAGTAGACGCGCAGAAATGTGAAAGTGAAATGTGCATTTACAACTTACCAGGTTGCCCAATGTCCTCACTGACACTTTTCCAAGCGAGGTCCTTTTTATTTCGGTCTTTATAGAAATAAGAACTTGTGTCGTATAGCTCCGGGTGACTGCTCACGGACAAAATCAATGATTGGTAAACGCAGCGCGAAAATCCGCCAAAGTTCAAATTTTTCAACTTGGGGGTCCATATGCTCAATTTGCTCAAACTAGACCCGCAAATGGGACCTTCAGATGCGCGTCAACGCGTCTTCACATTGACTTAACATTGAAATCACTCGTGCTTGCCACCTCTACCGCGTCTGGTGTAAACACAGCATTATAGCGTTTTCAACACGATTATTTTTAAAATAAATTAAAAGTTTAAATGGCTTGGCTCCTGATATATGTGAAGGTATGTTATGTATAGCCTATTGTTCTTAATTGGTAAATCAATTATTTTTACAGTATGAATCGCTAAAGTACATATAAAAGCAATACTATCATGTATTCTATATAATACCATTTATTAAATATTTCATTATTTTCCTGTTTTCTATTATTTTTTTCTAATATTTATAGCATACGTGTTTGTTCTAAAATGATTATGTAACTATTATGTTTACATAGAAATTAATATGTATAGGCCTTTTTATTAACAACACTTTACATCGTATATGTGTTTGTGCTATATTTTTATATTTATTAAGTATGTAAACATAATAATTTATAATAAACAGAAAGAATTAATAGAAAACGGAAAAATTATGAAATATTTAATAAATGGTGATAATATTGCTTTTTCAGTATAACCTATTCAAATCTTTTATTATAAACGTAATGTGATGAAAACGCTATAAGAAACACATAGAGGGAACACACTTCGAAAGAATACCGGACATCTTCTCTAATTATTGTTTACTATATTTATTAATAGATTTCCAGATGATTTCATCACTCCAGTCTGTCCGTTTAAGAGCTTATTGCAACCATAAACACCTACATTTATCTTCAAATTGTGTCATCGACACAGTATTCTATAAAAATGAAGCCATCTTTTTTTGGCATTCCTATTCTGACACTCAAGAGCACAACAAGACATTTTGTAGTGAGTTATCTTGCTCGTTTCACTTGTGTATAATTTATATCCACTGTTTTTCTGCCACCACATTGTGTGCGCAGCTTGCAGTGACGTAACTGTGACGTCTACGAGGTCTATAAGTGGACAAACATTTTGGTCACTAAGTAAAACCTGTCAATACCAGACGCAAAAGACCAGTGCAAACCAGTCTGCAATGGTCTGTCGCTGGTGGATCTGCTTATAAACACAACATACAGTATGCTGATGACCAGTTTGCTGGTCCTTTCAGAGTAGTAACCAACCTTTAGCTACTACTACTACTACTACAACAACAACAAAAAAAAAATAGGGAAAATCTTACACCGTCCACCTTTATAAAACACCCATGCTTACTCTATACAAAATTAAAGGCAAAGGAGATGTGTTAGGTTTTTGGCTTACAGCGCACTTCCAGGTACATGCTCTGGATGTCCTGACCAATGGAGTTTCGAGCGGTGCATAGGTACTGGCCAGCATCCGTAAACTGCACATACTTCAGTGTCAAAGAGGACACGCGGGCATCACTGCGTACAATCACGTTACCATCCAGACTCTAGAGGAAGAGACACAGAGAGACAGAGTTAAGTCAATAAATCAAAGCTATACATAAAGTGCTAGGGGAACTAATGGGGAAAGCTGTGAGGTCAATTCTGTGAGGTCATCCATGGCTAGTTCACTAAATTACATACAAATAATGCACACAAATATTCTGATGCTTAGGCTGTAATTTATGTCATTATTCACTGAATGCCTGCTTGTTTTGAAAAATAGGATTGTTCGATTTGTGCATGCAACATTCAGACTGGATTATTGATAGAAAAATTTGCTCATGAATTGAGAATCACAACTACAATATAAAACTCTCACGAATGCAGCAAGCAGAAGTATCATAAGATATTCAGTGCATAACCCAAAGCGATATGTGCGTTTTGAAGTTTAGGGCATATAAGTCCTATCATAGAAACATTTCTACTTGTGTAGTCCACTGAAAACATTGTATGGGTTTGGAAAGACATGATAGTGATTAAATGATGACAGAGCTTTCATATTTGGGTGCACTATTTCTTTAAAAGCGAACATCAGATAGTAAAACATGATCTAGGTTTGTATATTATTCTAAAAAAGACTACTACACAGAGCAGCAGAAGGCCAGAGGGACGTAACGTCTGCGTTTCAGTCCCTGTCTGGGGCTCAGGGGGATGTTCGGGGAGACAGTGAGGCAGGGATCAATAATAAAGTGGACCACACAGCAGGGGCCACTTTAAAGCTTTTTCTCTACAAAGTGTGTTTGAACAGCACAGCTGGGACAATCTGCTAACAGTTTTACTCTACGGCTCCATCCAGCGCACATGTACGCGCTCTTTAGCTCAAACTGAATTTACTACATTGCCCATCATTGGTTACTACGGTGATCTGAGATCTTATGGCTGGAGGGGATTTGAATTCAGCAGTCAATTTTAGCGTCCAACTGTGTTACGATGAAACACAGGCTTGTGTTTCACTGCTGCTCTGTGTTGTTTGTATTTCACAGAATTAATTTGTAGTTTGAAGTGACTTAAAGGGCCAAATTCATATCATTACCTGTGATTGCATATACAATAAACATTCATTAATTTTGCTAAGTTGTTCTGCAGATGCAATGCTATAGGTAGAGTTTAAATTTGTTTTATTACAAATGCATTTTTATCTAGATTAACAAAAGTACATGTAATTTTTGTATATAAAAAAATAGTATGTAACACAGAAGGTCTACTACAGATCAACTCATAAAATGTGTTTGAAAAGGACTGTGAAAATTAGCCCATTTTTACTCACCCTGAGGCCGTCCTAAGTATATATGACTTGCATCTTTCAGCCAAAAACCTGACTCTTTTCAAGATTTATAATGGCGCTGGATAGTGCCCCATTTTTAAAGCTCCAAAAAAAGCACATCCATCCATCAAAAACTAATCCATACAGTTATTAAATCTCCTATGAGGGGAAGCAATGGGTTTTTGTAACGTTGGGTCAGGGGTCAGCCTCCAGCCTGACCTCAACTCTCATGAACACACATACAGTATACAGCTATAGTTTATAAAGTGTGAAATATAAATGTTTCCATACAAAACCAATTTCCTTGCCTCGGAAGACATTTAATATCCAGTGCCATTATAAAGCTGAAAAGAGACAGGATATTATTTAATATACCTCTAGCTGTTTTTGGCTGAAATAAGAAAGTCATAAACACTTACAGTATGATGGCTTGAGAGTGAGTAAAATAAGGCAAATTCAAATTTTTGGGTGAACTATTTATTTAATAATAATAATAATAATAATAATTAATAATAATAATAATAAATAATAATATTTACAATAATAATAATTAATATTATTATAAATATTATTATTTATTATTATTATTATTTATTATTATTATTATTATTATTATTATTATTATTAAAGAAATAGTTCACCCAAAAATTTGAATTTGGCTTATTTTACTCGCCCTCAAGCCATCATAAATATAATAATAATTATAATAATGATTAAAAAATGGTGATTAATCATACAAGACTTATATATTCAAGACAAGACAATATGCAGTTTTAATTATACAGTTACACAAATGTTAACCTAAAATCCTTGCTGTTGATAAAAAATAATGCCATAGTCACATCCTATATGAGCCAATCATGCATACACTTCACTTTAAAAACAAACGGTGCAAAATAGCACTAAAAGTGGTTCTTGGCTCGCAATCATAGAGGAACCATTTTAAGTGCTAAATAGCACAGATGAAGCACCTGTGTAGAACCATATTGTTCTATGTAGAACCATATGTGGTGCTATAGTGGTGCTATATAGCACTAAAAATGGTTCCTTTATGATTATGAGCCAAGAACCACTTTTAGAACTATTTATAGCACTGTTTGTTTTTAGAGTTTATATCATATTAACCACATGTTATCGAATCGTACACGCAGGTTTGACTTTGCAAAGAAAAGCGGAACTTCACATATTAATAGCACTGACATCATTTACAAGAAAATTATTTGACTGAGCGCATCTGACTTGCATAATGTGACCCATGTTAATCAAAGAGCGCAGACACGTTTAAATAGATTTATTAGTCATGCCAGCTGACACCACATTACTCAACTAACAAATACTCCGTGCTGAAGCTATCGGGTATGATAATCTCAGATGCCCAAACAATCTAATAAGCCACAGGACATTCACGGCAAAGAAGTACGGCTCTAACAATTTGAAAACAGCTATATCAACATTCACATGCTGTTTTCAGTGCGGCATAATGAATAAAATAAGCCTGCGAGAGGTGGATGTGCTCGACATTTTTCTGATTCAATATTGGGAGTGTTGATTTGTGCTTAGTAGAGCGTACTTCAATTCACCAGCAATATTGTGTTGTTATTGTTGTACTGAAGTCAGCATACACGAAGAATAAAATATGGTACAGTATGCTGTTTTAAACAACAAATAATTGAATGCAAGCTGGTCAAAATGAAAAGTACATCATTGGTTACTCACTCTCATACTGTTCAACCTGTTTGACTATCTTTCACAATATACGTTGCTTCCTTTATACAATAAAAGTAAACGTGGACCAGGGGCTGTCAAACGCACCTACCTAAAAGCAATCTACTACAGTCAATACATACAGTATGGTAACCGTTCACTTGCATTTCATGGACTTGTTTCACAGATTACGATGGACATGAGGGTCAATAAATTTTGCATTGTGAATTATTTGGAAGCCACTGCGAAACGTGAGCATTAGCCCGCACCTTTCATCAGAGGACCAAAGCAGGCGAAGACAGCCAGAAAATAAGATGTTTGGGAAATCTGCAGTGGCACTTCATTTATAAAGCGCCTGTTCAACGGTCGGTGAGAAATTTGACTACAGAGTGGAATGGAGTGTATGCAGCTCAGAAATTCAATCAATTCACAAACTTGATTTAAGGTGCTTTGGCTTAGTCACGATCTGAGGGGTTGAGTGCTTTAAGTAACAACCAGGGTCTCAACCATAAATTCCATCCTGCTTGTTCCTCACGTTCAGGCAGCTGTTAGTATGCAGGGCTGTCGGCCGACTGGCTCCCTATCCACGGCATAGCAATTGACAGTAAGCCGTCTTTTCTGGTTTATATGTTGTATGGAGGTTAAGTCACATGTAAACCTACTGCCGGCATCACGATTTCTGTAAGCGTAACCTGGAATCCCTCCTCCAAATCGATTTTTGCCTCAACCTTGTCTGATGTCAAATTTAGCAGACAACATGAAAAGTAGACAGAGACGATTTCTGGGAGAGAGCTCACTGCTCAAAAGTTGCTTCTTGATGGCTTAAAATCAATGTGGGTATCTTAGTTCAGATATGTTGGTCCTGGATGTGTTTATATATTGAGATCTGTGATTTACCCTTTACCCTTTTTGGTGTCTAACCAAAGCATAATTTGAGACATTGAAATTTTAGATGACATATGAAAATACTCCCATGAGTATCTTCTATCCATCTCATTGCTGTATATGGGTAACAAGTGAGAAAGTATGCTATAAAAAAGTCTTACATTTGAACACTCAAATCTTATCTGCCCTAATAAAGAACAGCCCATCCAATTCTCTTGAAGAACAGACAGCCAGTGAGATGCAAAATAAAAGCACAGCTCTGTCTCAAGGCCATCACATAGAAGAAAGGGATTTTATTCTTTCGGAAGAAAATAGGTGACAGCAGTTATATTGTGTGACTACACTGACAAAGAGACAACTTCAGAAAAAAAATGGCTGCTGACTGTCTATAGGAGAGAAGAGAGGCAAGCGCTGTCTTTCACTTCATCCGAGTCACACATTTCACGCTAACAAGAAACTGGAAGAGTAATCGAGCACAGACAAGATTGATGAAAATGTGTCCAAACTGAAAACATTATAAATCTTAACTTTTGACAAAAATGGTCCAGCTTGGATTGACGCAGTACATGGTACAGAATAGTTACCCTGAGGTAGTTTAAAGCAGGAGAAGTCTAGACAGTTGGCATGCCAGACTTTGAAAGATTGAATGCTAATTGAATTTGGTCAAGGTCACGTAGTACATAGTACTGGGCCAGGACATCTTTACAATCAGACAGAGGAATTATACCTCTTGGAAGGCCTGTCACAGTACCGAAATGTTCAGCTGATACTGAGGCAAATAAAATTTCAGAATCTTAATACCAATTTTGAGCAAAATACAATAAATGAACAAAGGCAATGTATTTTACTGTTTATTTGTGTAGCATTACATCAATGCTCGAACACTCTTCCAGCATGGGCAAAACAATCCCTTTTTTCGAGATGGCTAAATTGGTAATCTAATTGGTACGTTTTAATACAATCTGATCCCCCTGTGACATTTGGGTTAGAGGTAGGGTTTCATTGATGCTTTTCAGATAATTATGTAAGGGGCTCAGATGCAAAAGCCACTAAATGCCACATCCATCAAAAAAGAAATAATGATATTAACCGAATGCTCTCTGCACTTATTATAAAGCTAGTTGGAATGCCCGATTCTGATTGGCCAGTCGTGAGATTTGCAGATTTGTTATTCCCAGATAACAACCGCTTATATGCTGCAAATTATTTTGAAAGTTTACAGGTACAGTTTAATATTACACAAAAATGTATTATGAATATGTATTTTAATAGAAGATATGACTTTGTTCGTGACATTTGAACATCTTAAAACGTTGTGAAAGGTCTGCATTCGTTTAAAATGAGCAAATAAAACATTTCAAATCAATATTTAATGTTCCCTTCCTTACTTATGAGGTACATAGCTGTGTAATATAACAGAATAATGTACAGGCAGACGCTTGTTATAGCAAAATTAGCCCCTTTAGTGTGATACAAGACCCTCGGGTTCGCTTCCTGGTCACACTGTCAGGTCTTATTTCTTCGGTTGCCTATACATTATACAATACATCCCTCAAATCCCTTAATCCCAGACTCAGGCCACTTAGAAATACTGGTTTGTTTAGAGAATCGAATGCTAATTTACAAGAAAAAATTGTAAGACGCACTTAAGAGGGTTTTGCATCTGAGCTCTTTGTATGTTAATGTACATTTCACAGAGTACAAATTCATAAGTTTTCCCCGTGAGATCAGATTATGCGGATATTATGGTTTGCTGTATTAAGTATAGTTTGGAAACAAATCATTGGTACTTTAGATATCAGTAACTATTCCAAACTCTCGATGTGCCAAATCTTTACTTTGGCAATAAAATGCATGTTCAACATGGTGTTTTTATCTGTATTCGAGAATTAAAAACATGAAGTGGTGTGTGGGCAAAACCCATAACTATGGCCTTTCATCTCAACAGATCAGATAAACAGGCCTTCCCACACAATCCATCTGAATCATTCCTAATCAACTGTGAAGACACTGATGAATTTTCTCTCTGTCTACATTTCAAAGCACATAAAGTAAGTGGCCTTCGTTTCTTTTCATATTTTGATATAACAAATATGCTCCTTTACAGAAGTAAAATATGTGGTGAACTGGTTCCAAGTTACTCTAACAATCTCAGCCATGTGTCATAGTTTATACTGTGAGGCTTTAGTATATTTAGGTTAGTATATTTATAAAGCTGGAGTTGGTTATGTGTGTTAGGGTTTCCTTTTGTGCTACATTCCTCTGTCTGAGTCTATAGGAGAACATTAAGTGTTAGCTCTCATTCTGAAAATATACAATTGCCCTAACACCCCATCTGTATTTTCTTCCCTAGTCTCTATAGAGAAAAACTCAAATATTATACTAAAAAAAGGTAAAGTACCGTAGTTTCTGGAAATGGCTTTGGAGCTTAGACATCTTCACCTTTTCTGTTTATGGAATTCTATGAAATTGGCAATATGCTACACATAAAGAAATCAAATAAGTCATTTAACTACAGGTAGGGAGGGCATTTTATCAATTGCGTCTGTGTGTCTACAGGATAAAAGAGAGCCAGAACTTGATGTTGTGCAGTGCTAAAGCTTCTCTAGGATTAGTCAACATCTTGGCTACGTGCTTAGTAGCCCTACCTTGTGTTTCTCAGGTCGAGTCCATGAAGCCTGTGGAGACAAATACATATAAAGCACAACATGACAGAAAGCCCATTCTGAAATCAGTACTGAAATCTGTTTTCCATATACATGTTTTGATTTGTGTGAAATATATACATAAACATACGCATATGTTTTACATAAATTAACATAAATTGGATTTGTGTATGGAAGGGTAAAACGCCTTATGAATGTCTAGCTGCAGACAAACATCACGCCGTTAAGTATAATGATACTCTTCCAAAAGAATTACTATCATTAAAATTTACCAAAATTGCCTCATATATAATGCACATAACAAATAATGCACATATAAAGTGTGATATTACAAGAAACGCACATAATTGCCAAAGACAACAATGCTACACAATACCACATCAGCATATAAATGGGATTGTCCTATAGCTAAACTGGTAGAAAATGGCACTGGTCACAGGTTTGGGTTTATGTATACAAATATACACTCACCTAAAGGATTATTAGGAACACCTGTTCAATTTCTCATTAATCTAATCAACCAATCACATGGCAGTTGCCTTAATGCATTTAGGGGTGTGGTCCTGGTCAATACAATCTCCTGAACTCCAAACTGAATGTCAGGATGGGAAAGAAATGTAATTTAAGCAATTTTTAGCGGGCCGGTCTGAGTATTTCACAATCTGCTCAGTTACTGGGATTTTCACGCACAACCATTTCTAGGGTTTACAAAGAAAGGTGTGAAAAAGGGAAAAACATCCAGTATGGTCCAGTACAGTCCTGTGGGTGAAAATGCCTTGTTGATGCTAGAGGTCAGAGGAGAATGGGCCGACTGATTCAAGCTGATGGGAAGAGCAACTTTGACTAAAATAACCACTTGTTACAACCGAGGTATGCAGCAAAGCATTTGTGAAGCAACAACACGCACAACCTTGAGGCGGATGGGCTACAACAGCAGAAGACCACACCGGATACCACTCATCTCCACTACAAATAGAAAAAAAGGCTGCAATTTGCACGAGTTTACCAAAATTGGACAGTTGAACACTGGAAAAATGTTGCCTGGTCTGATGAGTCTCAATTTCTTTTGAGACATTTAGATGGTAGAGTCAGAATTTGGCGTAAACAGAATGAGAACATGGATCCATCATGCCTTGTTACCACTGTGCAGGCTGCTGGTGGTGGTGTAATGGTGTGGGGGATGTTTTCTTGGCACATTTTAGTGCCAATTGGGCATCGTTTAAATGCCACGGCCTACCTGAGCATTGTTTCTGACCATGTCTATCGCTTTATGACCACCATGTACCCATCCTCTGATGGCTACTTCCAGCAGGATAATGCACCATGTCACAAAGCTCGAATCATTTCAAATTGGTTCTTAAACATGACAATGAGTTCACTGTACTAAAATGGCCCCCACAGTCACCAGATCTCAACCCAATAGAGCATCTTTGGGATGTGGTGGAACGGGAGCTTCGTGCCCTGGATGTGCATCCCACAAATCTCCATCAACTGCAAGATGCTTTACTATCAATATGGGCCAACATTTCTAAAGAATGCTTTCAGCACCTTGTTGAATCAATGCCACGTAGAATTAAGGCAGTTCTGAAGGCAAAATGGGGTCAAACACAGTATTAGTATGGTGTTCCTAATAATCCTTTAGGTGAGTGTAAAATGTATGCACTACAATTTGCTTTGGATAAAAGCAACTGTCAAATGCATACAAATATTAATGAGAAATGATGCTCATTTACTGATCAAGTTGAGGACACCATCTATCTACAGTATAGAGATCCAGTACCTAAAAAAAAAGGTACTAACTTTGCCACATGTATTTGATCAATGTCCCATAAGTCACAATTGCTTGCTTTCAACCTTAACAAGAGCCATTCTTTAATTTAACAGCACAGATCCCCTTATTCTTTCAACGGGACATTGATAAGTAGCTTTCAATGTGGGTTTTTATACCTTCAACTCATTTGTTAAGCTAAAATCAATCAGTGCCGTTGCCATCTGGAATTGCATAGCTGAGAATTTTCATGGCTCACAAAAGGGGCTGTTGACAACGTGACTAGCACAATGATAAATCAAACAGATGTGAATAGGAGACGACTCCCGTGTTTGACTCATGACAGAGTGACAACGGCTGAATAAAGGCTTCTTGAAGCAACGTGCTATTATTTTGATTGTTATCAAACAATTTGCATAAAAGCAAATCTGGCAAGTGAGATTTCAGAATGCATTATGAAATCTGACAATGATAAAGCAGCATAAAAACTTATGTTATTAAAATACCAGTAAGTACTTGTAAGTTTCACCTATTCCATTTGCTTCATAGGAGTGGAAAATGGTTGTTGTAAAAACTCAAATAGCATGGAGAATTGTACCAAAATATCAGAAACAATGATCAAAAAAATGGTCCCTAACGTAGCTGTCACTGGGCCGGTACCCTTTAAAACGACACATTTGCACCTATAGAGGTCATATTAGTATTTCAGAGTTGGTACGATCTGACTTTACACAACACGCTTATAATGCAGTGTGTCTCTTAGTCTATTGATTTAATTACTCCAACACTGAAAGCTTGTCAAGGGGTTACGAGGGGTCAAAGCCTTGTGCTCTGGCACCTGCTTTTACCAATTTTGGCAGGTTGACCAACATTCTCTTAAAACACAATCCTCATCACAGACTAATTCACTGAACCTCTGTCTTATATCCTCTACAAGCATATAAACAACTGCCGGGACAAAACCGACCTGTAAAAGCCAGCAAGACTATTTGTCAGTTGTTGAATCTAATAATGAACCTTCAGGATAACCAGCAAACGGATCTTAATTGGCATTTTCCATGTACTTCTGCAAGATGGTTATCCTAGCAGGGCAGGATATTGGCTTTAAGTACACAGGCGCAGCACAGTCTGCTTAAAGTATTAGGAGCAGGACGGCAGTACAATTGTACTGACCTCAGATCAGCAGGGAATTCGTTAAGAGACTATCATTAGACGAGGGCCGCATGATACTGGACTTTACCATAGGCTAACAACCCTGAAATGCCTCTTGACTGTGTGATTCATACAGTAGATATGTCAAGGACAGTTCAGCAGACTCAGGAGAGAGCTGCTTAAATGATAAATGAAAGGGCAGTTCATCCAAAGAAGCATTCTCATTCCTGTTAATATGACCTCCCTCTACTCAGTACGCATGCATGTGATGTTCAGAGTATAACACTTTCAGTGGTTAACTAGTAGGGTTGGAAAGAGAATTGGTGTGGTTTTAAAAATCAAACATACTCTATTTATTTTAATGACAGCTAATGGTTCTGAATCGCCTGCATTTCTTGATGTGCATGGAACGGTGCAAAAAAATATGCAGAAAATTTACATATATCATATGCAAATACCGACGGGCAACCTTTCAATCTTTCTGATGAAGCCAATACCGAAGTGACTTCAACTACAATTCATTGACTTGACCGCTAGAGGCTGGCTTCAAAAGAGAGAGAATTCCCATAGACCCCCATGTTAAAATGGCAAACTTTACAGAAAAAAATCATGTTTTTAGCCTAGTTCACAAAGCGTTTTTGGTCTATATAGCGAAACTGTGAGAGCGTTAAAGTTTTTACTACTCATCCGTTTAAATAATATTAAGCCTTAAAGCAACACCAAAGAGTTTTTTTTTTACCTTAAAATAACGTTTCCAAAAAAGTTTCAGTGGTTCATCCACTCAAAACAGGGTGAATGGCACTTTCACATTCGCTTTGCAGCCCTCTATCGGCCAAAACCGCACTAAAGAAGTTTCCAACCGTCGGGTAGTGGTCCTGTAGTTCGAGTGAAAACTACAAAAACTTGCTTTACGGCAGACCTACAATCCAATCAGAGCCAGCTATGCTGCAGTATTTACGACAGTGCTAATGAACAATTACGCTTCTAACCTGTAGGGGGAGCAAAGAGCAATAACTCTTTAGTGTTGCTTTAAAGTTCTGCATAATTAAGGGTGTGGCCACTTGAGTGACAAGTGAACTGCCACTGCTGTAAATACTGTTGAGCTATGCAGGCGTGATTTCAACCACCTCAGCTTGACCCATGCCATTTTAACCATTTTCGCGAGTGTTGCGCGGTGAAGCAATGTTAAAGGTATTGCGGAGGATTTTCCTTTTCCGGGTGGATCATCACGACTGTTGGTCCTCCTAGTTTTCAATCAGGAGTATTGCGCAATTGTATTTTTTAAAAAAAGTGGAGAAGGCTGTTCTTTTCTAAAATTCGAGAAAATCCTCCGCTACACCTTTAAAATGACAACAGCATGCCCCGCCAACTATTGGCTTAAATTAAGCTCTTCGCAAACCTATAGACGCTTTTGCTGTTTGTAGACAATGATGACGTGGCAACGTATGCGTGCACATTTTGGCAACGGAAGTATGGCAAGAATCAGCAGTGAAGCAACACAGACAGAGAAAGTTATTATAATAAGTTGACCTTTTCAACACAGCTCCAGATCCGTGAACTATAGTGGAGTGGATAGAAGACGTTAGCAGATGACCGAATATAAAGTGGGCAGATACATATATACATATATTAGTATATTATATTAGTGCAACCAAACGCAACAACCAACAAACATTTTGATGCTGGGAAACCGTTTGATAAACGTTGTGAGTTGCTAACACGTTAGAACCACTGGGAATCAACACCACATCTGTTGCCAAATGCGCGCGCAGGCTATTCGATCACGTGGGCTGTCAAGGGACTATGGGTGACGTCTTGGACAACGTCCATATTTTTTACAGTCTTTGGCAAATATGAGTGTCTAAAATTGACACCCGCAAAAGGCAAATAAAAATTTTGTGTGGCCAAATAAATAAAAACATACTTGCAAAAGTAGATAAATTAGATAATGATAATACGAGTAATGCTCTTGGCATGTATTTTATGTTAATCAAATACTTCCACTTAATCCCAGCCTCAGGCCATTCAGACATATTGGTTTGTTGGCAGAATCCTTTAACTGCAACAACTTATTTTCACAGAAGACACATTTTTACCTTAAATTCTGGTTTTGAATCTGAACTGAGGTCACTTGAAAGGAAAACACCACCGTTTTTCAATATTTTACTTTGTTCATACCTCAACTTAGACAAATGAATACATACCTATCTTTTTTCAATGAGTGCACTTAATCTTTGTACAGCGCGTTGTGAATGTGTTAGCATTTAGCCTAGCCCCATTCATTCCTTAGGATCCAAACAGGGATGAATTTAGAAGCCACCAAACACTTCGATGTTTTCCCTATTTAAAGACTGTTACATGAGTAGTTACACGAGTTAGTATAGACCCTTTTACAGCTCACGTGATCAAATAGCCTGCGCGCGCATTTGGGCAACAGAAGTGGTGTTATTCCCCATTGGTTCTAACGTGGTAGCAACTCAGAAAGTTTATTAAAACGGTTTCTCAACATCAAAATGTCCCGTTGTTGCGTTTGGTTGCACTGATATAATATACTAATATACGTATATATGTATCTGGCAACTTTATTTTTGGCCATCTGCTAACGTCTTTTATCCACTCCACTATAGTACACGGATCTGGTAGCTGTGTTGAAAATGTTGATAAAGTCAATTTTTTTTAAATAACTTACTGTTTGTGTTGCTTCACTGTTGATTCTTACGATACTTCCGTTGCCTAAATGCGCGCGCATACGCTGCCACGTCATCATTGTGTACAAACAGTAAAAGGGTCTATGGTGGCACAAAATAAAATGAGAAAAAAATGAGAACTATATTGTATGGTGGAAGAGCATTTAGTTTACAGCACTTCAACCTCGGCGCTCAATAACATCCTTACTGCGCCAGAGGTCGAAGTGCTGCAAACTAGCTGGGTATTAATTTGTCTAAGTTGAGGTAAGAACATAGTAAAATATTGAAAAACAGTGGTGTTGTCCTTTAAGGAACTTTTGTTATATGGTTTATGAATTGCTATAGTTTAACACTCACTAGTCTACAGTAAGTGACACAACAATTTAAAACCGTTTGAAGAAATACAGCATGCTTTTGAGCATGAAGAGTCGCCTCTGTAGACTTTTTTAAACATAGAAGTGCATAGACGATGTTTCAACATACTGAATAAAATCATGGCTCGAGAAGAGTTCGCAAAAACAGCACATTTACTATATGCAATAAATATGAAAACATAAATGAATAATAACCTTTTTATTCCAAGAACTGCAATTTGTTACCAAATTAAACCGGCATTCATAAGTGCAATCATTACATTCTTAATATTTCCCATTACTATTAACTAGTGCCTGAATAGCTTTTCTTCGAAATATGCAAGAACGATCAAAAACCTCAGAACTTTCTGCCTCTGTAAGGTCTCATGCAATAACCATGTCTCTCTTTTTCACCCCAGTAGGCAGAACAGAGAGCTGACAGAGAAAGAGACTCTTTCATAATGCAGCTGCTTAGAGACCTCCAGCCTGGCTTAGATATTGCTCACTGGGTAGTCACGCTTCCCTGCTTTCTCTGAGGTTTCTGTGCATTGCTGACTTGTTGAGATATTGGAAATTTGTGGTTGGGAATACAGGACGGAGGATTTGGGAGACCTGCGCACATGCTCCTGACTCATCAAATCCGTATTAATACATCAGCTCCCCCACTAAATGCCGTGGTCTGATTACAGACGGTTTATACTGAGATATCCTTGCGGGCTTTTTCGGATTTGGTGTTGTGTCATAAACACAATGGAATGAGTTTATATTAGTGGTTTGAAGTTTTTGGAATACGCTTAACGACGAGAAATAAAGGAAGACTAAACACATTTAGCATGAAATGTTCTGTGTTCATGTAGCTTAGTTGGTAAAGCATTGCATTAGCAAAGGAACACATACACACACACTGTTAAAGTGTATATCTTAATGCACTGTAAATCGCTCTGGATAAAAGTGTCTGCCAAATGCATAAATGCAAATGTCGTGCTCTTCATTTAATGACAGAACTGATGAGGCTCCATTGACTTCATATACGCATCATCACACACTGATAGCAATATTCACTTAGAGTACATCACCATTTCCCGTTAACAGTGGCTCTAGGTCGGTGTACAGTACTGTATAACATATATATGGGCTCCAAAATTACTTTACTGCCAAAGGCATGTGAATTTCAAAATGTGCTATTCATAGATTTTTTTTACTGGATATTAAAATTGTATTCTGCTTCATTTTTCACTGAAACTCATATTTTGCCCTTTGACAATAGGGAAATAATTATTTAGCTATTTTCCCCATGTTTCTGGCAAAAAGTATAGGTCATTGTATCAATCAAAACCATACACGTATGAGCTGAAAAGTCCCTTTTCAAAAAACATTAAAGGGATAGTTCACCCAAAAATTAAAAATCTGTTATCAATTACCCACCTTCATGTTGTTTCTAACCTGTATAAGCCTATTTCTTCGGTTGAACACGAAATAACATATTTTGATAAGTGATGGTAACCACACGGTTGGCGGTTCCCATTGACTTCCATAGTAGGAAAAGCAAATACTATGGAAGTCATGCCGTACCGTCAAATGTATGCTTACCATTTTTTTATCAAAATGTATTCTTTTGTGTTTACCATAATGAAACTTATACAAGTTTAAAACAACATAAAGGTTAGCAAATGATGAAATAATTGTCATTTTTTGGTGAACTATCCCTTTAAGCTTGTGATTTTATGTGACATCATTTTGTTCGTTGTGGCGAATTTGAGGCATGTTGCACATAAAATAAGCAGTCAAGATAAACCTTTGATAATAACATTCACTGGTTTAAAGGTGGGGTGCATGATCTCTAAAAGCCAGTGTTGATATTTGAAATCACCTAAATAAACACACACTCCAATAGAATCTGGACCTACTTTTGATAGACCCGACCCACACATATGCATCCCAGGCAATCATATTGGTTAGTAGACACTGTAGGTTAGTACTTCTGATTGGCTACAAATGTGTTTTGGTACCCTTTTCCAAAGCGTTTTTCAAATATTGTGCACCCCACCTTTAATATTGTATTTTTTTATTACAATCGCTCACATAATTTTGTGAACACTACCATCTTTAATACTTCTAAAATAATCAATTGTGGGAGGGAATTGGAGGACGGGAATTTTAAAGCACGACGACATCCTGTAGAGGTGACAAGATGAGGTGATAGACTAAAGCAGAAAACGCTTAGGTTACTCACGTAACCCCGGTTCCCTGAAATAACGGGAACGAAGCATTGCGTCAGTTAGCTGACGCTATGGGGGAAACTCCTGTTTACTCCGTGACTGAAGCCTATTGGTTAACGTCTGTACAAAGTACAGACCAATGACGTTTGAACCCGCGCGCGGGAGGAACGCGTCCCTATATAAGCGCGGTTCAATCGTCAGGAGCTCATTATATTCGACTGAAGCGCGCAGCCGAATAACACTCGCTGCGTAGACGTTTGTAGCACGGCAAGAGACGCAATGCTTCGTTCCCGTTATTTCAGGGAACCGGGGTTACGTGAGTAACCTAAGCGTTCCCTTTCAATACGGTTCACTTCGCATTGCGTCAGTTAGCTGACGCTATGGGGGAACGTAATCCCATCACGCCGTGCATACACAACGTACTGAAGTGCCTTACCGGAGAGACACTGCGTGTGGCCCTATACCCGGCATATTCACAGCTTTAAAAGCAAATGTGTAAGCACCATATAAATTGTTGACGCGCACACGGTGGGGTTTTAAACGCACCGGGGGCACATAACATAGCACAAGACGGCGAGGTACCGAGCGCGCCGCGGCTGTGCGAGATAAGTAAATTCAGAGTCACGTTGGTGAGCTCGCTGAGCGCACCGTGGTGTACACATAAAACGCATGAGCGTGCATGATTGAGCCGAGAGAACCTGCGCTCGTAGGGCAGGGACGTCTAAGCTGTACAATCTGACAACGTAGACGGCGAAGACCAGCCGGCCGCGTAGCAGATATCAAATATAGATATAGATACCCCTGTAGACCAAGTTCATGAAGAAGCCAAACTCGCACAGAGTGGGCTCTATATAGGACATAGCTCATAGAGGGGCGTGAGCCAGTGCGATGGTTTCAACGATCCATCTAAATAACCACTGTTAGCAACAGACATACGTAGTGAGTGATCTGCGCAGCTCACGAACGGCCGATCTGACTATAATATGCGGCAGAACGGTTCGTAGCGTGGGATTATACAGATACCACAATAGTGTGAACCCAGGTGCACCCTCGAGCGCATCGGGATGCATATAGGTAGTATTATAGTGCACAGATCGGTGAGCTTTCCAAGCGCGCCGTAAATGTGTATTGACTATAAATTGCACGGGCACAGGTGAACACTTGAATACATCGTGAATGCATATAGATGAATCAGAGTGTTATAATGCACAGGCCGGCAAGATTCTCGAGCGCGCCGTCATGTGTTCTGATAATAAATTGTGCGCACACGGGTGAACTCTTCAGTGCACCGTGAATGCGTATAGATAAATCAGTGCACAGAACGCGCCGTGAATGTGTACAGATATGATTGATGAACGTAACGGTGGGCACCCAACGCACCGTGAACGTACACAGATGAACAACAATGTATGTGTCACAAAGCATAACACAGCTGTGTATACAGGTGAGCTTTCCCAAGCGCATCTTATTGTATACCAAAATGTTATAGCGTGTACATGTGAGCTTCTCTAAGCGCACGGTGGACGCATATAATTAAAAACCATATCGTGCATACAGGTGAGCTAATGGGCGCACCTTTAATGCAACAAACCTCAGTAGTGCGCGAAGCAGGGATGTCGAAGCTGTAAACTGACAACGTGGACGGCGGGGACCAGCCGGCCGTGTCACAATTGTCAATGAGAAACCTCTAAGACCATGCCCATGCTCTAAGACAAGTGAGCATGATTGTCACGGGAGGTGATAACGTCAACGATCCATAAATAGCCTGTATTGACAGGTGCTCTAGTGAGTGATCTGTGACGCAGATGAACAGCTGATCGTCTGATGTACGTCAGACGTATGTGTCATACAGGACCTTGGACAGTTCCAGAGCGCTGTGCCTCGGGCACCGTCCGCATCTGAGAAATGACAGGCTTATGAATAAAGTGAATGGCCAGCCGTAAAAGCATGGTTCGCTGTTACCGCCGCCGTCCGCATCTGAGAGATGAAAGGGTTGTGAATTAAATGAATGGTCGGTCGTAAAAGCGTGGTTCGCTGTTATCACGGCCACATAGATATAGGTAGGGGAGAGAGCCGCCGTGCCTCTGTAGTGAGGAGAAAAGTGTTCCACCGGCGATTCGCGGGGGGTTTTGACTTTCAAATGTCACTAGACAGAATGGATCAGACTTTGCATAAGGACGCCTCGTGAAAGGGGTCCTAGCAGCTTGTGTCAATGTGTCATAAGGCACGTAATGTAGGTCGTGTCCCACGGATGCCATCTCCGCACGCCCATCGTAATGGGTTAATATTGGTAGTTAAGCATGAGATGCGTATCACTCTGATTGAACATAGCTTATAAAGCGATGCAATGAGTTTATAAAGGAGATGACTCGTCAGCTTGTTCAGGGGGCGAGATCTCAGTCTGGTTCGGTAAATAATGAAACCACCGTAGATTGCCCGACCGCATTATCACAATAACACGGTCGAGAGTGCTGCAGTGCTAAATCATCCGCTTAATGTACCGTATTCATAGTACAAGGTGATTTATATGAGACAAACGGCGTTCCACGCGCCGAAGGCTGATTGCCGTCGTAAAGCGTGTTCAACCCACAGCAAATGCTGGGCTAGCTCGTAATGACAGCACTTCATGCAACCGTGTGTAACTTAAGCAAGCTTCCCGGCCGTCAGCTCGGGGCGGGACCTTTGCTTAGTCAAACTGAAGTGGACTTATGAACAGAATGCCACGATATTCAGCTTTCTGAGGCTCGTTAGAGGGGTACGTGTGCCCGTCTTAAACGAGATGCCGCGCGCGTCTGACTGTGCGCGCGCTTTAAGCTTTGAAACTTATTGTGGCGGGTAGCAAGCTCACTTGAGGTTGATATTACCCTTAATATCTCCGAGTATTGGAGCGGAGGTGTGAGCGTCTTCGGATCCGCTAATATAAATCAGCTATATGGCCGAAAAACGTCATAAACCGCTTGGCTGTAAGCCTTTGAGTGGCCGTCCGGAGAGGGCGCGATTCAAACGCTTGGAGCCATGCAAAAGTCTGAGGCTGTCCTTCCTCTAGGAAGAGAGAATAACAGCCGTAAGACCGTGCTCGTTTGCGCCATCAGCATCGTAGCGGAGAAACTGAGGTGGGCTGCGAGCGAATTTGGCAGAAAGGTGTTAGAGACACCGTACAGTCGTGGGGTGTCAATACACAGTATATGGCCAAACCGGGGTTTTTTCGGCTAGCGTCGATAGAATTATGGACAGCGGGCCGTGTGTGCGTATTACTGATTGCTTGTCAGTAAGGCGATAAAGTGTTTAGAGACACCGTACAACCGTGGGTGTCAAAACACAGTATAGTAAGCACGGAAATTACTCTTTTTAGAGGAATTAAATACCGTTCGCCACTATAGTGAGGTCGCATAGCCGACAGTATTACACAGTATGTTTGGATAAACAGCACACAGAAAACATTTCAGGGCAGTCCAGCCGAGGCGCGACATAACCCCTTTTCTCCCAGACAGTTTCGTTCTCTGTTGATGCAGCTGTGCTGCGGAGACCAGAGCTCAGCCGTTCGGGTGCACAAGCCTCAGTAGTGACGGTGACCGAACGGCTCACGGAGCAGGGTAGTATGTCTAGGTGGTTTAATGTCAGACTGAACCCATCGCAGAGAGGAAGTCTGCCGTGAGGCCCGCGGTTTTGCCGTTTATTAAAAGGGCAGAAAAACCGGGTATATATATAAGAATGTACCAATATTCAGCGCACTGATATAGGACGGGACTGAATAAAGGGAGGTATTCGGGCCTCAGTATATTATAAACAAATTCGTTCTGCCTCTGATTCCGTCTAAACCAGAGAGAAATTACCAGGCAGACAAAGAATGAGCTATCTGAAGTGAGATCGGCTCAGGCCAGTAAAGCTCTATAATAAGTGTTTTAGCGCTCCAATAGAGGCGTGTCCGCCTTATCGAGCAGACGAATGAGATCGTGCCGCTCCAGGAGGGGAGGGGCATGAAGCTCTCTTATAATGAGTGTTCTTGGTGCTCCAATAGCGGCGAATCGGCCCTATCGAGCAGACGAATGAGATCGCGCCGCTCCAGGAGGGGAGGGGCATGAAGCTCTGTAATCGTTGAACACTGGACAGCTGCATTTAGAGGCAGCGAGCCGTAATACCGCGTGCTAGCTAAGCCGTTAAGAGACCTCACCACTGTGGGGAAAGGAGCGAGGGACTCCGCGAGCGTGGAGCACGAGTGGCTGTGCTATGACAGAGACAGGGGCAGACCGCCCGTGTTTGCTTGTCGTATGCATCTATCCAGGTCTACGGTTCCCCGCTTGTTCATCTCAACAAGAGAGGAACGGCAGAGGGGAGCAGCAACACAGACAGAACAGCCATGCGTCGTGACGGTATCACCCGATGCACTCGGGGGATTAATATATGTGCCAGAGATCTCGCCACTGAATGTAAGAGGAGCGAAGGGACTCTGTAAGCATGAACGGTTGCGGTGTGACAGAACACAGGGGGGGTTAGTCCGTGTGTGCTTGTCTATGCATCCATCTAGTCTCATGGCTCGCCGTGTGTTCATCCCGGCGAGAGAGGAACAGCAGGGGGAGCACGAAACATGGATAAGACAACCAAAGCATAAGCGCGGTCCCGGCGTGGGAGGTGCCAGACCGGTAACGCGCTCGGAGGAAATTCATAGCAGAGAGGCTCACCGAGCCGCTGTGCTGGACGCTATTACAACAGCGCCTGCTCTTTTAGCTTATAGCTTTATATTAAAAATATTGATCTTACCGGGCGGCCGCAGGGGAGACCTCGTCAGGCGTGTGTCCGCTGCACAGGGCTCGTACCACGGCAAGCGAAGGCTATCTTCGGTTCTCGGCCGGAAAGCGGCAGGGGAAGACGCTAGACCTGGACTCTGCTATCTTCGGTTCTCAGCCAGAAAACGGCAGGGGAAGACGCTAGGCCTGGACTCCGCTGCAGGGCTTTTGTCAACGGCGAGGTAAGGCTTCTTCTTTTTCTTCGGAGCAGCGAGAGGTTCGCGCTGAAGGAGAAAATAATGAGCTCCTGACGATTGAACCGCGCTTATATAGGGACGCGTTCCTCCCGCGCGCGGGTTCAAACGTCATTGGTCTGTACTTTGTACAGACGTTAACCAATAGGCTTCAGTCACGGAGTAAACAGGAGTTTCCCCCATAGCGTCAGCTAACTGACGCAATGCGAAGTGAACCGTATTGAAAGGGAAACAAACATCTGTGCTAATTAAACGCTACAGGTAGACTTCTCATCTCCTAAACACCTCTCAATTGAATCCCAACATCATCAGCAAAATGATCTAAATTTAACACCATATAAGGCAAGATTGCACCCATGAGAGATGCTTAAAAATTGAACAGCAAACACCCAGTAGCGTCCATATTTTGTAACCAAGATGCTACGAGTATAAAGCTTGATAAGAAGTCAAGCAGAGTGTTAAACAATTCAGAGCGGCGTAAAAAACCAAGATCATGTGATCACTCCTTTCAAGGCTTGGAGCTGATGGTCGCATCCATCAGGCATTCTGATAAGATAGCTTTTTCAGCCGGGGATCAACAATAAAAACAGTTATAAACCAAGGATGGCAGACAGCTTGAATGATTTTTTTCTGACAGCTATAAATATTGACAGGGCAGGATGCAATCTGGCGAGCTATTGTTGTGCAAATACCACCTTTTAGTGAGTCAGATGAACACCTGAGAATAAAAGGCTATTTCTCAAAAGCCCACCTAAAAACTGCTCACTAGAGAGAAGGAGGAAGGAGTGGTCTTTAACAAAGTATAGTTGACATTAAAAGCAAGAAGACCAATTATAGATAGTCCTATAAATGCATTATTTCACAGTTCCCCTGATATGGGAGAGTTAGACAGGGCAAAAAGAGCTGCAAGTTCATCTAAACGGAAACATAATTGCTTTTCTTGCAAAAATTAACCATTGTTTTTGTACTAAAACTCTAAAAATGAATGTGTTAATTTTTAACACGTTGTTTTGTGTTAAAATTGTGTCCTTTTGTGTTGATTTTGTGTTAAAATTAATAAAAGGGGCAACAAAAGCTGTGTTAAAAGTAACATAATTTAATGAAAAATAATCTGTTGTTCCAATAATAACACAAATATGTTACTACACTCTTACAACTAGAACGAATGGGTTAAAAACACAAAACACAAAAACACTAAATGCGTTGTCCCAGAACTCACCCATCTCCGTGTTAATATCGAAAGAACACATTTTAACACAACTTGTGTTATATTTTAACACAAAATCAACACAAAATGACACATAACGTGTTAAAATTACACATTATGGGCCCTATCTTGCACCCAGCGCAATTGACTTTGTCAGTGACGCATGTATCATTCGTATTTTGCACCGGCGCACAGCGGGTTTTTCCATCCACAGACGCACGTCGGCAAACTAGGGAATGAACTTGCGCTCCCTGGGCGGTTCAGCGCAAAAAAGGAGGCGTGTTCCGGCACAAACCATCCCTGATGCCATTTGGCAGTTTCAAAAAACAATTGCGCCACTGACCAAAAAAACTAGTCTAAAGTCAGTGGCGCGTTGCGCGTTGTTCATTATCCTATTTTAAGGGCGCATGCTTGACCATAATGTATAGCGTGCACAACGCGCACACACTTTGCTTATCTAATCTACACAGATGCAACAGTTATTTTTGCAAATCATAAATTGTTACAAAAAAAATATTAACACATGAGATAAGGGAAATCATAGTGGTGAGTTTTTATTTATTGTGTGGCTGCATTAAAAAATTCTCATGCAAATAACGATTAAAATATTTTCATAAGTTTGTTGTGTGGCTGTATTACGTTTATTTTATGTAAATAATAATTAAAATGTTTTCATAAGAAACCTTAATGTATATGAACTTGATTTGTAAGTGTTCTTTGGGGTTGGACCTTGCTTGCGTTTCTTGGGTCCGATTTCAAAGCCCCCAAACCCTTTCAGCGATGAGGGTGGACGCAGATCTGTGTAGAGGCAGATCCACCTCCCGTTACACGGCGTGCCGGATTAATGCTGGCAAGCTTGGGATTCCCCCGTCTCCTGACATCATTGTAGCGCTTGGCGCAACGATGGGGATGCCAGCTGATGAGACAATTGTGGCTATTTCCTCTCACGCCTGTTTAACCTACGCTGATTCGGGCGGGTTTCTCCCATCCCCATACAAAACAACTTCTCTGTCTTTTACTGCTCTTACAAGAACGTCGGTCTCCTCGGCTGTGAACCGCTCCTGGCGTGCGCCTGGTAAATCCGTCATAATAATAGCAACCCGCCATGGAACTTGCACCCTTGCGTTTAAAGGGAATGTTGGATAGCGTTCTGATTGGTTTATTTGACGTTACGCCCAAACCACACCTATGAATAATGAACCTACTTCAGACCAACCCCTTATTGATTTGTGCCTGACGCAAGAGTTATTTCTCCCGCCGGGAAAATAGCAACAGTGCCCAAGATCCGCCCACAAACTCACTTGTGCATTGCGCTTCGCACTTGCGTTTCAGATCGTTAAAATAGGGCACATAACGTGTTAAAATTACACATAATGTGTTAAAAGCTTAACATACAAAGATGTGTTAATCTTTTTAAGAGTGTATTTAGAGACAACAGATTTATTTTAAAATAACACTGATTGTGTTGTGTTTAACAGCACTATGTTTAGAGTGTACAAATTCAATACACCAAAAACATGGTTACTACACTTTTACTATGATAAAACAATGGTTAATTTTGTAATTTCAACATTCAATTCAAGAAAATGTTGGCAACTTGTCCTACGATTTTCCTAAACATAGGTTTTTTCTAAACATCAAGAGAGTAAATAATGTTTAAAATGGATGTGGCTACTGACAATTTTTAACAGCTGCTAATGAATCCTGCTCACTATATGATAAAGTATAAGTGAACGGAAACAAAATATTTTGGAGATTGACAGCACATTTCACTAAACACAGTGGGATCAACACTGCTGAATCTCTCTTTAAGTCACTATAGTTGAAAATAAACATAAAATGAATATTTATATATTGCAGGTAAACATGTCCAAAAGTCCTGGACCTGTGCCGTGTCACAACTATGCAAATTAAACAGCTAATTAATGTCACTGTCATATGGATACCAATACATTTCAAAAATAGATTTTATGTCACAGACCGCAAATATTTCCAGTGAATTTGTCACACTAGGGAGAATAAAGCATCGTAGAGACCTATCCCGGTTTATTGAGAGCAGAATTATTGATGTCCTGCTACAACATGTTTAAAGAGCCGGACAACACATGCACAAGAATGAAAGATCATCAATCTAGCCAGCTTATTGACAAAAAGCCCATCGATAACACACATGACCAGATGAGATACACTGCATGCGGTTCAATGGTTAAATGCACAAGCAATCAAAGCTTGAACTCATTTTTACCAACAGAGCAGCTGTTGTTGAAGCTATGTTATGTCCAGACCTTTACAACCACCCCCCAGTGCCCTCTGAAACCCTGACCCCTCAGCACCTGTTCATTCTCGGTGAATATGCGACGACCAAAGCTCCAGATGATTTTGGGGGTGGGGTCACCTGTGGCCTCACAGGTTAGCGTGATCTTCTCTTCCAGCTCCGAGGCCGTCTGGTTTTCCAAGAATGTGATCCTTGGTTGCACTGCGGACACACACAATTACACAATAACTTAAAGATGCGGTATTCGAATGCTCAGAAGGCTTAATAAATATTGATCGCCCTTGTGTAATTACTGGGCCTTTACAATAGCCGTGATACCAAATGGTTCTCTTGAGCTGGTGAGCTGTAAATTGCAGGCTTAAATATATGAGAGAGCCTCCATTCTCTCATTGAAGCTTGGTACTTCAATATTCAATCATTGCCTTGTTATAGTTTCATAATTCAAAGAAAAACTTTGTTTAATGGATTCAAAGGTTGGTCGAGTGTTGCGTTAGCAGTGCAAAGGTTCTGTGTTACACCAAAACTTAAAATGTATAACCTGAATGCACTCTAGATAAAAGCATATGCCAAATCTATAAATGTAAATGTATTTCTTAGTGTTTCGTTATGTGGTTGCCTGTGCTGCTGACAACAGGAGAAATTTTATGCATAGTGACTGTAGTTCATACATTTGAAGCACCATGGTTTTTCAATGTGTATTATATGCAAATTGCTCTGTGAGCTTTAAAGTGAACACAGAAAGCAATACGCCTTATTCAGTCCGCCGCCATGTTGATTCCAAACCGAGGCTGTGAGGGATAGAAGTCCAGAGCGTGTGCTTTAAACCTATTGTTTTGTATTAGTATGCTGGTCATTCAGCCATCAAAACAGACAATACATCATTTTACATATTTCCACCAAACTAAGAAGTCAGAAAACGTGCATTGTTAAAATAAGAAGGGACGTATGACCTAATTTGAGATAAAAATAGCGCATTGTGTACATTATATCTGTGTTGGATGTTAGCCTGTTGGCTAATCGCTAATTCTCATATTGTAAACATGTTCACTTTTCTTTAAAACACCAATATAGTGCAACAATACAATATTTTATGATAACAACTATCAAGTATACATCTCCAGTTTGTATTGAACATAAGAGTTTGTCCCATGTTATGTTTTCTGTAAACATGTACATTGACTTAATTACGTGCTATTGACTTGAAGAAAAGTCAGACGTACGACGCGGCTGACGTGTTATCTGGTGCGCCCCAGACGTTTTTTTTTTTTTTTTTTGTGCACCCGAGCTTCGTTTACGCTGTAAGTTTGAAAAAACACTTTGCAAACATGTCTGAGGATAATACATCATCCGCTTCACTGCAGTCACGTGACTTTAGTCTTGAGCATGCGCTTCACAACAGACGCTGAAGAGAAGACAATGCTGAATAAAGTTGTAATTTTTGTTATTTTTGGACCAAAATGTATTTTCGAAGCTTTAACATATTCTAACTGACCCACTGATGTCACATGGACTACTTTGATGATGTTTTTATTATCTTTCTGGACATGGACAGTATACCGTACATAGATTTTCAATGAAGGGTCAACAAGCTCTCGGACTAAATCCTCTAAAAAATTTTTTTTTATTTGCATGATAGTTCATTGTGCAAGTATTGTTAGAGGTAAAACCTCCCAAAATTGTGTACACATGTAGAAATTAATCCTGCTTCTGTTGATTCCGGTCAATTTGCTTAAAAGACTTAAATGATAAAAGTTTATAAACACATTTGTAAAATTATTTATTTTTATGTTTTGATGGCTGAATGACCAGCATCCCAGTACAAAACAATAGGTTTAAAGCGCACGCTCGTAAACACCACTGTACGATGCATACAGTAGTTGGAGACACTAACTACCTTGTCAAGAGTGTTTCCCGAAAACATAGTAACTTTGTTGCACATTCATTGTTTGTACCATGTTGGTTCAACAACATACTTGATGATGTCACGTGGAAAGTGGAGTACTAATGAATCAGTTTAAATCAATTTAGTGTCAGGTAATTTCTGTAAATAACGAAAATTGCATCCGATTTTATTATTGTGATTTAGTCCTCTGTTGTTTTGTTTCAAGATATTTCATTGTTGCGCGAGTTCCCTCTTACGTCACTCCTCCTAGGCAATCCCCAGGGTCTTAAAGCCCGTAGGGTTATACGCATGCACACTTTTCAAAAACAGCTTCTGTTTACAAGCTAAAAGACTTTGTATTAAAATGAGGAATATAGCATGCACTGCATGTTGCTTGCTTATTCTGTTTAAAAGCATGATCAACGCCAGTCTACATGTCATAAAAACAAGGTACTATGCTTCTAACCACAGCTCAACAGCTGTAGTTACAACCACACAAGTTTGCGATGCTTTTTGAGAATGTCCACTGGAACGATGGTTCGGGAAACATTTGAATCTTTAAACTATTCTAAAATGATGGAACTTGCAACCATAGTTGGCAAACAATGCTTTTGGGAATCGCACCCCAGGACATTCATCTTTCGCAGCCTCATATTGGAATCAACATGTAGGTGGACTGAATAAGGCGTATAGCCATAATTTCACTGTCTAAGTTAACTATAGACCCGATATAGTCTGGTTGTGAATAATACACTTCTAACCAAAATGAACTTGAATTTGGCTACATGTCGCTTTTGCCAAAATAACTGTACGATATTCCATTATGTAAGCAAAGTCAACAGTGATTACAATTTCATTCATTTTATCTCATTTATTTTTGGGCTATGGTTAGACAACTATTAAATTTTCATGTTTTTTTGCCAAAAAGCGTGGCTGTGTTCGGACGACTATAAACGTCACTTAAAACCAAAATTGCTTGATGGGAGCTAAAATCACCTATAGAGATGGCTTACAGTACACACTGCAAACTGTTGTATGCACACTACTGTAAACACAGAGCAGCCTGTAAATGTATCTACAGTAATTAAATTGTCTTATCAAGGTCATATTGCAATTTCGAATTTTATTTAGATGAAATGTGCAGCCTGAGGAAAAACATTCATTGTAATTAGCGTGTAAACACTTGGTGCTAACAGCCATCTTGGTAATTGCAAAACAGTGACGGTTGCACAATGAAAGAGTCTTACCGAACACACTGAGGCTCACTTCCTCTCTCTTCTCTCCAGCCTTGTTTCTGGCGATGCATTGGTAATCTCCTTCATCAACCTTCTTGACGTCCTTAATGGTCAACTCAGATCCATCTTCATTCAGACTGTACTTCTCACCAGATTCCAGCACGATATTAGCACTGCAGGAGACAGCGGGTTAGGGGAAAAAGGGATGTGTTTACTGTTTGGCCTTCGAGCTGTCACTTGCTCAGCAAAGCCATGAATACATGATGCCCGTCGCCATCTACACCAGTAAAAAGAGAACGCACGTGCCCGCCCGTGAAATGGATTCTTCATCCAGCACTGTACGCTTTCTCTCATTGTGCTGGTGGTCCACCAAGAAGTGCGGGGGAAATAAATACTGATTTGGTTTGTCACCTTTACTTTACTTGATGCTTTCCTGTCCCTGGGCCAATATACTGTGTCTGAAAGCCATGAAAATCATGCTGTTTTTCTTTTATGGAGGACCAGTGCTTTAAAATTGCTATGGTGCTGTGATCCACTGTACTGACAAATCACACATAAGATCTCAATTTTTTCTTCAGGAAAGCCATAAAATTAGATGGGAACAGACTATAGTGATATCAGAGTAAATCTAATAAAAAAAGTATCTGTGATTAGGTTGATTTCTAAATAAAATATCTGGCAACGCATAGTCTCCTGAACAACCTCTGATCTTCTCATAACACTAAATCAGTTTCTCATGGCACCAAATCACTCTGATCTCTTTGCTTGTAACAGCAGCGATTGTACAACAATAAAAAATGACCCCCGAATGACAGCACTGTCACTGAAGGAGAAATAAATGGGTCTGCGGTGAGCGCATTAGTCTCTCCCCTTTCCTGAGGCAAATCTCAGATCTGACATGTTCTCCACCCCATCCTTATCGATTCACATTGACCAAGACTTGGTTAAGGTTGCTAGAGTTTTCAGTTACAGCCATGCTGAAAGCTGCCAGTTACCATAGCTCCAAAGCTGTCACAGCTGAAATAGGCTGAAAGGATGAAACAATGTCTCTGTCATTCATAGCGCTTTCAGTTTACAAGCTTTAATAATGTTCATCCCTTTTCTCACTGGGCTGAGGAACAAGCTGAGCTTTCCCTACAGAGATTTGGCTAAACTTCATCGGTGCTGTTTGGCCCAGGAAGATAAGGGGGCAGTCGGACACGTACCGCATCCAAGTGACAGTGGGTTCTGGGTAGCCATCTGCGTAACAGCCCAAAGTTACAGCCTGGCCGATGTCCGCGGTGGCATTAAGCTCAGTGTAGCGGGTTCTGACACTTGGCAAAACTGAGAGAGAGAGAGAGAGAGAGAAAGAGAGAGAGAGGAGAGTAACAATCAGTTACATAGTCATTTGGTATTGTTGACCTCTAAATTGTACTTACTGTAGTATCCAAGCAACTGTTATTTTTTATAAAACAGAAGATTTTTTAACTCAAAAGGATATTAAAAATGACTTTATGAAACAAAATGAGGACCCACTTTCTTTTACAATGTCGTTGTTACAGTGTAATAATACATGGAAATACTTAGTAGTAATATTTAGATATACAACTATAGGGTTGGGGTTCGGGTTAAGGATGGTTGCATATACTTATGCATTATTTACTGTTATTACACACTCGTTAGAATCAATATTTTTCCTATTTAAAACTTGACTCTTCTGTAGTTACATCGTGTACTAAGACCGGCAGAAAATTAAAAGTTGTGATTTTCTAGGCCGATATGGCTAGGTACTATACTCTCATTCTGGCATAATAATCAAGGACTTTGCTGCTGTAACATGGCTGCAGGAGGCGCAATGATATTACGCAGCATCTGAAAATAGTCCCCTTAGTAACTTTCAAAAACAGGGGACTATTTTAGGGCACTGCGTAATATCATTGCGCCTCCTGCAGCCATGTTACAGCAGCAAAGTCCTTGATTATTATGCCAGAAGGAGAGTATAGTTCCTAGTTATATCAACTTAGAAAATCACAACTTTTAATTTTCTGTTGATCTTAGTACATGATGTAACTACAGAAGAGTCAAGTTTTAAATAGGAAAAATATCGAAACTCTTTGGTTATTTTTGAGCGTGATGCTAATGGTCTAATCAGATTCAATGGGTTGTGCTAAGCTATGCTAAAAGTGGTAGCGCCAGAGCCAAAGATCGACTGAATGGATTCCAAAAAGGTAAAAATAAAATGTTTAACTCTAGGGGAGCTGGAAAATGAGTATATTTTTTAGTATATTTGTCCCTTTAATATAACACAAAAAAATTAATATAAATATGTCTTTTAATAACATATATGACATTGTACTGTATTTACAAATGATTAAACCAAATAGTGTGTTCGTGACATTTAAATGTCTTATCTTTAAACCGAAAGTAAACGTATTTTCCTTGCGGAAGGTCTGCATTGGTTAAAAAATAAAAGCAAATAAAATAATTCAAATCAATATATAATGTTCTTTACCTTACTTATGAGGTAAATAGCTGTGTAATAAGCAGGATAATGTACAGGCAGACGGTTGTTATAGCAAAATAAGCCCCTTCAGTGTGACACAAGACCCTCCGCTTCGTATCGGGTCCTGATCATACTGTCAGGGTTTATACTGAGTTGCCTATACCTTATCCCTTACTTATTACTATAATAATAACATCACGTAACGTGTAACAAAGACACTGTAAAATAAAGTGTTACTGAATTTTTTTTTTTTAATATACAACAACATTTCCAAATAGACCGCTGCAAGATTTGTACTGAACTCTTTCTTTAAATAGCTAAAATAGTCAACAATACATGTGGAGCTCCGATGCTAAAGCTGATGATATTGATATGAATGATATTAACCGGATGCTCTCGACATGTATCCATCAAATACTTCAATGCTTCAAATCTTCTTAATCTCAGCCTCAGGCCATTTAGAAATACTGAGTTGTTGGCAGAATCCATTAAGAGTCTGATAAAACATGTTCCGTTCCAAGACAACATGTTAGATGCACTTACACGGTTTTGCTTCTGAGCTCTTCAAATGCTACTCTCAAATGCAGCCTTTGAATATTTACTTCTGTATCGAGTTAATGGACTGAATCCGTATAAACTACACCCCATGTGTATGTGCAGTGACGGAGCAGGTGGCTCGAGATTGAATCCTCACCATTGACAGTGACCTTGATGACCCTGAAGTCGATTTCACCCCGGGCCATGATGCGGCCCTCACAGGTGTAGTCACCCTCATCTGTCTTCTTGATGCCACGAATTTGGAGGTGGTTGTTGCTCAGGACCTTGAAACGGACTGTGGACGAGAGAGTAACAGAGAGAGAAAGAGAGAGAGAGAGAGGGAATACAAAATGAGACAGTAATTACTCTTGAGTAAGATAAGAAGTCTATGTTAACGAGCCTCTCATTACATGCTGGGCAGCAAAATGACTCTGTAGCACAATTGATACCACACCGTCTCCAAGCATAAAATCATTTTTATGGTCTTTTCTATGGTGCTTTTCGTATTGAGGCCAAAAGTAAAGGTGCATATAACAGCTTTTCAGTCCAGACAAAGCCTGTGTTCTGACAATTTTTATAAAGTAAACATTTACATTGACATTCAGTCATTTGTCCAAAGCGACTTACAACATGTGTGTGTTCCTCATCCACTGAGTAAGCAATGCAAATGGTTGTAGGTTCAATCTCAGGAAACACACATACTGATTAAAAATGCACTTTAAGTCGCATTGGATAAAAATGTCTGCGAAATGCATAAATATAAAATGTAAAACTAAAGTAAGGACAGAGCTATTCATCTTGTAGACAAACATTTGAAACACTAGTATTTTACATTGTCATCACATGACCTATGTTGCTCATGATTGACTTGCAGCAATTATCTTGAAAATAAAATATTTTGGCATTTATTTTTTAATTCATGTTAAAAACACCATGTTTAAATGTTACACCCAACAGAACCAAAGTGATTTGTGCTCTATCTGAGCTAAAATTACCATCAGTCACACAAAATCACAAGAGCACAGAAGAGGTTAACAAAAGTAAAGATGGAAAATGTGTTGTTTACATAGAGCTGTTTGGCTTTGAGCTGTACTACAATTAGTGGTTTGCAGTAAAACACATTCAGCAGCAGGCCGTGAGTTCATGTGAGAGCTCCGGTCACTTCAGAAGTTTGAGGGAGGAGCCACTGCTGGTTAAAATAGTTTATCTAAATAGGGCTTGAACTAGTAAACAAAACAGCACAGATGAAAACTTTCAGACTTTAGATGTTATTCGTAATCAAAGATCAGACGTTGCAGTTTCGCTGTGCTGAATCGCATGTGCCGTGGGGCTGTGCTGAGCACACATACTGAATAACAAGAGTGGACAATTTTGACAGGAAGAATACAGGAAAAGATGTCGAAAACTTAAAACAGAGAGAGAGAGAGAGAGAGAGAGAGAGAGAGAGTTAGCGAGAGAGAAAGAGAGAAATAAAAAAGTGTATAATAGAGATCGCCGATGGTAAATAAGGGGGAAAAAAGGAGTAAGAAAGTGGGGCATCTAAATTAAGTTTAATTGAACAGAAACATTTGTATAAGAAATCCTCTCAGAAAGTTTCTTACCTTACTGTCTGTATGTGTCTTACGTTCTGTACATGCATTGCTGCCTTTACGTGCCCTACTGTCTGTATGCGTCTTACTGTTTTATAAATGTCTTACTGTCTGTACATGTCTTACTGTATGTGTCTTGCTGTCGGTACGTGTCTTACTGTCTGTGACTTGCTAACTGTACGTGTCTTAATGTCTGTATGTGTCTAACTATCTGTGTCTTACTGTCTGTATGTGTCTTACTGTCTGTGTCTTGCTGTCTGTACGTGTCTTGCTGTCGATGTGTTTAACTATCTGTGTCTTACTGTCTGTATGTGTCTTACCGTCTCTATTTGTCTTCCTGTTTGTGTCTTGCTGTCTGTACGTGTCTTACTGTCTGTATGTGTCTAACTATCTGTGTCTTACTGTCTCTATGTGTCTTACTGTCTGTATGTGTCTTTCTCTCGGTATGTGTCTTACTGTCTGTACCATCTTACCATCTGTGTCTTGCTGTTTGTACGTGTCTTACTGTCTATATTTGTCTTATCATCTGTGTTTTGCTGTATGTACGTGTCTTACGTCTTGCTGTCTGTACGTGTCTTTCTGCCGGTATGTGTCTTACTGTCTGTACATGTCTACTGTCTGTATGTTTCTTTCTTTCTGTATTTGTCTTACTGTCTGTGTCTTGCTTTCTGTACATGTCTTGCTGTCTGTACATGTCTTACTGTCTGTATTTGTCTTATTGTCTGTGTCTTGCTGTCGGTACATGTCTTACTGTCTGTACGCATCTTACTGTCTGGATTTGTCTTACCATCTGTGTCTTGCTGTCAATATGTGTCTTATTGTCTGTATGTGTCTAACTATCTGTGTCTTACTGTCTGTCTGTGTCTTACTGTCTATATGTGTCTTTCTCTCAGTATGTGTCTTGCTGTCTGTACGTGTCTCACTGTCTGTACGTGTCTTGCTGTCTGTATGTGTCTTGCTGTTCGTACGTGTCTTGCTGTCTGTATGTGTCTTGCTGTTTGCACGTGTCTTGCTGTCTGTGGCTTGCTATCTATATGTGTGTTACTGTCTGTATGTGTCTAACTATGTGTGTTTTACTGTCTATACATGCCTTACTGTCTGTGTCTTGCTGTCTGTCTGTGTCTTACTGTCTGTACATGTCTACTGTCTGTGTCTTGCTGTCTGTCTGTGTCTTACTGTCTGTAAATGTCTTATTGTTTGTGTCTTGCTGTCTGTACATGTCTTATTGTCTGTGTCTTGCTGTCTGTACATGTCTTACTGTCTGTACACATCTTACTGTCTGGATTTGTCTTACCATCTGTGTCTTGCTGTCAATATGTGTCTTATTGTCTGTATGTGTCTAACTATCTGTGTCTTACTGTCTGTCTGTGTCTTACTGTCTATATGTGTCTTTCTCTCAGTATGTGTCTTGCTGTCTGTACGTGTCTCACTGTCTGTACGTGTCTTGCTGTCTGTATGTGTCTTGCTGTTCGTACGTGTCTTGCTGTCTGTATGTGTCTTGCTGTTTGCACGTGTCTTGCTGTCTGTGGCTTGCTATCTATATGTGTGTTACTGTCTGTATGTGTCTAACTATGTGTGTTTTACTGTCTATACATGCCTTACTGTCTGTGTCTTGCTGTCTGTCTGTGTCTTACTGTCTGTACATGTCTACTGTCTGTGTCTTGCTGTCTGTCTGTGTCTTACTGTCTGTAAATGTCTTATTGTTTGTGTCTTGCTGTCTGTACATGTCTTATTGTCTGTGTCTTGCTGTCTGTACATGTCTTACTGTCTGTACACATCTTACTGTCTGGATTTGTCTTACCATCTGTGTCTTGCTGTCAATATGTGTCTTATTGTCTGTATGTGTCTAACTATCTGTGTCTTACTGTCTGTCTGTGTCTTACTGTCTATATGTGTCTTTCTCTCAGTATGTGTCTTGCTGTCTGTACGTGTCTTACCGTCTGTACGTGTCTCGCTGTCTGTATGTGTCTTGCTGTCTGTATGTGTCTTGCTGTTTGTACGTGTCTTGCTGTCTGTGGCTTGCTATCTATATGTGTGTTACTGTCTGTATGTGTCTAACTATGTGTGTTTTACTGTCTGTACATGCCTTACTGTCTGTGTCTTGCTGTCTGTCTGTGTCTTACTGTCTGTACATGTCTTATTGTCTGTGTCTTGCTGTTTGTACCTGTCTTGCTGTCTGTGGCTTGCTGTCAATATGTGTCTTACTGTCTGTATGTGTCTAACTATGTGTGTTTCACTGTCTGTACATGCCTTACTGTCTGTGTCTTGCTGTCTGTCTGTGTCTTGCTGTCTGTCTGTGTCTTACTGTCTGTGTCTTGCTGTCTGTATTTGTTTTACTGTCTGTATGTGTCTTAATGTCTGTATTTGTCTTACTGTCTGTACATGGATTGCTGTCTCTATATGTCCTACTTTCTGTATGCGTCTTACTGCCTTTATCTGTCTTAAACAATTCACACAGCACTTTGGTCCCAGAAATGTTTATTAGCATCTACACCACAAAAGCATTACAGTTGAAAGCGTTTTCGACTACCTCTATATGTGGTCGAAAATAGATGAGCTCAAATTATTTTACACCCTGTTTACACCTCAGATCATCCACTTGTGATCCGATCGACCACAATCTTACCAGGTGTAAACAGGCTCCATGTGTCTTATTGTCTGTTTGTGTCTTACTCATTCTGATTGAGTACCATATGTTTATGTCTTACCATCTTTCTCAGGTTGGATTCTCATCTTTTTATACTTCCAGATTACGGTTGGTGGTGGTGAGCTTATGATATCACAGATTATGTCAGCATCATCACCCTCTTTAAACTCTTGGGGTGACGGAGCGTTCTGGAAAGTGAGTTTCTCTGAAAAAGATCATTTAAAAAATGTTTATTAACATAGACTGGTAAAGTGCACAGACTTTATCAAAAAAGACTGAAAAAGTCAATAACAAAAAAAAAACACAATCTCAAGATCAGTCCATTTTAACAAGCCCATACAGTTTCAAATGACACTTAAAGGAGTAGTTCACCCACAAGTGAATCCCATTGACTTTTCCATGATCTTTTTTAACCCTACTATGAAAAGTCAATGGGCACCATTTTTAGGTGAACGTCTCCTTTAAAATGTACCAAATGCTATTACAGCACTAGTCTAGAGAATAAAGAATGTCGGACAACTATTGTTTAAGTACAATACAACTATTGCAAATCAAGCAACAAGGCTACTACAGTTATGACAATTCTCATACAGAAAACATTATTATGTTTAAAAGAGATGGAACCATATGCTTCCATTAGACAATGTTTCGTTATAATAATATTATGTTGTGCTTTAACTCTTTCCCCGCCATTGACGAGATATCTCGTCAATTAAGAGAAAACGCTTCCCCGCCAATGACGAGATTTTCCGTCTTTCCGCAATACCGCTATTATCCACCAGGTGGCGCCCTTCCGCAACTTTTTAAACCCGGAAGTATTGCCCTATGGCAAGCGGCTGCATGTCCGTGTTTGTTTTAAAGATCGCTCTGAATATGATCTCTATGAAAAGTCCGTCATAAAAATGGAATTATTTCTGCTTTTTGCTCAAAATATGGTGTTTTTGCAAAAACCTACCCATATTCAAAAGCTGATTGCAAAAGAACCACTAAAGGTAGGATGAAACGGTTTTTTTTGTTTGAAAGCAGAGGGTCTGTTCTTTCATTTGGTATATTGTATGTTTATATATTTAAAGAAGAACATTTTCTGGAAGGCATTAAACTTTGGTGAAAATCATGAAAAACGCTGGCGCTGGCTGGCAACTTTTTTTAAAAATGCTGGCGGTGAAAGAGTTAAACTGCAGACTTTGTTTTTATATTTTCATGAAATCTTGAAAACATTACAGTAATACATTTCACTGTATTTCTGGCAATTATATAACAAATAACAAAATCAAACTTACGGAAAATTTTTACAACGACAGTGGCTTGAGATTCCTTCTCCTCGCTTTTGGCCACACACTTGTACATTCCAGCATGGTCAATGTTAGCATTGTAGATTGTTAGCGTTGATGTGGACTCGTCAGATTGATGGCTGATGGTGATGTCTGTTCTGCCTGGCAAGAGCTTCTCACCACTGGGAGCAAACCAGTCAATTTCCTTAACCTCTCCCAAAACTGAGAACATACACACAGACATCACAGTGACATACCGTCAATTTCTCAGCTGTGGAGTAAACAGGCAAATTCATTTGTTTGCGCCTGTCTAATAAGTCCTGAAATCTTTATCTGTGTTGCCAGGCACAAAATCAATCAACCCCACAAAATAAATAATTTGCTTTAAAGATAATGCTGGGTGATATTCATACTATTCCTTTTACTGATATTCATACAAAGCATGATGTATGCCAGAGAAATATTTCTCATTAATGTCTTCTCAAAAAAATGTAGAGTGTTATTAAGACACCTATTTATAACAGGAGAAGAGATGTTTTTCTTTTCAACAACATGCTTTACATTGTTAAATATTACATTTAACTCCTCTTTACCCAAAGTCAAGGACTTAAATTCAAAAAGAATCACAACAAAAGCCTGCCAGGTCAATGATTTTATTCCCTGTAAGTACATCAAAGGTTTATTCAGCCTTGCCTACAATCAGAAAAATGACTTGTTTAAATCCATTGGACAAAGCAGTAATGGCAGGTTTGAAATCAAAGTCACCTCATGAAGGTTAAATGTGAAGTGACCCCTGATTTGTTTCATCACAGGAGAGTCGTTCGCTTACCTTCACACAAAAAGAATTTGGACTCTCCCACACTGATTTCGCCTTGAGCTGGAATGATTTCCACTTGTAAGGCAGCTGAGGATAAAAAAAAGAGAGTTCATGAAATAACGCATTTTACTAGAAATCGTTACTTAATCACAACTAATTACTAAGATGAAAAGAAGAACCATATGCTACCCCTTCCAATTCACTGACCATGCCAAGAAACTAAAACACGCTCCTGGGAAGGATGCTCTCTGTGGGTGTACACGGACCACAAGGCTGTGTGGTTTTAAACTGGAAGGTAACAATGTCGACATTATTGGCCTCTTTTCAGCTCTGTTAATGTGGCATGCAGAGATAAGCATTTACCACAGTAAAGAAATGGGTGCACGGGGTGTTGTTGTACAGTAACGTGAAGCAAACCGTAGCCATGGTAACTCCAAGTACTGTCAAAAGCACTTAGAGATAAACCTCAGCATCGGGCAGGCTGATGCTCGGCCTAAATATCACAATTAGGCTCAGCACTATCTGAAATAAGGTGAATTATAGGCCTCTCACAAACTTATTTTCCTCCCACGGTTAGCCGAAGGTTCTGAACTACACTGATATTTCATAATGGTCCCTTAAGCTTCAATTTTCCAGTTTAATGGAAGGTACCTGATGGAGCTACCCTAAGCATTTTTCGTTCTTGTGCGGTCGGGGAGCGTAATGCTGTAAATGATAGCATATTCGTTTCCCGAGATGAGGCTAATATATTTCATCTTTCATCCGCGGAGTGCAGATCGTCTCCGACAACAAGCAGTTGTTCTACCGGTGATGGATACCATTTTGCAAAAAGAGCCAAACCAGTCCATCTCAGATGTGAAAGTGCACCTAAACGTCCAAATCTGATTGGTTGCTTTAGCTTTACAAAAGAATGAGTGCAATTAAAGCAATGTCATTGAGCTTGTCAATCAAAAACATTACAATACTTCAAAATGTTTAGCTTTCTGCCTCTGATCTTCATGATGTTGTAGACTTGATATATTGTGAAGTGAGAGGAACTGACCTTGAAAGAAACCACATGGAACATTCTGTGAATGAGATCTCTTTCATACCCACTTTAATCATGGGTAATTATGAAGCACTTTCCTATAATACGGTACACTTTGTTGTCCCATTAAGCCCAGTGTATAGTCTGTTGTTATACGTGTATGCGAACATTCGTACGCACAGCCTTGCAAAGCATAGTTTATTTGCCCCGTATGTGTATTTAGACGTTAGATTCATGCGCATTGCGACAAAATGCAATGAATCTCCTGGGCTACATACTACATTCTTATGTAAGCGCATGCGTGACCTATGCATACAAAGTATGCACGGTTACCAAAATGTTATGGTTTAACAATGCCTTTTACAGACCATGTGGACACTCACGTATTGCTAAAAAAAGGACTATACTACTACAGTCGCTTTACTCCCATTTAAGGTGAAGAGGTAACTAATTCCTTAACTGTACACTCACTTAAAAGATTATTAGGAACACCATACTTATACTGTGTTTGACCCCTGAATTCTACGTGGCATTGTTTCAACAAGGTGCTAAAAGCATTCTTTAAAAATGTTGGCCCATATTGTTAGGATAGCATCTTGCAGTTGGAGATTTGTGGGATGCACATTCAGGGCACGAAGCTCCCATTCCACCACATCCCAAAGATGATCTATTGGGTTGTGGGGGCTATTTTAGTACAGTGAACTCATTGTCATGTTCAAGAAACCAATTTGAAATGATTCGAGCTTTGTGACATGGTGCATTATCCTGCTGGAAGTAGCCAGCAGAGGATGGGTACATGGTGGTCATAAAGCGATGGACATGGTCAGAAACAATGCTCAGGTAGGCCGTAGCATTTAAACGATGCCCAATTGGCACTAAGGGGCCTAAAGTGTGCCAAAAAAACATCCCCCACACCATTACACCAGCACCACCAGCATGCACAGTGGTAACAAGGCATGATGGATCCATGTTCTCATTCTGTTAACGCCAATTCTGACTCTACCATCTGAATGTCTCAACAGAAATCGAGACTCATCAGACCAGGCAACATTTTTCCAGTCTTCAACTGTCCAATTTTGGTGAGCTCGTGCAATTGTAGCCTCTTTTTCCTATTTGTAGTGGAGATGAGTGGTACCCGGTGGGGGCTGTTGTTGTAGCCCATCTGCCTCAAGGTTGTGCGTGTTATGGCTTCACAAATGCTTTGCTGCATACCTTGGTTGTAACGAGTGGTTCTTTCAGTCAAAGTTGCTCTTCTATCAGCTTGAATAAGTCGGCCCATTCTCCTTTGACTTCTAGCATCAACAAGGCCATTTTGTCCACAGGGTTATCCTAACCATAACCTTAACCGCATACTGGATGTATTTCCCTTTTCACACAATTCTTTGTAAACCCTAGAAATGGTTGTGCGTGATAATCCCAGTAACTGAGCAGATTGTGAAATACTCAGACAGGGCCGTCTGGCACAAACAATCATGCCACGCGCAAAACTGCTTAAATCACCTTTCATTCCCATTCTGACATTCAGTTTGGAGTTCAAGAGATTCTCTTGACCAGAACCACACCCCTAAATGCATTGAAGCAACTGCCATGTGATCAGTTGATAAGATAATTGCCTTAATGAGAAATTGAACAGGTGTTCCTAATAATCCTTTAGGTAAGTGTATGTTAGAAAAACTGCAACCTCTAAAGTATTTTTTTATTACCTCCTAAGGTTTATAATAATTTTTTGAGGGTTAAGCAATGACTTTCACAGACCATTTGTTAAAAATAAAAGTTCTTTTGTGAATGAAAAATGCTTTCAGAGTATTTTTGGCACCCTATTCACATGCTTCACACAGCATACCAGCCTTACATCAAAATGTTTTACATTCAATTATTTCCCTTCTCTCCCTGCAGCGCAAGAACAGAAATAAATTGACATTATGATACTGTAGGAAGGTTGTGTCTTGTTTCCTAAAAGGATTTTCACACATAAAATACTCACAATGTTCTTAGGCCTTTAAAACAAAGCGAGAAAGGAATAAAGCCACCAGAACCAAATCAAATCTTAAAAGCACATCTAGACAACCAGCAATATAATTTAATCCCCGAGTCTGAAACGTCTCTGTGTACATTTAATCCAAGTAATACATTGTAACTCAGAAATATATGTTTCATAAACAGCCATAAACTCTCCAATAACTTACAAGGGTGAATAGGCCAATTGCTTGTTCACCGAACATACTTACGTCTGAGAAATAGTAGCCTACAACACAGGTTTGCCCTTAAACACCAAAACAAATACAAATAAAAGCAGACCATGATAAATGATTATTATTCGAATAAAGATATTATTATTTGAAATACATTGACTCAGTAATGGAGTCTAGAAGCTGTATATTTAATGAAGCCAAATGTTTGGACTTTCTGTTTAGTAAGTATCAATACAACAAAAGTGCAGAGCTGTATCCTCGCTGAGAGCTCACAGGAGATAAATAAACACGTAAAACACAATAGGATGGCAAATCGATAAGCCTAATTACAAAATAAATCCGAAACAGCCCTGCCTTAGGTGGCCGTTTGCTTTTCTCCCAGCATGTTTCTCTAGAATACTCTATGCACCCCATGTCCTTTAACTCTTTATCTTTATTCCTAATGAATACATCAGCATTTATCCTAGCAACAATATTGGCATTGGTAAAGTCGGGGTAATATAACACAATCCCATACCAAAACAGTTTCAGTTTTCAAGCTGTACATTTCAATATGCTCATAACATACAAACCTGATGTTCGTATATAATATCTAGAGCTAGTTCTTTTATAAATTCATCTTTCAAATGAGGAATATATATATATACAGTATACATATGCTATTTTCCTTCACTCTGAGAGTGTATATATATACATATTCGGCTCGTATCATCCAACATGTATTAGATGTCAGGTTTTCTATATGAAACGTATCTATTAACAAATGACGGCTAATGAAAGCAGCTCTTCATTTTCCCAGGATCAGTGATGTGTCGCCGATCAGCATGTTTACATCTGACACAAAGCAGCATCCTCTCCACACTATATTCATGCAAATACACAGCTGCAGTAATTCATCTTAAAGCCCTGCCAAAAGATGCCATCAGACGGGCATGATGGTGTATTAATCCTTATGCAATGGAGCAAGAGATGCTGATGTTGGCAAAACACGCAAAAGTGTCTGCAAATCAGCGAGGCGTCGCAAATACTTTGATGAGATTTTCCGTCCATACGTTGATGTGTGCGTCAACTCAAAGAGAGCCTAAATCTTTTTGGGCCATAATGAAAAGATTCTCCCGCAGACAAACTTTCCTGACAGCAAGTTTATTTTTACTGTTCTGAGGCAGGGATAAGGTGCTTTGAAATGCCACGTCAGCTGGGGCTATGAAAAAACGTGGGCAAACACTGCCGGTGTCATTGCATCTCAGCAGATTTGAGGGTAACTCAAACACACACATTCACATACACGATGTGGATGCACAGCATGTTTTTGAGTTACACCCCGACTGATTTCGTGAAAACATGTTTTTATCTGACAGGTGTCTGATGTACTTCCACGTTGAAGATTCACCAAGAATCTTGCACATGAGGTTTCTGAACCCGCATCCAGTACAGCTCTAACTTTTACATTGTCAGTGATTAATGAATTGGCAATCTTAATAAATTACGAGTAGACGCCTTTTAAGTGTCCATTTTAGCCTTGGCACATCCCATAGCTTATGTTATTTAAACACACCAATCACTGTGACGGCTACATAATCATAATTAACCGTTCAACCATATCAGATGAAGCCTGGCACAGGCATTTCTTGCCTGCAGTAATGCACTACACAAAAGCCAGGCTGTATGCAGAGTAATATTTCACAGACATAAAATCAGCTTGAGATTCTAGGAATCTTAAAATAAATTGTGAATAAAGATGACAGTTAGTGCATACCTGATTTCTGAGTTATTTATCATTTAGGAGCAAGCACAGTTGTGTCCAACTGTAAGGCAGCATGTTTAATTTGAGGCTGGCAATAAATGAGACCCCATTATAGAGAAACAGCTGGTTCAGCTTTATATTCTACTTTTAATCCAATTAACTAATGAAGAGTAAAACATCTCCAGGGTGGGATGTCAACTTTGAACTCCGGAAACTGCATGCAACATGCTGGCAGGTTACCATGGAAACAATAAGTTCTGGGCAACCCTCTAGGTGGACATTTTCCAGCAGATGCCAGGACGGGGCATTTAGGGTGAGGGAAAGTTGGGTTTGTTGTTAGCTGGCCTCATTACAGCACCGAATGAATGCACTGAATGTTCTAGTAACTCTAATATCTGGGTAGAGTATGCATCGTTTCTGCATAAACTTAAAAGACTAACAACAGTGCTAAACATTAAGGAAGACCCATTGGCCCCGGGCCACTAGTGTGAGATTTTGGGGCCAGTTGTCACTACATCTCACAGTCATTAATCAGGAACGTGTTTTAACACATGCTTTTTAATGCTTTGAACTTGGTTGTCGAATTCCGATGATTTAAATACATGTCACTGACCAGGCTAGAAGAAAATAAATCCTTAACAATAAGCCCCTGAACAAGCTTTTGAAAGAGTCACGCTGTTTTACACACACATAAACTCCTATTAACCCAAGAGCTTTTACTCCATTCACACTTTAAGGCATAACTGACTCATGCAAAATTACAAAAAGTAATAACAGCTTAGGGAAAAGAGGCATAGACAACAGATTTGAGATTTTCTCAAGGTTACGCTGCAGCATATTGTAAGAACAGATGGATGAGTTGCTGTAAGTTTCTATTTTAAAACCCTGTGATCCAGAGAAATGGAGGACAGGAGTGACTTGAAACAAACTCCTACTTTCTAGAAATTTAGGGCAGATTTGAGTTTTGAAGGTTTTGAAGATCGGTTTTGCACCACATACCCCAACTTACAAAGAACACAAACTATGAACGACAACATTGTTCTTCTCAAAGCAGTTGCAAAGTAACTGTGGCATATTTTTCACCATCCAACCATTTATGGTTTTATATGACTATGACTTAGACAGCTATAGACAGTTTCAGCAGTAACAAGATAAACAAGCGGCTTTCTTGGTCAACACATAACTTCCGGTAAACTTCGCTATGAATAAATAACAACAAAGTCTGTTTAAGTAGTTAATTTATATAACAAGCAAAATAATCAACAGGTAGACTGCCTATAAAACATTTGCTATTTTCGACGAGTTATTTGTACAAGAGTTCAGTTTAGCAACTAGTCAGACCATTAAAAAATCTGAAACTGGAGGTAAAGTTCCGACCAGACGTGTGAAACATTGAAAGCAAACCACACACACGTGTGTAAGTGTGTATTAGTACATGTTAACAATATGCAAAAGGTACATACCACAAAGTAAACAATGACGTAAGTTATCGTCTCCACATAATCTCTATCTGGGACTACAACAAACACACGGATTGTAGGCAACAGTTTACTTCCTGGGATTGGTGACGTTGACAAGACCGACATTATCATAATTCCTCCCGCTTGAACTCACAGCTTGTAAGTTAACTCCTTTTATCATTGCATTGTGACCGAATCTTTCAAACATGGTACGGAGCGTCACGTGTCCGACTGTCGTCAGAGGTATTCAGGCCAATCACAATGTACAGATTATCTGGCCAATCAGGGACACAGAGCTTTCAAATCCGTGCGTTTCAGGAAGAGAGTGAAATCTGGAGCTACAAAAATGTACGGTATGTGGAAAATATTGTTTTTTTTAACCATTAACAATGCAAACACATTGTATAATACCACATACACAAAATAATGTTGTTTTTAGCAATGAAATAGGTGCTTCTTTAACGTCCACATTTCTTCACCAAAGTTGTTTCTTACCATCTACAGTATTTGCAGAATTGGCAACGTCCTTCGCACACTCTTTGTGAAGCCCAATGTGTAAACATTACTACTTTTCACTAGTTCGCCTGCGCATTCAGATCTTAATGATTAATGGTAAACGAACTTGGCTTGCTGTCCTCGAAGGGAGCTCTGTACCTGAGCTCTGAACCTTCAGAGAGAGCCAACCTAAGGCTGGGGCTCGAGCCCCAAGTTCAACCCCCTGCAACAGAACTGTAAAGTAGAAGAAAGAGAAAGAGAGAGAGAAGGAGGAGATGGGGAGGAGGAGGGATGCCGGAAAATAATGCAGCTGGACACGGAGGCCTGAAGGCTGCCTTATACGCCCATGATGATGATGATTGACAGGCCTGAATGTTTAGGCTCCTCCCGAACCTACGTTTAGAACTACATTTCAGGACGCAGGTTGCGACTCGGTTCCGTTTAAAGTCATTTAATACAATGTTTCATCACGAGCAGCTGCACGACTGTCAGCATTTGCCAAAGAAGTGAAAAAAAAAACTAAACAAAATACGAACCGTGAATATGAAGTCATAAACCACCGTTGTTTACAAATTCAATAATAAGCTCACCATGCTGTAACTTCCGCTTTCTCTCTGAGTTTACCTTTATTTAGGTGCTGATGTGTGAATGATGTCTTACTGGTAAAAAGCAGTGGCGGCCCGTGACTTCTTTTTTGAGGGTGTCGATGCAAAGTTTGTCACAACATGTATGTAGCCCATCATTTTTTCAAAATATGTCTTCTGCGCATTGAGAGATCCTATGTGCATCACGTGTCTTGTCAAAATAAGTGCCTGCTGCAGATGCGTCTAAACGGATTATGATAGAAGAGACATTTAGTGTTAAGTGAGTGTCTTGTGTGTATTTTGTGAACGTGAGCGTCTCTTTTATCATAAACGGTTTTGATGTGTGTGCAGCAGGCACTTATTTTGACAAAACACGTGATGCACATGGTTCACATGACGCAACAAACATATATTTTGAAAACGCGAGCAACACACATGACACTCCGAACACTTATTTTGAATTAGCACCCCTTGAGCAGTCACGAGCCGTCACTGATAAAAAGACAAAACGTCGGAGGGTATATTCGTATTTACTGGTAAAGTCATTCTGGTAAATTTACTGAAATAACTGTGTAAGAGAGGCTATTGACATACATATCTACATGTATGCATTTGAGAGATGCCTTTAACCATTGCATTCAAGGTACGTAATACATTTTATTATTTCTTGCATTCCCTAGGATTCCCATGACCTTGGTGTTGGTAGTACAATGCTGTACAGAGGTCTGTACAATTACAGAGAAATGAAGGCAAATCACTACAGAGAAACAACAGATGAGCATCCATTAATGGACATTAAAGGGGTACGAGAGACCACTAAAAAAAGGAAACCGTCTGCAATTAATTACTTCGCAATTTTATGGCTTTCTTCGAAAAGTATAACAAAAAGTGTTGACAGAAAGGATTATGATGCCAATTCAATAGAATTAAAAGGCTAAATGGATAAACAGGGATAAACACACACAAACAACACCCAAATCCAACATATGTATGCATGTACACACTCAAAAGAAAAGCCAAGTTGACAAAACAAGTTGCATAATCCACACCTGAGGTTTCAACACTCAAGTCTTAGAGGAAAACATGTCTGATCCTTAGATATCAATCCCTCTGTTCTTTTTGGAAGAGACATTCCCTGTTTATCCCGAGATCAAACACAACTACACCAGAGGCCAGCATAAATAAAACTGCAGAGATCTGAAAAACAGGGATTGCCAAGCCTCTCCACAGAAGCGTGTGTAAACGTACTTGCTCTGCCGGAGGTGAAGCAAACAGCAAAGCTGTGACCAAAGAGTGTGACTGTACAAAAGCAAAATGTTCACCTCAAGAACCACGGAGCAGTGAACTTGAGATAAAGCCCCAGAAGCCACTGTCCTGCAGGATCAACTTTGTGATGTCTATGAGCCTTTCAATGAAAACACTCACTGAAATCCTGGCTTTAAACTGCAACTAGGCAAGACATTATATTTTTTATGTTCAAATTAAATCAAGTGGATTCCTACATTTGACAGCTGCTTTTATCCAATATGACTTACAGAGCATGCAAGCTTTGTATTTAAAGCCTGAAAATGTGTTTGCATTGACGCAATTTATATTAAAACAGGAAGTTAGGGTGGGACATAAACTAAACTATGAGCGCTTATATATAGAGGTAGTGAATTTTGTCAAGCCAAGATTTCATGGTGATTTTAACAATTGCATTGAACTTGGTGTTGCTAGAATTGTACTCCAGTTGAGCAACAGGTAAGCGATGTCATTGATGTAATGTAATGATCTGTACATGACCATGATCTGTAATAATCTAGTGTAGTCAAACTATGCAACCATCTAGATAACCAACTAAACTTCCCCTACTACTAAAAGCAACAAATAAGAATTTCACAACCAATGATTACCATCCAGACAATTAGAAATTACCTGTTAGTATCACATAAGTTAAATTAGCATCAGCAAATAGATGCTATTACAATGAATGGCCACTGCCTTGCACAACACAATAGAACTGATGAGAAAAATGTTCTTAAAACACGGCACGTCTTCTAGATGATAAATGAGGCCAGTCGCTCAGAGGCCGCCACGATGTGTGACTAACACAAATTCAAATGACTTGAATGTTCCCCAGCCAAAAACAAATTCATTTCATTTATGTACGTTATTACCTTTAATGGTGTAGATGCCCCACAGTTTTGCAGTGTCAGCTTAAAACTTAAGAGGCCAACTGCCATCACAGAGACCTTGAGCTTTGCCTGCTGGATACTAATTATACATAATGCAGATAATCAGGGTGACTAAACATCAGAGAGACGGAGATCAGACTCTGACTGGAGTGCACAAATATCAATGACCACAGACAAACATAGATGGTGCATTGACTGCTGTATTATACGTCAACATTTCTGGGAAATGTTTTGCTCTTGTCAATATGGCAGTGACGCTGATGTATTGCAGTAGACGACCAAAGCAGTTGAATGATAACAGGATCTGAGTTTCTTAACTCTTTCAGCGTTCTTTCAAACAGAACATGTTCTTCTATAAATATACAATATATCATATAAAATGAAAGAACAGACCCTGATTAATAAAAAAAAAAACATTTCATCCTACCTTCGTGTGTTCTCTTTTATTATCTCTCAAATATGGGTAGGTTTCTTCAAAAATACAAAATTTTGAGCAAAAAGCTGAGATAATTGCATTTTTTGTGAAGATCACAGACTTTAGAGATCACATTCAGAGCAATCCTCAAAAATTACATGGACATACAGCTGTTTGCCCTAGGGGGATACTTTCCCGATTGTATAAGTTGGGTAAGATCGCCACCTGGTGGATAATAGTGGAAATACGGATTGCCGGAAAAACTTGTCATTGACAGGGAAGTGCTTTCTCTTAATTGACAAGTTTACTTGTCAATGGCGGGGAAAGAGTTAAAAGCAACCTCTGTGTGTGTGTGTGTGTGTGTGTGTGTGTGTGTGTGTGTGTGTGTGTGTGTGTGTGTGCATGTTAGTGTGACTTTAAGAGTATTTTTAAATATTTGTATTAATTTATTTACATTTGTGTTACATTTGTGTTAATTTTTAAAATTGTGTAAAAAAATGTATACTCATTTGTTTAATTATTGTTCTTATTTTTCCTTACTGCCATTTAATCTTATGTACTGTCTTCACAAGTACATTTCCAATGGTCTCCAAACTCAAGGTTTTTAATAATGTCACAAGAATGTTAAATGTCCACAATGTATGCTTGTTATAATAACACCTGTTGAATCTATTCAGTGTTTTCCACAGACCTACAGTTTTTATGGTGATACATTTGCCAAGGGGTATGGGTGAATAATGGATAACTAATATGCGGTCAGGTTGGTTCTTTTGCATGTGGAGCCAAGCAGAAAGTATCAAAAAATGCTGTGCACACCGCCACGAAAAATGGGTACTAATGCATGTTCTGCCACTCCTCGATGATGTCACATATTTGCTGTGCTCACCAAAGCATGTTTTGTCATAGATATAGTTGGATCCATCACGGTCAATAGAGCATCTATGCACCATACAGGTGATGGTCATATAATTAAAATATCATCAAAAAGTTGATTTATTTCACTAATTCCATTCAAAAAGTGAAACTTGTATTTTATATTTATTCAGTACACACAGACTGATATATTTCAAATGTTTATTTCTTTTAATTTTGATGATTATGACTGACAACTAAGGAAAATCCCAAATTCAGTATCTCAGAAAATTTGAATATTACTTAAGACCAATACAAAGAAAGGATTATTAGAAATCTTGGCCAACTGAAAAGTATGAACATGAAAAGTATGAGCATATACAGTACAGCACTCAATTCTTAGTTGGGGTTCCTGAATTACTGTAGCAATGTGGCATGGCATGGAGCCGATCAGTCTGTGGCACTGCTCAGGTGTTATGAGAGCCCAGGTTGCTCTGATAGTGGCCTTCAGCTCTTCTGCATTGTTGGGTCTGACATATCGCATCTTCCTCTTCACAATACCTTCACAATAGATTTTCTTGGCAAGTTTTCTGGCCAATTAAGAACAGGGATACCATAGTCCTTAAACCAGGTACTGGTAGCTTTGGCACTGTGTGCAGGTGCAAAGTCCTGTTGGAAAATGAAATCTGCATCTCCATAAAGTTAGTGAAATAAATCAACTTTTGATTATCCTTTAAATATATGACCAGCACCTGCATATTGACTTATGTCAATGAAAGTGAATATCACCAACCTGCATCTTCCTATTTTCCTTTAAGGACACAGTACAATGTAAAATCTTATCTTTATGGAGTTTTAAACCTTTTGTATCTTCAAAACAGAAGACTCCATAAAAACCTCTGCTGGGAAGTAGACTATGTCTCAGGGCTCAGTATGTGTCCGTAGATCGACCTGATCCATGCCTCTTACCATCAGTCCCTTAGCCACAGGCTGTAATTAGAGTTAATTGACTTGCTGTTAAAAGTCATTGAGACCAGGTGCTATGGTGGATGAGGAGAAACAATTCAAGTGACTGGTCATCCTACTAAAAGAAGCTTTTGAATGCTTTCCGGCAACCCATGCAACCTTCTCCATCATCCAAGTCCCCATTAACAGCGTTTGCTATGGCGCTTTTCCATTGCATAGTACCCCACGGTTTAGTTTAGTTTGGGTCGGGTCAGCTTACTTTTGGGAGCTTATCCATTGGGTGCAGTACGTAGTACCCGATACTTTTTTTCGTACCACCTCGGTTGGGGTTCCAAGCGACCCGAGCTGATACCAAACGTGACGCGAAAACACTGTAGATCACTGATTGGTCTGAGGGAATCGTCACGTCATCGCTATAATGTAAATATTAGCTTTAGCTTACTGCTAGCTTGCGCTGTCTCAAGCAAACATGTTGTTATCTGTGTTCTGCTATAAGTTTCCAAACACCCTTTTAGCGATGAAAAACATCCGCAGGTTGAGAATCCGGGACACCATAACAGTTTTTTCCAGACTTGCAGTTTGTGGCGGCACATTCGCGACGTGCACGTCCGCATTATATATGCTTAAATGCAACTTGAATGAGGCTCAGCGGAGCGCCGTCGACTGACGCCACGGGTCGGGTGTTTGAACAGAAACTGTCATGTGAGACAGAGGTAGTTATAAACGCGATGTGCAAACATCTATTTGTGGTGGCCAATTTTAATTTTGTGGCAGACTGAGAAATAAATGAATGTATGGGAATGTACAACAACGCTCTCACGTGTATGATGTCACAGCAGTAGGCAGCATAAATATAACGACACGCCTATAATCCCTCCCACTCCGAAGTGATACTAAACTCGATGGAAAAGCTAACCACGCCAAAGTGAGTTGAGCTGACCCGACCCAAACTAAACTAAACCGTGGGGTACTATGCAATGGAAAAGCACCACTAGTCTATCTTAAATTTAATTCGAGATTTACCAATGCCAAAAAAATCTGGGTAGCTAGGAAATGTCCCTGTCAGAGTGGCGTTTGATCTCCACTAATACTGCACAACTGCAATGCGCTGAATGAGCTACAAAAGAGCTCATCATTTGTGTCATGCCGAGCCAGATGAAGCAGAAAACTCCTCCTTCAGAGATCAGCTCATGTAGGCCAATTCCCAGCTTTCAGTATCACTTTAAAAACCTAGTGTAGAGATTTAACAACATGTATCTGGTCTCATAGCCTCAATTGGCGGAGCTAACCGCAACAGGTTTCAAAACAGAACTAACAACTGTCTGGATTGAGTAATCGAGAACTTTTTTCAAACGCTGTTGAGAGTGTCTCTCTTGCAAATAAAAACTACAGACGGCCATTTAGCTGAGTGTATAATTTGTTTGCACCATGGACTGTGGTCTCTCCATGTCTCTTAATGGTGATAGGAACGAGAGAAGTGCCGGTCGGAGTGATGGTATGTCCAGTAATCCCCACTAAGCTGTACGGTGGAGGATTGATGGGTGTTGGGGAGTCTGACTCTGCAGTATGTCAGCTGTGCGAGTCACAAGCTTATTACCGACACATGCCATAAAGGAAACCAGGCAATCACTGTGAGCTGTCCGGTCCTGACCCCTGTTAGCACACTCATATAGGTAACAGGATAGCACATGAGGAATGTGCTTAAGGAACTTTGTGACATTGTAAGGGGGAATATTTATTTGGCATACGACACACCAACACAAAGAGAGAAGTTCGTATTGTCGGTTCTATTTAGGAATGGGTCAATAAAAAGCGAAAATGGACTCCTGTAAGATATTAAAGAACAACACAAAAATAAAACCTGGATACACTCATGAAGGCTGCTTTATGCAGTACCAATGCAATTAAAAACTTCACAGTGGGTCGGGACAAAAAAATCCTTTTTTAAAACATAAAAACGCTCCCTAGGGTCTCTGCTTGGGGTAAGACCACCACTAGATTTAGGCATTTGTAGCTCACATTCTGTGCTTAGCCCCTTTGTCAGACTTTCTCGGTCTTATAACAATAATCCAGGGAAAACACATTTGAGATTTATTCTGTATGATTGGTGTAGTGAGAGGAGGAGAATGGTAGTTGAGTTTTATCCTCATGGCTGCCTGGGGGCATCGGTGTCTGGTAACGGTAAACCCATCCCTATTTGATTTCCTCCGAGTGCCATGAGGCTTGTGAAGTGTCACTTTCGCCCTTCCCCAACAATACTGATGTTTTTCACAATACAGGTCGGAAATGAGACAAAACAAGCTGATATGGAATAAATCACTGTGTATATTTTAAAAACATGGTCATTTTTTACAACGTACTGTACTGTATAGCTTTATGATCTACAATGCTATTTTTATACCTGTAGGCAGCACTGCTCTTAAAGCTCTCAGATCTCATATTTCTGCATATCTGATGTTAATATTGAGTACCTATAGAGTACTATGACATCCTTTATAGCTCCGAAGAGTCTTTAGTTTAATCAGATTTATAAAAGAAAGATTCGCTTTACAGAATCTTTCCGATAACGTACGAAAAAATGAAGAAGGAGGAGTTATACCGCGGGAGGAGCGAGTACGAGTCATGTAACACTATACAACACTGTTTTAACTTATGATTTACTACATGTTCGTGTCATTTATATAATATGCACGCGACTATTTCCAACATAAGACAGAAGTCTTACTTACCGCGTGCAACTCGTCATGACCCGGTTGGGAAAATCCACCGCATCAAACACACACGCAAAACTCCGCTGCTACCCTGGATAATAAACTATATCCATTGTTTTCATAAGGCTGGATTTCTGCTCCTTACATCCAAAAACACTCTTTTCTTTCGTGCCATTGTTGAGTTTTGAAATAAAACAAAGCTGATTGAAGGGTGGGCGGGGTTTTCCGGGGGAAGTGCGTATAGAAAACCCCTAAAACGTCAGTTGGACATGTAATCGAAAAAAACTTTCCGAAACTTGTACGAACCCTGGCGAAGTGCATTCGGCACAGAAATACTCTTTAACACGTCCAACTGCTTCTTTGACACTTTGCCTACGTTTAACATGAGGAAACAACTCTATAACTGTGTTAATATGTCAGAATGCTTGAAATACCATTGACCCCCCCCCCCCTTAAACATAAAAATCATACAAGATTCATGGCAGTTGTTTCGTCTGGAGTTTACATTCCGATCACTACTGTACATAGCATTCTTCTTATCTCTGAACTTAAACAGTTATAGGAAGTACTACTAAAGAGGCGTGCCAAAAATGTTTTTGCTAAGCTTTGCATATGGTGTTGTTTTGTCAGTGACAGCTTTCTGAAAATTATTTCCTATTATATTCCTAAAATAGGTAATATCCCAATATATCCCCCCGGTCTAAAGTACCGCAAAGCAGTGACGGCCGGTGACTTCTTTTCTCGAGGGCGCTCAATGCGATGTTCGTCACAAAATGTATGTAGCCTGTCATGTGTGTGGTTCCTTTTTTCAAAATATGCGTCAAATGATATATATAAATAAGTGCATGCTGCAGATGCGTCTAAAGGGTTTATGATAATAGAGACGCTCGCGTTACTCTCCAGATACTTGCATAATTTCATGCGTAATCAGAGTTTACTGTTAAGGGAGTGTCTTGCGTGTATTTTGTGAAGTTGAGTGTCTCTTTTATCATAAACAGTTTTGACACGTTTGCAGCAGGCACTTATTTTGACAAAACACGTGATGCACATTGTTCACATGACGCAACAAACACATATTTTGAAAAGACGAGCAACACACATGACACTCCGAACAAATATTCTGAATTACTGTAGCGCCCCGCAGATGAGCAGTCACGAGCTGCCACTGCCGCAAAGTAGCGCAACATGTAGCAGCGCAACCCATGTATCATGAAACATAGCGTATCGCCAGATTCTTGCTGACACACATCCCTACAGTAGGATCAACCCAACCACTGGGTAATAAATGAACCTATTCTGGTTTGTTTCAACCCATGGTTGGGTCAAATATAAACCATGTCTGGGTTAATTTTTTGACCCAGTTATGTGTTAAAAATAACCTAACATTTTTTTAGAGTGTACCATGAAAGCAGGACTGCATTACAGAGAATGATGTACAGATGCTAAGAGCAGGGAGAGCCGGGTGGGAGGCATAGAGGCTAAAAGGGTTGAGAGCAGATATAAAGCATGTAAAAAACAACAGTTCTTCTGGTTGAAAACACACATTTGACACAGGCTGAAAGACAGCTATGTCAGGGGCTTCATCAATAAGCAGTCCTTGGGTCATTTTCAGAGGCTTATTACATTAAGTTTGCCTGAGTTAGTCCAGCTTCCAATAACATTGTTCTTTAACGTACAATCTGCCCGAGGCATCGACTGAGCTGCACCATAAAAGATTCAAACCATTATTGTTCAAAAATGTATTATGCTAGAATTCTAAAAGGGAAATTAAAGACTCTTTCCAGCAAAGTCTTGCTCTTCAAATATTTTGACAGACACAGGATTCAACACAGAATCAAAAGCCTGTATTAATATGCAGGGGCGCAATCTGAATATGTAAAAACTGATATTATACTTGTACGGCACACACAAATAAGCCCTCTCGGCTGTAAAAGAACCATTTACTTATAATAAAACACTTGGACTTTTACGCAAAGACTAACTAAACATAATGAATGTCTGATTTAGTCTTTCTGCTTTATTGAGTTCCCTGTGTGATCATGGATGATCATATTAAAAACAGTAAAGAAAAAAATCACACAATTGCACAATTAAGCTAATTAATGAAGTGCACAAAAAACCTCCCGTCCTTTAGCCTGAGATGGCCTTTACATGGAATGCAGTTTTTCCACATACAGCTCTGTGAATACTCAAACCATTTTACAGCAATGCATAAAGCCTGGCATTGATCAATTTTAGCAATGGTGCCACTTTTTGGGTCATGGACTTGTCTGATAAGATTTATGTGTTTGGTTGTAACGTCCCCAATGCCCAAACCTGTTAACTTTTCCTTTCCTCAATCTGACAGCATGCTTTGCATTTATTCTACAGTACACTGCATATTATTCACAACTTATTGCAAACTGCACCGTGGATACTTGTAAAAAGTATGTTCCTAAGCAACAACTAAGGATGATTATTATCAATTTCAAACAAGAGCAAAAACAACAAAAAACTCCTATTTCCGTAGTACCTGCATGCACATGATATTTTAGGAATTACTTCAATAGCCAATTCTGACTGATAAGTGGTTTAAGTGCACCTTATCTCAACATATAATCAGAAACAAAATGCCACAGGCTAACACAAAATGCCTTTTCCACCAGCTTTACCTCATATATATCCTAAAATTCAAGATTCACCAAAGAGCTAAATGTAGTGAAATAGTGAGATGGAGTTCACTTTATGGTCCGGCCTTCTATTAGTAATGTTAATTGTTGCTAAATGATGTGTGTGACACTGAACGTGAGTTCGTTATTACCATTAAACACTCTGAGTTTGTGTTTCTGAGTGGGTCACCGGTGACAGCAATTTGCACCTCTCCAAATATCAGTGACAGTATCTAGTGTATTTTAATTGGAGCTGAGAGTACTTAAACTCAGACCATTTCATCCTCTATGTAGAACAATTAAATCCAATAAATGCATTTTTACTTAACCCATCTCATTCGTAGTGAACTGAAAAAGTGTAAGCTGTTAATTTTCCTCTGTGTGTGCCTGATCACAAGTTGAACAGCAAAAGACCCTGGGAAAGTTTGCCACTTGTTTTTTCATATGATGCTGGCATTGATTTGAAAGAAGTTTAAGAGCAAACTTTAGCCTCAATAGTGCTGACTATGGAAAAGCAAGATGTAATGGCTTCTGTTGGGCTGTGTGGAAAACTGGCACTGAAAATGCAAATCCCATCACCACTATTAATTCCATTAATGCTTGGTGGCTTAAAATAAATTGGATAAATATACAACATTTTTCTGCACTTTCAATGCATGACTGTCAAGTTTGTAAAAAGATACACTAATGAAATGACAATACAAGCTACATAATCCCACCATGTCCAGGTATCAAGGATAGGAAACTGGTCTATTATCAGACAGATAGATCCTTGCCTTAGATGGTCTCCTCTTCAACAGTGACCTGTCGGGTCTAGGAGCTCATTTCCTTTTTCCCGTTGCCTGGCAACAGGCCATAGAGTACTATGGTTCCCGCACACGCAGGGCCAGCCAAAGCATGTATTGATAGAGGAAACTAAGAGACAAGGCCGATAGGGCTTTAATTGTAGATCTGGCTTCTCTCGAGGGAAGCAGCTCGGATCCACCTCTGCTGTATTCATTAGCTGCGGCACAGGGCCCTCACTTTGCATATTGACATTTTGCTAAATGTTCCTTATCCGCAAAAAGTAGTGTTATGAAATTCATTCTAACAACTAGCCTGCTGCCCAAGGCGATGCGCGGCATTTGTTTCTTCTGCATCCTGGTTGGCTGGGAAAATTGCGGATGTGTTGAGTGCAGCTGCTTGCCTAGCTTTCAGCAGCTACTGTATATGCCCTGCAGATTCAAAAGTCGCGTTTGTGATTTCTGCACCATTAGCATCTTCAAACAGAACGGGAAAAATCACGACACAGGTTTCCAAAATGCTCATTGGTCATAGAAGTGGATAGCTCCTCCCCTAAACTTGTTTCATTGTTTAAAGGTATAGTTTACCCAAAAATGAAAATCCTGTTATCATTTACTTACTCTCATATTGTTACAAACCTGTATTCAATTTCTTTGTTCTGATAAACACAAAAGACATTTATACAGGTTTGGAACAACATGAGAGTGAGTAAATGATAACAGGACTTTCATTTTTTTTTTTTGGCTTCCCTGTTTGGTAACATAGAAATGAATGGGGCTACGCTAAATGCTAACGCATTCACGACGCGCTGTACAGTGCACGCATTGAAAAAAGATAGATATGTATTAATTTGTCTAAGTTGAGGTAATAACATAGTTTACAGTGCACGCATTGAAAAAATATAGATATGTATTAATTTGTCTAAGTTGAGGTAATAACATAGTTTACAGTGCACGCATTGAAAAAATATAGATATGTATTAATTTGTCTAAGTTGAGGTAATAACATAGTTTACAGTGCACGCATTGAAAAAATATAGATATGTATTAATTTGTCTAAGTTGAGGTAATAACATAGTTTAATATGGCAAAAGGGTAGACTATTCCTTTCAGTCAAAATATTGCAATATTTTTATATCACTACAACAACGTTGACTTAAGGTTGAGAAATCAACCTTAAATGGTAGATGTACTGTTTGTCTTTGCATAGTAATGGATATCTTAGAGTTTAAAAAATTCAGTCAATATAGCTTTTAATTTAATAATCCGACTGTAGTCATTACTTCACTTGATGCACTTTCAGAAAAAAGGTACATGAAGTTGTCACTGGGGCGGTACCTTTTCAAAACATATTGGTACCTCCACAGTACACACTGGTACCTTTGATGTACATACTGGTGCCACTAAGGTATATATCTGTAAGTATTAGGAACTTTTTTAAGGTACCATCCCAGTGACACAAAGCTAGGGCTACAACTTCTGTACTTTTTTCTGAAAATGTGTTGTGATGTAAAACTCCTACTCTTATCCAATATTTGATCTTTTAAAGCCATTTCAATATAAGATGAAAAGGTGTGTCTAGTTTAATATTATACCCGTTATCTGTCATAATAATTGACTTAATGTCGGATAGACAAATATAAAGTACACACACACACACACACACACACACACACACACATATATATATATAATTATTTATGAGGACAATAATATTTGTTATACTATTGTGTAGGGGTGCGCGATATTGCAAAAAAAATGTGTTTGTGAAAGTCTTATATTGTTATAGCTCCCTCATATAACGTATTAACTCTTTCCCTGCCATTGACGAGTAATCTCATCAATAAAGAAAAACATTTCCCTTCCAATGACGCTTCCCTGATGAGTTTTTACAGTAATCTGTAATTCTGCTATTATACACAACATTGCGCTCTTACACAATTCATAAAAACTGAAGCAAAAACGCTTAGGTTACTCACGTAACCCCGGTTCCCTGAAATAACGGGAACGAAGCATTGCGTCAGTTAGCTGACGCTATGGGGGAAACTCCTGTTTACTCCGTGACTGAAGCCTATTGGTTAACGTCTGTACAAAGTACAGACCAATGACGTTTGAACCCGCGCGCGGGAGGAACGCGTCCCTATATAAGCGCGGTTCAATCGTCAGGAGCTCATTATATTCGACTGAAGCGCGCAGCCGAATAACACTCGCTGCGTAGACGTTTGTAGCACGGCAAGAGACGCAATGCTTCGTTCCCGTTATTTCAGGGAACCGGGGTTACGTGAGTAACCTAAGCGTTCCCTTTCAATACGGTTCACTTCGCATTGCGTCAGTTAGCTGACGCTATGGGGGAACGTAATCCCATCACGCCGTGCATACACAACGTACTGAAGTGCCTTACCGGAGAGACACTGCGTGTGGCCCTATACCCGGCATATTCACAGCTTTAAAAGCAAATGTGTAAGCACCATATAAATTGTTGACGCGCACACGGTGGGGTTTTAAACGCACCGGGGGCACATAACATAGCACAAGACGGCGAGGTACCGAGCGCGCCGCGGCTGTGCGAGATAAGTAAATTCAGAGTCACGTTGGTGAGCTCGCTGAGCGCACCGTGGTGTACACATAAAACGCATGAGCGTGCATGATTGAGCCGAGAGAACCTGCGCTCGTAGGGCAGGGACGTCTAAGCTGTACAATCTGACAACGTAGACGGCGAAGACCAGCCGGCCGCGTAGCAGATATCAAATATAGATATAGATACCCCTGTAGACCAAGTTCATGAAGAAGCCAAACTCGAACAGAGTGGGCTCTATATAGGACATAGCTCATAGAGGGGCGTGAGCCAGTGCGATGGTTTCAACGATCCATCTAAATAACCACTGTTAGCAACAGACATACGTAGTGAGTGATCTGCGCAGCTCACGAACGGCCGATCTGACTATAATATGCGGCAGAACGGTTCGTAGCGTGGGATTATACAGATACCACAATAGTGTGAACCCAGGTGCACCCTCAAGCGCATCGGGATGCATATAGGTAGTATTATAGTGCACAGATCGGTGAGCTTTCCAAGCGCGCCGTAAATGTGTATTGACTATAAATTGCACGGGCACAGGTGAACACTTGAATACATCGTGAATGCATATAGATGAATCAGAGTGTTATAATGCACAGGCCGGCAAGATTCTCGAGCGCGCCGTCATGTGTTCTGATAATAAATTGTGCGCACACGGGTGAACTCTTCAGTGCACCGTGAATGCGTATAGATAAATCAGTGCACAGAACGCGCCGTGAATGTGTACAGATATGATTGATGAACGTAACGGTGGGCACCCAACGCACCGTGAACGTACACAGATGAACAACAATGTATGTGTCACAAAGCATAACACAGCTGTGTATACAGGTGAGCTTTCCCAAGCGCATCTTATTGTATACCAAATGTTATAGCGTGTACATGTGAGCTTCTCTAAGCGCACGGTGGACGCATATAATTAAAAACCATATCGTGCATACAGGTGAGCTAATGGGCGCACCTTTAATGCAACAAACCTCAGTAGTGCGCGAAGCAGGGATGTCGAAGCTGTAAACTGACAACGTGGACGGCGGGGACCAGCCGGCCGTGTCACAATTGTCAATGAGAAACCTCTAAGACCATGCCCATGCTCTAAGACAAGTGAGCATAATTGTCACGGGAGGTGATAACGTCAACGATCCATAAATAGCCTGTATTGACAGGTGCTCTAGTGAGTGATCTGTGACGCAGATGAACAGCTGATCGTCTGATGTACGTCAGACGTATGTGTCATACAGGACCTTGGACAGTTCCAGAGCGCTGTGCCTCGGGCACCGTCCGCATCTGAGAAATGACAGGCTTATGAATAAAGTGAATGGCCAGCCGTAGAAGCATGGTTCGCTGTTACCGCCGCCGTCCGCATCTGAGAGATGACAGGCTTGTGAATTAAATGAATGGTCGGTCGTAAAAGCGTGGTTCGCTGTTATCACGGCCACATAGATATAGGTAGGGGAGAGAGCCGCCGTGCCTCTGTAGTGAGGAGAAAAGTGTTCCACCGGCGATTCGCGGGGGGTTTTGACTTTCAAATGTCACTAGACAGAATGGATCAGACTTTGCATAAGGACGCCTCGTGAAAGGGGTCCTAGCAGCTTGTGTCAATGTGTCATAAGGCACGTAATGTAGGTCGTGTCCCACGGATGCCATCTCCGCACGCCCATCGTAATGGGTTAATATTGGTAGTTAAGCATGAGATGCGTATCACTCTGATTGAACATAGCTTATAAAGCGATGCAATGAGTTTATAAAGGAGATGACTCGTCAGCTTGTTCAGGGGGCGAGATCTCAGTCTGGTTCGGTAAATAATGAAACCACCGTAGATTGCCCGACCGCATTATCACAATAACACGGTCGAGAGTGCTGCAGTGCTAAATCATCCTCTTAATGTACCGTATTCACAGTACAAGGTGATTTATATGAGACAAACGGCGTTCCACGCGCCGAAGGCTGATTGCCGTCGTAAAGCGTGTTCAACCCACAGCAAATGCTGGGCTAGCTCGTAATGACAGCACTTCATGCAGCCGTGTGTAACTTAAGCAAGCTTCCCGGCCGTCAGCTCGGGGCGGGACCTTTGCTTAGTCAAACTGAAGTGGACTTATGAACAGAATGCCACGATATTCAGCTTTCTGAGGCTCGTTAGAGGGGTACGTGTGCCCGTCTTAAACGAGATGCCGCGCGCGTCTGACTGTGCGCGCGCTTTAAGCTTTGAAACTTATTGTGGCGGGTAGCAAGCTCACTTGAGGTTGATATTACCCTTAATATCTCCGAGTATTGGAGCGGAGGTGTGAGCGTCTTCGGATCCGCTAATATAAATCAGCTATATGGCCGAAAAACGTCATAAACCGCTTGGCTGTAAGCCTTTGAGTGGCCGTCCGGAGAGGGCGCGATTCAAACGCTTGGAGCCATGCAAAAGTCTGAGGCTGTCCTTCCTCTAGGAAGAGAAAATAACAGCCGTAAGACCGTGCTCGTTTGCGCCATCAGCATCGTAGCGGAGAAACTGAGGTGGGCTGCGAGCGAATTTGGCAGAAAGGTGTTAGAGACACCGTACAGTCGTGGGGTGTCAATACACAGTATATGGCCAAACCGGGGTTTTTTCGGCTAGCGTCGATAGAATTATGGACAGCGGGCCGTGTGTGCGTATTACTGATTGCTTGTCAGTAAGGCGATAAAGTGTTTAGAGACACCGTACAACCGTGGGTGTCAAAACACAGTATAGTAAGCACGGAAATTACTCTTTTTAGAGGAATTAAATACCGTTCGCCACTATAGTGAGGTCGCATAGCCGACAGTATTACACAGTATGTTTGGATAAACAGCACACAGAAAACATTTCAGGGCAGTCCAGCCGAGGCGCGACATAACCCCTTTTCTCCCAGACAGTTTCGTACTCTGTTGATGCAGCTGTGCTGCGGAGACCAGAGCTCAGCCGTTCAGGTGCACAAGCCTCAGTAGTGACGGTGACCGAACGGCTCACGGAGCAGGGTAGTATGTCTAGGTGGTTTAATGTCAGACTGAACCCATCGCAGAGAGGAAGTCTGCCGTGAGGCCCGCGGTTTTGCCGTTTATTAAAAGGGCAGAAAAACCGGGTATATATATAAGAATGTACCAATATTCAGCGCACTGATATAGGACGGGACTGAATAAAGGGAGGTATTCGGGCCTCAGTATAGGCTATTATAAACAAATTCGTTCTGCCTCTGATTCCGTCTAAACCAGAGAGAAATTACCAGGCAGACAAAGAATGAGCTATCTGAAGTGAGATCGGCTCAGGCCAGTAAAGCTCTATAATAAGTGTTTTAGCGCTCCAATAGAGGCGTGTCCGCCTTATCGAGCAGACGAATGAGATCGTGCCGCTCCAGGAGGGGAGGGGCATGAAGCTCTCTTATAATGAGTGTTCTTGGTGCTCCAATAGCGGCGAATCGGCCCTATCGAGCAGACAAATGAGATCGCGCCGTCCAGGAGGGGAGGGGCATGAAGCTCTGTAATCGTTGAACACTGGACAGCTGCATTTAGAGGCAGCGAGCCGTAATACCGCGTGCTAGCTAAGCCGTTAAGAGACCTCACCACTGTGGGGAAAGGAGCGAGGGACTCCGCGAGCGTGGAGCACGAGTGGCTGTGCTATGACAGAGACAGGGGCAGACCGCCCGTGTTTGCTTGTCGTATGCATCTATCCAGGTCTACGGTTCCCCGCTTGTTCATCTCAACAAGAGAGGAACGGCAGAGGGGAGCAGCAACACAGACAGAACAGCCATGCGTCGTGACGGTATCACCCGATGCACTCGGGGGATTAATATATGTGCCAGAGATCTCGCCACTGAATGTAAGAGGAGCGAAGGGACTCTGTAAGCATGAACGGTTGCGGTGTGACAGAACACAGGGGGGGTTAGTCCGTGTGTGCTTGTCTATGCATCCATCTAGTCTCATGGCTCGCCGTGTGTTCATCCCGGCGAGAGAGGAACAGCAGGGGGAGCACGAAACATGGATAAGACAACCAAAGCATAAGCGCGGTCCCGGCGTGGGAGGTGCCAGACCGGTAACGCGCTCGGAGGAAATTCATAGCAGAGAGGCTCACCGAGCCGCTGTGCTGGACGCTATTACAACAGCGCCTGCTCTTTTAGCTTATAGCTTTATATTAAAAATATTGATCTTACCGGGCGGCCGCAGGGGAGACCTCGTCAGGCGTGTGTCCGCTGCACAGGGCTCGTACCACGGCAAGCGAAGGCTATCTTCGGTTCTCGGCCGGAAAGCGGCAGGGGAAGACGCTAGACCTGGACTCTGCTATCTTCGGTTCTCAGCCGGAAAACGGCAGGGGAAGACGCTAGGCCTGGACTCCGCTGCAGGGCTTTTGTCAACGGCGAGGTAAGGCTTCTTCTTTTTCTTCGGAGCAGCGAGAGGTTCGCGCTGAAGGAGAAAATAATGAGCTCCTGACGATTGAACCGCGCTTATATAGGGACGCGTTCCTCCCGCGCGCGGGTTCAAACGTCATTGGTCTGTACTTTGTACAGACGTTAACCAATAGGCTTCAGTCACGGAGTAAACAGGAGTTTCCCCCATAGCGTCAGCTAACTGACGCAATGCGAAGTGAACCGTATTGAAAGGGAACTAAACATTAAAACATTATGGGGCGGTTTCCCGGACAGGAATTAGCTTAAGCCAGGAATAGGCCTTAGTTTCATCAGGATATATAACTAGTCTTAACAAACAAACCTTACTAAAACCATTACTGGTGTGCATTTTGAGACAAAACAAAGGGCACAAATGTATTTAAAGATATGTCTGTGCAAGCTGTTTTTAGTTTGAACAGCTTCTACATTTATTTAGTCCTAGACTAGTTTAATCCCTGTCCGGGAAACCGCCCCAGTATGTTTAAATCAGCACTCTGAAACTGATCTCTAACAAAATTCCTTTACAAAAATGCAATTATATCAGCTTTTTGCTCAAAATTTGGTATTTTTAAAGAATCTTACCCATATTTAAGAGGTTATAAAAAGAGAACAAATGAAGATAGGACGAAACTTTTTCCTCATTTGGTTTGTTTGTTTTTTAAAAAAAACAGATGGTCTGTTTTTTATTTGATATATTTGTATTTTTATATATTTATAGAAGAAAATTTTCCTGAAAGGCATTTTGTGAAACTTTTGTAAAAATCACAAAAAATGCTGGCGGGCAACTTAAAAAAAAAAAAAAGGCTGGCGGGGAATGAGTTCATATGATTAAGGTTAATGTTGTTGTTATTAACCAAACAGAAAGGTCTAAACATTAGCGTACTTGAAGTAAAAATTATTTGTGTGTTCCCTGCCCGTGCACGTCCTCCACTCCCGACATGAAAAATAGCAAAGAGCGTGATCGGCTAAAGTTTGAGGGCACTGAAAAACGATATTATCTCAAACAGTATATCTTTAGCATATATATTTTTTCTTTGTCTTAAAAGCTGCTTGAAATAATGCAATGCTGTAAAAAAGCGTGAACTAAGTATATTCGACTTGACTTGGTAAAAGATTTTCAACCAAGTATGAAACTGATGCAGTGATCCCACAGATAGAAAAGCAAACACACAATCTTTGTCACTGTCTTGCCATGACGTGTCCAGCACAATAACGTTTCTAAGGGTTTCACTGTGACACTTAAAGCCCAGATGCTTCAGGGACTCTGTTAGTAAGAGTACTGCAAACAGCTACATCATGTGTTTTCCCAGTGAGGGCTTCAAAAAGCTCATGGGGAATAAAAGTCTGCCTGCTGAGACCCAATGAATGCATAATGTATCTTTATTTACATAGCAGTCTGGTCTGAATAATGGTGATAGCATAAAATCTCCCAAACCCTTGTGTAGTTGATGCTATTAGCTTCTTAGTGGATGTGAATCAACAAAAGCTAAAGAAAAAGAGGAACCCCAACAAATCTTCCCAAATGGACTACTAGATTGCTGCCTCAGAAAAGTCAATAAAGTGGAAATAGTCTTTCATTGAATTAGATAAAAATAATACTTGTGCCACTCAACAATACAAAAAGCTTTTGAGAGAAAACGAAACGAATAAACATGAAATTGCCTGTATCATTCTTAGCGACAGTCGGATGTGCAGTTGTATGTTTTGGCAGAAAGGCTTCTGTGAGGAGAATAAAAGGGGAAGCTTTATTCCCACAGAGGAGAATGAGATGAGGCCGAATAAAAAGGAGCTGAGATAGCAGTGCACCATAAGATCAAGCTTTGAAATGTGTTTATAGAAATATATGCATAGAAAGCAAACAAGGTCACCTGCTGCTAGACCAATTCAATGAACAACTAATGGGTTAAATACATTATGTACAGGTTTGGTGTATGGACCAAAGTACAGTTTGGGTAACTGTTAAATAACGGTGATATGATTTAGTTTTTATTTGAATGAATCTTACCTGGTTAAATAAAGTTTACAGTCCTGCCAATGCTTTAAATATGTCTGCCAGTAAAATACCATTAATGCATTTTAAAACGTCAAGGAAGTCTTTTTTCTAAATAGTTTTAAACACATCTATATTAAATTATCAGCTAGTGAAAGAGGAAAATTCAAAGGATGACTCATAGCGTAGCTGAACATATGCGTGTGACGTTCTTAGTGAAGGGTTTTCCTGGCATTCCGAGATTCCGGACAAGCAGTGAGATTCGGCTACTAGGACTGAAGGATTTTGGGCCTTATTCAAATGAAATCGCTGAGAATAGAAACTACTGCCTGAGTGACTTTCGACAGCTGCTGTGCCTCAGAATACAAGCCATAGAGATCAGCACATTTTTTACACAAGGCTAAACAAACTTCATCTAAACACTGGAGCCACGTCAAAACGTCACACATACAAATCCGGAGATTGATTCTCCTTCAACAGTCTATTGTGATTCATCCATGTGTCACAGTCTCGCAACAATGACATTTCCTGCTGTACAAAACAGAGCTTGATACTCCATCATGACAGTAGAGAGATGCTTTGCTATGAATAGATAGCAGGCATTTCTTCAAGTCTACTTGACAATTTCAAGTATTTTTCAGATTTCAAACCTTTACTATGATTTATACCACAGGCCTGTTGAATGCTTTATACTGATTAGTTGAGAAATGTTACATGAGTGTTGATTATTTTTATGTAAAATGCACACCTAACCTGTCAAATGTCTTAAAGTAACCACCAGAGAAATGTTTGTGGTAACCGTGGTATAAGCGAAATACTCATCCGTCATGCCGTATTCCTTATATATTCTCATACAAGGGTAAAAGGAACCACTTTATACAGTACTACTGTATAGGCTAATGTAAAATGAAGTATTATAGCTTTCTGTACACCTCAGATTATTTGGATACCAAGTGGCCATTTTTGGAAATGTGCCCTGGCAGAGAAAGAGCACATATTTCTTTGCTAAAAAAACAATGTTATTTTGTGTATTTGGTGTAATTCAATGTGTTTGTGTGGTTTATGGGTAAAAACACATTATTTTCCACATACCATACATTTTTGTAGCTCCAGATTTCACTCTCTTCCTGAAACGCACAGATTTTGTAAAAAACTCATTAATTTAAAATGCGCGGGGCAAAACTTAGGCGGGGTTAGTTGTAACAAGTACTGTTTACATTGTTGCACAAGGTTGAGCGGTATTTTTTCACGCTGCCAAAAGACGATCTCCTGCAAATTTTTTGAAAAAGCATAATGTTTTTTCCTGAAAGTTATTGATGAACGAGTAAATTTTTTCATTATATGTTTTTTCAGTTTCTAAGTTGGGTGTGTAAGATACCAAATCCAATGCTATGTCATATTTATCAGTGTCTTGTTGACTAAAACAAAGCATCGTTTTGAAAGATGTCTGAAGCTCTTTTTGGTGGGCTTGAAAATATTTTGACCCAGCAGGGTTAATTGTAACGCTGTGTTACAACTAACCCCTCAGCACTTACGATATGAAACCGCTAACGTTAGCATAATTCTTACCGTTGTTTTAAATAGGCTACACACGAATGATTGGTGGCTGCCGACAATAAAAATGTGTCTGTCTTATCAAAAATCTAATTTATTTTGTTCATATCTTTAATATTGATTGAATTAGGTCACATCAAAGATTGACATTTGTATTAATTTATAATTGAACTATTGTTAGAAAAGGGCTGGATGAATGAATACAGTGTAGATACCTGTCTATTATAGGCAGATATATAAATAATATCCACTTCAAGTATATAGACAAAATAGTATTGAAATATTTGCCTGCAAACTTAATTTTTAGCAAGTGTTACAACTAACCCCCTGCCTGTTACAATTAACCCCACCTATGGGGTAAGTTGTAACGTTTGCACTTCTGTCACGTTTGGTGTAATTGTCCAAGAATGGTAAGTACTAGAAACAAATTTTAAATGTTCGCAGAGATATGTGTGTGTTGCGTAAAAATATAATTAATCAAACACAAATATTTTTTGAATGATTGAGCAAAAACCAAAAAGCGTTAGGTTATGCCCCGCTCTACCATACTATTGTAAAGAAAAAAGGTATACAATACATATTTATGTAACAATGCTTATTTTTGATAAAAGTGAACTACATTGCATTGCATTATTTTACATTTTCAATTTGGAAACCAACCAACAGGTTTCATCTGAACCATATTTAAGCGCCTGGCCCAAAGTTACAGTATCTTCTGGTCTGTGCTTGATCTACTCCAGAGAAAGCAGATGATCCTTGCACTCCATGCTGACTGAGGGGCTGTCCACACGGAGACGCGTATCACTGCATATGTATAAATTTGTTATCGTATTGGCGTATCATCCACACGGATCCGGCGTTTTGGGAGACTGAATCCGCTATTTTTTGAAACCGGGTCCTAAAGTGGATAAATCTGAAACCGACACCCTTGCGGTTTCGTCTGTACAGCCAATCCGTATATTTTGTGAAGCGAAAACGTCATCACATCACGTGTCGGAAGCGTCACACGTAACAGCAACAACAATAACGGCGGATTACGTGATTGTGTTCGTGCTACAGAAGCTACTAAAGCCTACTAGCTTTATTACAGCAACATCTATTGCTTCTATGCAATTGTGGTGACCAACAAGCGATAATGGACAACACCATACGTTGGCTATGCGCATGCTCAAAGTCTTCTTCTCCGTGTATAGTGTATATCTGTGGCAGAATTACAGCGCCCCATACTGGTCCGGCATATATACTACACCGCTTTCAGTCGGTTTCAGTGGTTTCGTGTTTACGGATTATTTTTTTAGAGCAAGGAAAACAAATGATCGGATAGGGAATGCACCGGCTTCGTGTGGATATAGCCTGAGTGATCATAGATGGCATGAACCTTTGACAGGAAGTGATGTGCTTTGTGTCAGGTGATCACTTAAGAAGCCTCCTTTGGGGGTTCAAATCTACCCCATTTTCGTTTACCAGACATCTGAAATGCAATGACTCACAGCGTTTGTCGAGAGCACCACAGGGAACTACAGCAATATATTCATCCACAGCACTATTTCCTCCACCTCCCTAATGCATGGCAGGATTACTGCTGACATTTAAGCGAAGTATTAAAAAGTCTCTCCCTTGCTTCCTATTTTCTTTTGTGCCGGAGATTTGTGACGCTCCTCATTATTGGTTGGCTAAAGAGCGTCCAGCACCTTCTGTAGCACTCGCCTTGTGATTTGTAGGTCTGCTGCTCTGATTGATCGCTTCCACAGATGTCATCAATCAGTCGACTGTGAATGTGGAGAAGTGAGTATTTTGGCAGATGTCCATGTCATTAAAAGGCTAAGAGTTCAGTGCTCCTGCGTTGATAGGAAGGCGATTGTTAGGTGTGCTCAATGTTTACATTAGGGCCTCTGGAAAGCTTAACACGGTGCGTTAATACATGTATGCAGTTTCTGTCCGCAACATTTCTTCTGGCATGAAACGTCCCTACTGAGGTGTTTCTCCAATGTGTTTTAAATCATGATAGGTGGAAAGAATGGAGCACTTGTTCCAACATTGTTCTCCAAGGAAAAGTCTATCATCTGCTGGATTCGCAAGGGCCCAGCAGGCCTAAACGTATTTCAGGTACGCACAACTATTCTAAAGGAAATGTGAGTCTTTGAGAGTCAAATAAATGTAGATTTTTCCACAGACTAGGCAAAACAAAGCTTCACTTAGTAAGCGGGTGATGATTCCCTGGAGGTTATTTGCTTTTCATTAGGCGTGAGACTGTTGCATTGTTATTTTGGGGGGGGGGGGATCAGTGAACACACTCTATCAAATAAGCGCATTTCCTAAGGCCACGGCAGCACGTAAAAAAATCTAATATTTTATGGAAATGAGAATTCATTTTCAATATTGATCTCAACCTTTTGTTTTCCTCAACTGTTTGAAGAATTTAGGTTCTAAAGTTCAAGGAGGTTTATAGATGGTTTCATCAAGCACACGTGGGTGGAACGTAAATTCCGGTCTCTGTTTGTTTAATCTCTTAAAATTCCTAAAAAGGCTAAAAAGTTGTTACTGAGTTGTATTAGATGAAGTTTTCTGTCAAGTAATGCAGTTTCCCTCCCACGGTACACTGGAATTTTAAGCACGTTTTGCTACGGTTTCTGGGTTGAACGACATGTTTCCTGGAACTTTCCTGGAAGCAGGTTTGGGATACGTTTTCTTGTGTTTGGTGGGTGTGTCAAAAATGCCAGCCAAATCAGCAGCAACATGATATAAATCACGAGGTATGAAACTCACATGATCATCAAAACAGGGTGCAACATTTTGTTGGGGCTGTACCCAGACCTGACTAGTGGCTAAACTGGCTGCACTATTCGCGCGTAGTTGGACGCTTGAACATTTTGAGTTTACTGGCTTTTTTCACCCGTGAAATTCTAGAAGACATTTACGAGGAAATCCGCGTCATGGGAGGGGCTTCTCGACTCCGCTCGCTCCATGTAATCATGTCACTACTAGAGCAAGCTCCTGATTGGTTAACGCGGCACAAATATCCACCACAATTCAGATCTTTTTACTTTCCCGCGGCAACGCTCAATTCACCTGAAACGCGCGTTCCGCGCCGCAGGATGCCTATTCGCGTCTTTGCATTGATCTTACATGTAAATTACTCACTCTTGACGTATCTTCTGCTTCTGGTGTGAATGCCACATAAGATTGTATACATTATATAGTACACATTTTACGCAGTGTAGCAAGTGTAGTTTTCAGGGTTCCCACATCTTAGTTAACTTCAAATTCACGGACCTTTCAAGGACTTTCCAGATCCAATACCCTCAAATTCAAGGACTAAATGTGGGGATACATTTCAAGTGAGAGCAATCGAGTTACCTTTTAAGATACTTTGTTACAGTTCCCTTTTGAGGGAACTCGCGCTGTGTCACTGCGGTGACATTTTGGGGACATATTCAATATATCATAATCAACCAATAGCCAGGAAGTATATCACTATCTGAAATATCGCCAAAGATGCTGTTACAGGGACGCAAGAAGTATGGCAAGGGCGATGCAGTGTCTTGTTTCCTTCTCAGGGAACAACAGTTACAAACCTAAACCGAGACGTTTTCATGTGTCAATCACAACTATGCAAAAAAGCATTTTGGTATGAATCAACATTCGCATACAAAAGATTTAAGCATTTAAAGCAAACAGTTTAGCATGTGTGCTTAAAAAGTTTAGAATTTTTATGATATTATCGTACACAACACAAGGAATTATATGGATTTTTTTCCAGAAAACTTCTTGCATAAAATAGATTCAAGCACTTTCAATGACCTGTATCTATGTATGTATATTTTCAAAAACTTCCCAGGGCCTTGATTTTTTCCCCCCAGATTCACAAACTTTCAAGGATTTTAAGGACCTGTGGGAACCCTGAGATTTTAATAGGCTTCAGCTATGATTTAAACTAAGGTAACTTGTTATCAGACATAAACTACTGTAAAAGGACTCCACGAAAGCTGTTTGTTTATGTTGTTACTGCTGAAACCGTGTATAACATCTGGAGAATATACTGATAAAACAAAGGGCTTGTAATTCACCTTAATTTGTGAAACAAAGCGCAATATTGTAAATGTTCATATCATTGGTAATAAATAGGATTTAATTTTAATACTTCAGAAAGTAATGTTTTGTCTATATTTTAGGTCGATGCTGAAAATCTAGTATCCGGCATGTGAATTTTAGGTGGGATACCCATGCATGTGCAACTGTGCATGATAGTGGTGATATTTATTTATTTATTTAGTTTGTTTGTTTGTTTACATAGTTGAATTGTCTGATTTGTTTTATGGAACAGTAAGACATGGCTGTTCACTTTCAGAAGTGTTTGTGATGCTTTCTTTTCCATAAAATATTAAATAAATGTTGGTTAAATAATTTTTAAAAATATAATCAAATGGATTTTAGAAAATAAAATTAACAAGTAATATTGTATCGCATATCGAATCATGTATCAGTCTATTGCAATTTTCTTCAGTATCGCACAGCCCTACACTGTAAGTTGTTTTGGATAAAAGCATCTACCAAATGCATGAATATAAATGATGCTAAATGCACCACAAGAACATACACAGTCTCAGATTAGCAACCTATCACAGTTGACTATCCTAAACTGTGGCGTAAAAGGAAAATTAAGATATTTAACATTTTAAAAGGCCACCAAAAATAAAACATCGTTTTGATGAACTTATTTCCACCAGAATACACATCTTACTTTAAATGGCCATTAACTGAAAAAACATGCTTTTTGCAGTCAGATGATGGAGTTCTAGTATAAATTAACTATGCCACACAAACCGGCCAATTTTGTTCAGTCATGCTGTATTGGTTTACTGTAAGGAGATTCTTCCTGCACAAATTTTGATGCTTATCTGAACTGATGGTCACCTGAAGGTTAAGACATACTGTATGGAGATGGAAATAATAAAAACTAAAGGACCAGTCTGAGTCTTACGTGTTTCCATTTTCTCTCTTTCTGAATTGTTAAAATGCGCTGCTTAATTGCTATCTCCCAGCAAACACATTGAGCAGTTTATCCTTAGACTACGGGAAAAAGGCGCCACAGGCTTTTGTTGTTCTGTGTAAAATGGATTTGAGAGCTGTTTATTTGCGACAGACACGGCAGCAGCAGCAGCAGCCCTAAAGCTCTTCCTCAGCTGATAACAACACAAAACCTGTAGACCTCCACCGTTTTTGGTACCAGGAATCCCTGAAACTGTCACCATAAAATCAGGTACAGTTAAAGAAAACATTAAGAATGTGCTTATGAGAATTTACACTGCTATACAGTAAGTAAAGTCTACATAAGAGAAAAAAACTGTTCATCAAAATCGTTTTAAACTCAAGGTTACAATGAGGTCATTAAAACCATCATTTATTTACTGAATGATACACGAATCTGATTGTTTTGGTTTTAACTAAACAAGAATGACCTACTTCTGTGGGTAAGAAAAGGATGTGATGAGTAACTAGAACTGCACTTTTCATTTTTGGGTTAACTATTACTTTGAGCACACTGTTAAACTAACTGTATCCAAAAAACAAGATAAACACGATCTAAATACAATTTAAATCTGTGTGTTACTTTAAACTCAAGCCCTGTTTTGTTTGGACAGCTGAGTGATGAAGATATTGAACTGGGTTGAACTGGAATAGATGATCTGTCTGGTGAGCCATTACTATGACTATGCTAGTCAGCCAGCGAATCATGGAGAGATGCCTCCATATTTAATCTTGTCGCTGATCTCTCCGAAAGAGATTTTTCCCTTTAAATAAATTGAACAAAGTCGTGCCCTCCATGCGAGAGTTTGGAGAACAGATAAGATCGAGGACTTTTGAAGAGCATTTAATGTCACTGTGGTAAAACGTATACCAGCTTAGATGATAAAAGAGCAGACGGCGAATTAGATACGACTAATAGTCCACGAGCGATGGCGTCACGCCGCCTGATTGTTCCTGAGTCTCTCTGCATAGCTTCAGGTCGCTCTGGTTAAGTTACAATAATGATCGGGGTGCAAAACTGACAAGACTTTTAAATTACTCGCAAATTAACTCGAGCGACCACTGTGAGCAGCTCGCATATTTTCTAATCTAATTTGAGCGTGTCTGGTGACAATCAAAAGAGATAATTGCATTGATTGCACTCACAGTTATGAAGTTCATTTAGCTTGATTTCCCATCATACCCATTAAAAAACAACAAGAAGTGAAAGACAATGGAGTCATCACTGCACTACCCGTGTACACCCGCCGTGTGCGACAAACAACACGTTAATGGGGGGATCTACACCCTGCACCGCGAGAGTGAGCCTGTCCTTCATTTTTCAGTTGCGGATCGAGGAGGAGACGGAGGAGAACGCACTGTACTGATAATAAACTGCCTAATCACCTATGTGACAACAAAGCAACATCAGTCTTGTCAGGTGCACCTATTGCGTCCAAGGCAGCTGAGATGCACCATTTGTAACATTCTTAAAGTTAATGAGGCTGTGAAAGTATCGAAAAATGTTCAAACAGTAAATTGCAGCCGACCTCATTACTATCAAAAGGAAGCGGTGCTATAGACTGCCTTTTATACTGTATAATAAACAGATTTGACAAAAGGCACCCGGGGAGCACATATAAACCAGTTGAAAGGCTTTCGGTTTTTCTGTGCACTGCTTTTAGTCATTATTTTAACTATTTATTTTCTTCCAACAGGTGCAGCTGTCTTCGTATAAATGCATCAAAGCACACCTGCATGCATGTGGAGGATCGCAACCTGTTCGTGCCCAACCATCTGCAGTCACGAATTAACTCAAAAAAAGAGAAGTGAGGGAATCTCACATTTGGATGTGACCTTTTGATTCGCTCGGCATTACCGTGGCAGATTATCTCATTTATAGCAGCTACATGTGCCATGGTGCACCAAGACCTATTTAAAAGCGTATTTTTCCAAGTGAAATAGCATAATCACAATTTGATTTATCATTTTGAAGAGGGGAGTTGGCACCATGAAATCCAAGGCTATGAATTTAGTCTACTGCAGTGGATTCATATACATGCATTCTTTAAAATCCAAGATGATACAACAGGACAAAAACTGTAAAAACAAACACTGCGTTAAGGTTTTGACAGATTAACAGCGGCAGTGCTGGCTCGCTTGGTTTCAAATGTGAGATTTGGGGTAATAAACCAGGTTTTTAGGTGAACTTTACAGAGATTTGTTGTCCTATGGATGCTTTGACATTTTGATAATCCTTTTGTGCACCATAAATCATATGAATTTTAATAAGGATGGATAGAAGTCTGTGGTAGATTGACTTATAAAAATGGACATTAAAATAAAATTTTGCCACAGCTAGACAAACTTTACACCTGCAGCTTTATTGCAAATTTTTTTATTAGTTAAAAAAGGTATGAAAAGATATGATGCATCCCTGTAATGCTGCAGTGATGCAAAGTCCGATTCATTTCCGCGAACCGGCTCTTTTCGGACAGTTCGGCTCATTGAACCGGTTCAAAAAGCCGCTTCACCGGTTCCTGAAGTCATCAAGAAATGACATCACTACGCATTTATTTTCTAACTACTTGTATCAATGAAACATTCAAATAAAGTCGTTTGTGTCAACACGTTAAAACATTCAAATAAAAAGTTGTTTCAGGCTTGTTCAAATCCTTGGTGATACACACGCAGTGTCAGCAATTCATCCGTCAGAATCGTCGTCAATCCTCCACTCGGCAATCTTCGACAAACTTCGTCCGGTTATTTTTGAGTCCGACGTGCTATTTCGGCTGTGCGTCCTGCGTCATCAACCCAAAACCTATGCCCAAAACTAAAGTTCGGTTCGATTTGTGAACCGGCTCGACCGATTACTTCCTGAGAACCGGCTCAAAAGAAGGATTCGTTCAAGAACCTAACATCACTAAAATGCTGCGTTCAGACCAGCCGTGGTACAAGCGCGAGTGATTTCAATGTTAAGTCAATGTGAAGACGCGTTGGAGGCGTTTAGTGCGGCGCGGTAGACATGATTCCGCCTCATTCACGCATCTAGTTCGCGCGAATGGCGCAAAACGAGTGTTGCCGCGGCAAACTTTGAACTTTGGCGTAAAAACGCATCGCATTAACCAATCAGGAGCTTGCTCTAGTAGTGACGTGATTACAGAAAGTGAGAGTCTGCGTTCAGACCAGCTGTGGTACAAGCGCGAGTGATTTCAATGTTAAGTCAATGTGAAGACGCGTTGGAGGCGTTTAGTGCGGTGCGGTAGACATGATTCCGCCACATTCACGCATCTAGTTCGCGCGAATGGCGCAAAACGAGCGTTGCCGCGGCAAACTTTGAACTTTGGCGTAAAAACGCATCGCGTTAAACAAACAGGAGCTTGCTCTAGTAGTGATGTGATTACAGAAAGTGAGAGTCTGCGTTCAGACCAGCTGTGGTACAAGCGCGAGTGATTTCAATGTTAAGTCAATGTGAAGACGCGTTGGAGGCGTTTAGTGCGGCGCGGTAGACATGATTCCGCCTCATTCACCCATCTAGTTCGCACGAATGGCGCAAAACGAGCGTTGCCGCGGCAAACTTTGAACTTTGCCGTAAAAACGCATCGCGTTAACCAATCAGGAGCTTGCTCTAGTAGTGACGTGATTACAGAAAGTGAGAGTCGCAGAAGCCCCTCCCATGACGCGAATTTCCACGTGAAAGTTCTCAATGATTAGACTTTCACATGTGGCTTGCACGCATGAATAAAGCGAGTAAACTCAAAATGTCGAGTGTCAAACTAGACGCGGTAGACGCGATTTTGACACCTCAAATGCGGCTGGTGTGAACCCATGGTAATGCGTCTTTTCACAAGAACCAACAAAATGCGTTAAAATGCAGATTGTCATGCAAAAACCGTATCAGCCAAGCTACCAGATGTCAGAAAATCCTTATTGGCATATTCTTCACCTCTAAATTTCATACAAACATGCATTTGGTGTAACCATGATCCATCCATACTCCAGAACAACTGTGTCCTAATGATGGTCTGGTGACTGCAGGCTGAGCCAGGTAATGAGAGAAAATCTTTACGTACAGTGAGATCTCGGTTGCTTGTTAGTGAGGTAGCGAGAAGGTCTGTGCTTGTTAAATAATGGATGGCATGAGAAGGCCTCTGGCTGTGATGAGAGAGGACGTAGGCAGGAGTTAAGGTGCCTACTAACAACAGCTGCAGAACACACAAAACTGTTTACAGTCATTCTTGCCCTTGAAATCTCAGGACGACTGAGGTAGGCGTAGCCAAGGCTGGCTTCACAGACTGAACAGGTTCTGTGATGAACTGCCAACCGCATTTCCCATCTTACAGAACACAGGCATGGCTTTATGCTCATCACCAATGTTGGTAATCTGTTTGCTTTCATGTGAATGAAATAAAGGATGATAAAAGAAAATTACATTTTTCCTCAGTCTTTAAAACTGAATTAATACTGTTCAATGCCTGAATGTGCATTAATATCCCAATGTTGCAGATAAAAATGAGAGCTTGGCAGATAGAATAGATTAAAGGAATAGTTCACCCAAAAATTAGCATTTTGTCATATTTACTCTGTGAAGCAATAAAAACAAAACCAATGTTATTTACTTTCTTATGTTATCATTTTTTTTATATTTGGGGGCTTTCAAGTTATACAAAGCAAGGATACGGGAGCACACTAGCCGAGTCTGAAAAACTGAACAATGAGCCGCTTTTCATCAGTCGTGCAAAACTGTTCTTATTGTAAAACCGATGAGCCAATGTAACTGAGCCAGCTTCCACCGTGTGTCTGATAATAGCAACCTTAGGAATGTAATACAAATGCGGCAGTCATTGCCTTGGTAATGCAAGGGCTTAAAAATGGTACTGTATGGGATGTAAATAGGGAGTACATTATAGGGGTGAACCGATATATCGGCCAATGATGCTTGCTATGCTTCTCAATGAATTACGATTAAATGCCGCTACATCCAAAAGCCAGGGGGCACTCTCATGCAAAAACTCAATATGCGCTGCAGACAAAGAACCATACACATGCAGCTTGCTATGACACCCAGCTCCAGGAAATGGCTTAAAGATATATTTACAGTATATTGCTGTTCTTCAAACCTTTTCAGGAATTTTCATGATAATAAAGAATATGTATAATGATTATGTTTGACAAGTGTTGCTTTTTCAAATGCATGTTATGAACGACTCAAACTAACAGTGATTTCAGATCGATAAGGACTTCCTACTGATCAAAAGCCGTGTAGTACATGAAATAGCTATGAATAATATCGGCTGTGCGATTCAGAATAGTTATCGGCCACGTATTATAGTGTATATCAGCATTTATCAGTGCACCCCTAGTACATTATGTAGGATGCTGATTTATTTTTGTTTATCCTTTTTACTCAGTCTGTGTTTACTTTGCTCAACAAACATGCTTTACCAACTACAAAATAAAACTTGTTTCTAGGCAAAAGACGAATGACCAACCGAAGCTGCGACATAACTGCATTCATTATATTAGTACGATTCAGCATGGTTAAGCCTGTCGCACACAGGCAAGAAGCGCACCGCGCATCATTTTGTCTAGTGCAGGTGTACACAACCTCAGTCCTGGAAGGCCTGTGTCCTGCAGAGTTTAGTTTCAACCCTAATCAAACACACCTGAAGCATATAATTATCCTTATAGCATACTACAAACTTGTGCTGAGGCAATTTGGAGCTAAACTCTGCAGGACACCAGCCCTTCAGGACAAAGTTTGGGTACCCAGGTCTAGGGTATCACATACAGTACCGCTGTCACAGCAGAGCGCCGTGGACAGATACTTTGTTTGAATTTGAAATATGCGGCATGATGTGGCACTGCGCTTCTTGCCTGGTGTTTTAGACAACCATAATGAAGGGGGTCTCACACCAGAAAAATGTGCAGCGTCGCATTTAAGACAACAGACAGGCAGTCTCACAGCAGAGCATTGTGGACAGACGTTGCCGGTGTGCATACACTCATAGAAAATAATGTGTTCGAATTTTAAAGGCATGGCATGATACAGTCCTTCTCATCTGGGTGATTCTCACAAAACCAGACTTAAAAGGTGTCCAGCATCAGAATTTTTAAAAAGCCCTTGAAGCCAATTTTTTGCACATATAAAATTATGGTCTGAACTTAAAATAATCATTATTTTGAGAGGATTTAACAAATATTTCCTATAGAATTATTTACATTTTTTAGAATTAAAAATTATCATTAACGCAACATGATATTACATTAAATATATGCATTTACAAACTCATGTTTCGGTAATGAGAACTAAAAAGTTGTCTAGGTACTAAGACAAACAAAATCTTAACTTTTATCTGGAGTTAAAATAAGAACTGCTTACCTGGTAGCCATCTTGAGTGTCACAGTCAATTATTTCCCTTCCAACATTTTTTTAAAAATGTTAGTTCCTTGAGGGCTTAAACAATGATTGAAAATGTTGCGGAGGATGAGAAAATTTGCTCTTGGACACATTTACATTCCTTATTATTGTCTCTATATTTACCAATGAACACCAAGTACCACATGTTTCTTTACTGTAAATGTTTATAGTATAACATGCACTGAAGCTTTTAATTTTTTAGATATTTTTATAATAAATATTTCCATGTCAAAGAACCCAAATCCAGTCACGTTGCGGTAATAAAAATGTTTCCCTTAAATGTGGAAAAAACAACAAAATTGGTTTGTATGATGTCATTTGAAATCATGTGCAAAATAGTACATGAAGAGATGTTTGTAACTGTATGCTTCTTATTTTGATAGCATTTACTTCAAACTTTAAAATGTTTCATGACTCCTCATAAGTCTAATTTTGTGAGTTTCACCCATCTGGTGTGTAACCCTCTTGAGAATTCTAGTCCGAGGACGGTTTGTAATAGTGCCGAACCAGGCTTAAGTGGAAAGATAACCACTCGTTACTGTTCTTAGAAACATTCGGCATGACAGTGAAAAATCGGCTGTATTAGGACTCATCAGCCTGTCAGGCACTAACCGGGCCTTGGAAAAATAGTAATTTAATGCCATCATTACAAGCAAGAATCACATGACCTCCTCCAAACCCTACCTCTATTTTCCAGTCCTAAACCCTACCTCTACTTAAACTCAGTGCTTTGGCTCCATATGCGATATTTCCACATGTTCATCCTCAGATAACCCTGGAAAAATATTTTGGCTATCTTGGCTGAGCAGTGAAGTTCAAGATTCCAGCACCTGACCAGCTTTCTTCTCCCTGTTAGCTCTTAGTGCATGTCTTACTGTTGTAACACCAGGTGTGATTGCCTCTTATATATAGACATCATTATCACCACTTAATTTCCCCACAGCAAGTCCTCCCCTCCTAACAAAACTGTCCCACTACATTGACCACTTAACCAGTTAACACTGTCCTCCAGCATAAAAAAAAACTACTTCATTACTAAAGAAGAGTCCCTACGGAAAGAAAATGTATCAAACAATAGCACAAAGGAGATATGAACAGATGGCATCGTTTAGAAAGAAAAGACCATCAGATTGCACATTCTTAACAATTGTCTGGCAAGTCTTGAGCTGTCTCTGTGCAGTCATGGATGTCTTCCAAGGCCAGAGACCCATGTAAACAAATCGCTATGATTATCATCTCATCCCGGATAAAGTAATAGTGCGACTGGCCTGATGGCCTTTTGGCACATAGGGCCTGAAAACCTTGTCCAGAAAATGTTCTGTAAAAGATGCTTAACCTCCAGAAGATATTCTCTGAGGTCTGGAATTTTTGTTTCCCTGTTATCAAATCATAAAAATATCAAAAGTTTACAGCTGATTTATGCTTATTCTAGCAAAAATGACTAAATAAACAACAAATTCAGAATGGCAAACAGGGTTGCGAAAGTTGCAAATTAAGACTCATGTTCATTTATGAAAAAACTTTTATGAATTTGAGAAAAAAATGTTTTAAGATCTGATTGTTAAAATAAATTCTTTTCATGCCAGGTTGATTTTATGTACACTGTCAGAAAAAATGTCTATAGCTGTACCCTTTTTCAAAGAGTACACATTTGTACCTAAGAGTTCATATTATTACCTCAGACAAAGAGAGCATACTGTTCTAGCACATCAGAGGTACATAATAGTATCTCAAAGTTACATATTGGTACCAAATGTATACATTTCTGTTTTAATGGTACATATTAGAACCACTTTTAAGGGTACTGCCCCAGTGACAGCTGGGGTACATATTTTGACAAAAAAAATTTTTAACACACCAGGGTTCCCCAAATCTTACCCTGGAGGGCTGGAGCACTGCAGAGTTTAGCTCCAACCCTGATCAAACAAACCTGAACAAGCTAAATCCGGCCCTCCAGGGTAAGATTTGGGGAACCCTGGTGTACACCCTAAAAACAAATGGTGCTAAATAGCACTAAAAGTGGTTCTTGGGTCGTAATCATGGAGGAACCATTTTAAGTGCTACCTATAAATAGCACCTGTGAAGCAGCCATGAAGAACCATACGGGGCACCACTATAGCATCACATACAATATGGTTCTACATAGCACAATATGATTCTACACCAATGCTACACAGGTACTTCATCGGTGCTATATGGCACTTAAAATGGTTCCTCTATGATTACGAGCCAAGAACCATTTTTAGTGCTATTTAGCACCGTTTGTTTTTAGAGTGTATAATAAAAAGTTTTTCTAACATAACTGATAGTCCACACCCACAACTAGGCCTGTCACGATAGCAACTGTTTATAGGTCAGTAATTGCCCCAGAAATAATGTTGATAGTCAATAGTATTGTCTTTTTAAGACCGTTTTATGTCACAGATTAGATATGATAATAAAATAGCATAATAATGCAAGTACATCTTTTTTTAAAACTTTGATTTTTAAGAATGTTAAGATAAACAATATGAAATATTAATATGAAATTGGAATGTAAGAAAATAATATTCTAAATATTTAAAACATAAGTAAATATGATAAAATATGCATTTCAATTTTAAACAGCTGATTGTTCAGTATAAATCCCAGCTTCACAGTGTTCATTTCTTTAGATGAGTGTTACTCTGATCGCATCTGTGAGTATGTGCTTTTACGCGTCACGTTTATAATAGCTACACCTTAGATCTAAACACTTGATGTTACGGTTATGCTTCTGATTACTTTTATTTGTATACATTGCAAAAAATGACTTTTTACTTAATATTTTTGGCTTGTTTTCAGCACAAATATCTAAAAAAATCTTATATCAAGGTTTATTTTCTTGCTGAGCAAAATGACCTAAAAAAAAAAAAATCTTGTTTATACAGAAAAAATACACTTTAAAGGTGCAGTGTGTAATTTTTAGAAGCATCTCTTGACAGAAATGCAAAATAATATACAAAACTATATTATCACGGGTGTATAAAGACCTTTCATAATGAACCGTTATGTGTTTATTACCTTAGAATGAGACGTTTTTATCTACATACACCGAGGGTCCCCTTACATGGAAGTCGCCATTTTGGGCCGCCATGTTTCTACGGAAGCCCTTAACGGACCTACTTTTTTACTAAGTTGTCTCCGACGGTGATCTGTTTGTCCGGTGGTGGCGACAGTAGCTCCTCTATGTGTTTCAAAAGCGAGGGTTGAGCAGTTGACTGAGCCGTTGGTTGCAATTCACATCCTCACCACTAGATGCCGCTAAAATTTACACACTGCACCTTTAAGTGAATTTCTGCTTATAAAAAGCACAAAAAAAAACCTGCCAAATATTTGGACATTTTTCTTGAATTAAGAGTTTAAGAGAAAAGTAAACTTATTTCAAGATGTTTTTCTAACCCAATTGGCAGATTTATTTGCTTGTTTTAAGCACAAGTTTACTAAAATGTTATATTTTTGTCTAATATCTTGATTTAAAATTAACTTTGTACTGAAGATTGTTTTTTGTAATTTGTAGATTGTACTGACATGCCAGCTCGTTTACATTAATTTTTTATCTCCTCACGTTGGAGATTTTTCAGCTTGAGTAGCTTCTCTTCACCTGCTGTCCGCTCTCTGAATCGGGATCGGCTAAAATGCTCACGACATTCATGTTTTTGCAAACAAACACACATTAACACTATATGGTAATATATCGCCTCTCAAAAAAAAAAAAAAACTACCAACTATCGTTCGATAAGTCGATATTGTCATTATCGCGACAGGCCTACCCACAACACCTTGCAACTTTTGCCTACAATGTGTAAGATGACATCAATGTTTACCATATTCAGAGAATGTATTTCTTAAGCTAGGTCTGAACCAGGCCTATAAGAAAAGGGCTTATGGAGAAGAACACGGAGTGAGAGCAAAAGTGAAGAAATGTGTCAGTCCAGAATGAGACTGTCCATCACGCTGAACCGAGTTTCGGCCTAGGAGGAAGGAGCCCAGAAGCTAAAATTGTCCTGCGATTTACTAATCCGTTTAAGAGTGAAGACTTTCTGATTTATGTGTACAGAGATGGACCAACTATGCTGAATCCCTCGTGATGTTAACCACCCCAGATAGAAGTGGAAATTCAGATGGGGGGAACAAAAATAGAATGAGATGAAAGAGTGGATGTGCAAGAAAGAGATAGAGAGACAGAAAATTTGAAAAGGACGAGAGAGAGAAAAGAAATAAAGCGAGACAGTTGTGTTCGGCTCAGATCTATGCTTGCTTTTAAAATGAGTATTTCAATGCCACTCTCAAACAGAGACAGATGAGATGAGTTAGCCTTCATGAAGTTAGGGTTATATAGAGCTGTGCTGGATTTAACCGTCAAAAAGCATGAGTGGAAAATAAGGAAACGAAAGAGCATGAACAGTCTTAAAGGCTGGCAGGAAATGTTTTAAACTTATTTAATTTTATAATTGAACACATGAGGCAGCATGGATCATCAATACAATGCCAAGCATTTCAAATGAGCCATGGAGATAGATTGTTAACCTTATTTTAAAGTGCTACCTACAGTACAGTACTGTAGTAACAGGTGTTATATAAAAGTTTTTGGAATTGAATATTTTTCCAAAATGCTTTATATTGTGCTGAATAGTTTGATGCTTTCAGTGTAAAGCCCTTAAAAGAGTTTTTTTTTCTCTGGCAGGCAAAAGCTTCTGCTGTGACTTCTCATTGCCCTCAGCATTGTCATGGTAACAAAGAGCCCGTAGGGTGGTTTTGAAGCCCCATATATTGTCCTCTCCAAAAACGGGACAACTATTTTAGACATACGTGTGAAAAGAAGCACATCCATCCTCTGCAGATCTATCAACTTTTATCAAATGCCTCTGCCTTTCTACGACGGTCCAACCTCCACATCTCTTCATCTTTCCCCTACCAAGCAACTACACAGCCTACACCTAGATCAAATCCTCCGTTTTCCTTTCATCTGCTCTAGATAGCTTTGGCAGTCCAAAATGTGTTTCCCATATCTATTCAGTATAAACAAATGATGGAAATGTGGATTGGTTTTTGGCTAGACAATATCATTGTTTAACTAGAGTATTGTGAGGTACTACAATAACAGGAAAAGCACAATTCTGACTGAAAAAAAATACAAATACAAAATATACAAAAAACCGGCATCTACTAAACACATAATATTTATGAAGTATCATTTACTTTAATAAACTTTAAGCATCATTTAGGATATAAATATACATGAATAAATATAAATATACAGGGAATATTTGTGGGTGGAAACTTTCAAATAAGCTTTGATGTTGTGTAATGAGTGACACACATGTGTGTGTGTGTGTTTTATGTGCATTTTTAATTTTCCTGCAGAATCCCAATTATCTATTAATGTTTTAAAGAATTAACAAATAGTTTAATGTTATTTTAATACAAAATGAACTTCACCTATATTTCTACTGTTAAAATGCAGCATTTTTGTTACTTTAACTAAACAATTTAAGTTAAAGGGGACATATCATGAAAATCTGAATTTTTCCATGTTTAAGTGCTATAATTGGTGCTTCTACCAACCTAGAAAATGTAAAAAAAAAAAAAGATCAATCCAGTAACTTAGTTTTGGTAAACCATTCTCTGCAAGCATGTGAAAAAAAAGGTTGTTGAAATTTGGCTCCCTTTGTGATGTCAGAAGGGGATAATACCACGCCTTAATCTGCACTATCCAACCACAGCACTGACGTTTAGTGCAGAGATCGTCTCATTTGCATTTTAAAAGACAAACCTGCTCACAAAGTGGCAATTTTAACATGCTATAATAAATGATCTATTTGATATTTTGAGCTAGAACTTGACATATGTACTATGAGGACACCAACGATTCATTTGACATCTTAAAAAAATCTTGTGAAATGTCCCCTTTACAAACAATTTCAACTTGTTTATATAATTATGTCAATAAAAATTTAAAATAGTATGTTAAATTGATTTGCAAAACCTGGTTATTCTAACTTCATGCTGCATGGTACTGATTCATTAACCTTAAAAAAAAAAATGTATTTCAGTGTAAATAATTTAAAAAATAATTCATTCAGTGACCACTCAGATAAATAGATGTGAAGGACTTGTTAAAAAGAGGTATTTTGTAAGATTCACTAAAAGAACTGCCTTGAATCTTTTGTTCATATTCAATCTACTTTTTATACAGTCTAGCTTTTTCTATGCACCAGCAAAACCAACCGATTCTTTTATTTTGCAGTACACAGTCTTTATCAGATCACGGAATCCTTCAGACATCCTTCAGACTGCAACCTCACAACATAATAACTTAAATTCCTTTAGTTGTGGCATTGTGCACTACATATGCACCGATTATGAAATACACGAGATGCAAGGAGTCTTAAGTGTTCCTCTAGAAGGCTTTTTGAGACAACTTAAAAGTGAAAGGTCATCTTAATTTTGTATTCTCTTGGATTCTCTATCGTTTACCTAAAAACGTGGCTTAAGGAGTACACCTATAGTGCTCTGCTTTAGGGCTTGTGCCATGGATAAAAAACTGTACTGTCTGTTCTATTTCGCTCTCGTACACGCTAAATTTAACCCATTTTCATGGCTATGTGGAGCACTCCCTAATTCCCAAAGCCATTTATTCAACTCTGTGCCTGAATTACTTTGGGTCAGAACTGTTGCCGTGACAACCCTCTACACCAATTAGACAAATCTGCATATGTAAAAAAAGAAAGAAAGGTGTATAGTAAATTCCCTCCAATTGAAATATTTCCTTATCCCTCTCTGCGAAAGGTAAATAAAAATTAAATTGTTGTGTTTTTCTTTTCAAATTTCTTTACCATAATCAGAAAACTTATGCACGCGTGCCGAGAGGCTCTTTTCTCTTTGATCCACAAAAGAAGTCGAGTCTGTTTACTCAACTAATTTATTTCAAAGAGCTATACGAAAATAAAAGTTGAGAAGAACATACATAGTTTAGGGGCTTGTGCCATTTTAAATGTAAAAACCTTTTCCATCTAAAGGGTAGAAAAAGTGAGGCATTAAAACTGAAGTTAAGTTACATTTCTTACATTTGCAAGTCATGAGCCTTTGATAGAAGAAATCTGAATGAAGCACTTAAGGATTTTAAATATCAGTACATTTCAAGGGTGATACAACCAGCCTGACATAAAGTAAGGTGATATGCACCACTGTTTTAAATGTACATTTATGCATTTGGCAGACGCTTTTATCCAAAGTGCTTTAAAAGTATATATTTAATCAGTATACGTGTCTCCTGAGATCAAACCCTAGACCTTTTAATTTGCAAGCACAATGCTCTCACAATTGAGCTACAGGGACACTCTTAACTACTTATGCTTTGCAGTATAATTAGAATTATTGCAGAATTAAGCATGTCTAGATTTATAATAGTCATATACCCACATAATTTAAAGTATATTGATCTTATAACTCCACAACTTAAATATGTTTTAATGATGCAGTTGTGGACACATAAAATCAGTTCTGGTCCTTATCTGTTTATTTTAAGTCATCTAAAAAGAATATTTATACTAACTTTTCACAGCAGACAAGAAATACTGCTGACTAATGGTACTGCACTCACTTGTTTTATCCATATGCTCCGACAAGCAATAGCAATTATATTCATGACTCCAATGTAAATTCATTTTGAACAATTTCATGAGGTGTGAACACTATTTATTTTATACAAAGGATTGGTGAATTCTCTATTACTTTGTAAAAACCACTCTAAAATCCTGATAGACAATCAAATTTTCTCCACCTAGGGGTAAGATAATGTATTTTTACCGACTATGGGCTCTATCATACACCTGGCGCAATGCGCGACTCAAGTGTCTGTTGCTAGTTTCAACCCGGCGTAATTATCATTTTCACGTTTAGCGCCACGTTGCTTAAATAGCAAATGCATTTGTGCACAAGTTTGCGCCCATGGGCGTTCTGGTCTGAAAACAAGGTGTGTTCAGGCGCATTGTTGGCGCGTTGCTATAGACCAACAAAAACCTGGTCTAAAGTCAATGTGTTTTTTTGTTATTTAAAGAGCGCATTAGTAATATGCGCCTATAAACGCGACAACAATGCGGGTTTGTTTATCACATACATGAATGCGCAGCAGCACAAAAACACTTTTAAATATGAAAGATTAAAAGATTGAATGTAAAAGATTATTATTGAGTCTCTTGGACATAAATGAGGACTAATTATGAGACGTTAGAAGGCGCAAAGAGCTGCTTCACCTGTAGCCTGGTAAGTAAATAAATGCTTTGCTTTAAACAAATGCATCTGTTTTAAATGTTTTTTACGGATTTTTTTGACATGATGACTGGACATGGTAAGATGAGAAACATTTTAAGTAATCCTTTGTAAAAAAAATCCCATGGCGCTGTTCTGGTGCTGAAATGCTTCGGAGTACAAACCTTTTCTTGCATATTTGCAAGTTATTTTATGAGATTACATTGATTATGTAGGATATCAATACATTTACAGCAATCCAAAGCCTGCTATTTGTACTTCTATGACTGAAAGAAAAAGACTTTTAAAAGTTTAAATTAAAAAAAGTAAAATTTCAATAAAAATTAAAACAACACATTTTCAACATTATTCTTAAACTGGTGGTCTTCTTCCTCCACTTAGGTTTTCAGTTTACAAAGTCTGTCATCTAAATAGGGATTACGCACAGCGCCAGCGCAACTGGCTTTTAAAGGGGATGAGAGATAAGACTCTCATTGGTTTATTGTACATTACGCCCAAAAAATATGTACAACCCTTATCGACCGTGAGCTCGGCGCACAAACCATTTTCCCGTCGTTAAATTACTGTAGCAAAAGTGTCATCGACACGCCCATTTAGACCGCGCACCGTGCGCTTTAGACAATGCGCTTAGATAGTCATGTATTGCAAAACGCATGACAACAAATTCAAACTTTTTCATAGCAAACTGAATCATCTTTAGCCTCAGACCGACAAAAAAAAATTGAACAATGAAACCCAAAATTGAAAAAGCTGTCATATAGAGCTATATCACACTCCTACTCAAGAGATATTGCTTAATTGCTTTATTATACATTGCATTGTAACATTAAGATATTAGGTTTACAGGCTTGTGTTTGTTTTTGTCATTTTTAAAATATACTTTTATTCTAATCTTGTTCTGTATTCATTCTGTTTAATTACTTAAATAATAATAAAAATACCATTTGTCAGGATAAATCAGAGAATTAATCAGTATGAGCCTGTTTACCAGTGATGTGAAAAATATTTTTATGACACTCTACGTTTTTTAATATAAAGTGTTATGATAGTAATTTAAAGTATGAATAGTTTTTAGTCAAAAAACAAAAACAAAGGCCAGCCCCTCGAAGCATGTAAATCTCTGCATCATTGTTTATATTTGTATTCTGTGTGTACACGTTTAGCTGCTGTAGCTAATGTTACATAATGTTACTTGTAGCTAACTTTACTTGTAGCTAACTTCACTTGTAGCTAACGTTACTTGTAGCTAACATAACTTGTAGCTAACGTTACTTGTAGCTAACGTTACTTGTAGCTAACGTTATGTTTAACTAACGTTACTTGTAGCTAACGTTACTTGTAGCTAACGTTACTTGTAGCTAACGTTACTTGCATCTAATGTTCTAGAGAGGTTAGTACACGCAGCAATATAAACAAAAGCTGTGCATGCCCTCTTAACGTTGTTCTTGAAAAATAATAAGTAAGTAAGTTAACAAGCATACCGCTTGGGTCAACGCCAACTCGAGGGGATCCTCCTGTACTGTGCACTGTGTTGTAGTAAAAAAGTGTGTGAGCGCGCATGCGCTGTGAGCTAGGGATCGTCCCGGAAGAGATTGTCCGGTGAAAGGTCAATAGGTGCTCATGTGACTAATTTTATTTACGGTTAAATTATTTTTCATTAATTCTACTAATCGTTTGATTGGGCAGGCCTTCACAAAAGGGCATTTAATTACAAAAAAATGGCACTTTGGTCATCCAGAGGTAAAGGGGCAGGTGCTAGGGCACCCGTTGCCCACCCTGCACCTGCCTGTATGGGATACAATCTTTACACGAATGCAATCCTATTGTTTATCTATGCTCATATCAGACATAATATTGCCTCCGCTCTTTTTGCAGAAATAAAATTTCAGACCAGCAGTCAAAGAGGTCCCATATTAAAAGAAACATCTCATCTGTCTTGCAAAGAACAGCCTTTGTATTCGAAACTGTGATGAGCTGGAGGCCCGCAGGCTTTCGTTTTTTATTATTATAGTCTAATGAGTTGAAAACAGAATCTGCTCCGACTGCCAGTCACTCTCAGGCACAATTAAAACTTTACTTTGGTTGAAAAATAATGCAACCATCATTTTGGGAGAAGACACTTACAAGTGAATATTTCACAGCAAATGGCAAGCAACGCATTAACTGTACTGAGGTTGGCTCCCCAAACCTTTTTAAAGTGTGCCAGGATTCGAAAAATCCTAATTGATTTTCTCAGAGCAATTTTGCGGTACTGCTAATTCCTCTGTTGCCATAGAGGCAGTTTTGGAGATTGCCTCCTCTCTGCGTAGGCTGATCTGGGAGACACCTTACATGGCACACGAGGCCTGTTCAATCCAAAGAAGATTATCCAGACAAATCACAAACACACACACATGCAGGCACACATATGGCCCTATCTAGCATGGGTCTGGCAGGAGGAAATGTCAATCAAAGCTTTGCAGCAGCAGGCGCAGAGACGCACAGAGGGCGAGGCGGTGACTCGGCCACGTGCGCATGTGCAACTGTCTGTTTTAACATCTCCAACACTTATTTTCCCCAATTCTGGGGTCAGTTTGTCCTCACACACAGGTCAGATTGGCTGGGTCAAGTTGAATGTGTAAGGTGGACCAGGAGAAGCCAAAGGAGGAGAAACACAGATCGACGTGTGTCTGATATAACGGTTTGCTTGAAAAGAGCTTCATGCTGTTCGTTTAATGACAATGTGACTGTCATGACAGTCACGCCCAATCTCAAACACCTTCTCCCTCCCTGCAGGAGTGTTGCTATGGCAACACCTGCTCCCCACCCCTCTCCCTCCTGTGGCCCTTCTTGCTCATAATCCTACTATGAATAGGATGCGAGAGCAGAGCTTTGGGGAAAAACAGCTTAACGTGGTGGAGAATGAAGACAACTGGCTGAGGGATGACAAAGTCCCTTCAGTATCTTAATATACACAACAGCTCTGTGTTTACAACATAACGTTAAATGCAAGGTATGCGGAGATGGAGATTGGTGGTTTGTTTACAAAAAGCCATTTTGATTTCTTCATTAAATTTTTTATTGCTTATATTTTGCTACTGTTTTCCAAAATGTCTCCACTTTACAGTCAGCTTCTAAAGCAATGGGTGTCCAGCAGGACTGGGCACTGTAATTGTCAATGTTTTTAAATGGTTTTGCCAACAATAAATTAATGGGTATCATAAATATTAGGATTATTTTAAACTTTTATGTTTAATTATTTAATATTATATTACAATAAACATTTTAAACTACCAAAAAGGTCTCTATGATTTAAAATGTATTCTTATGATTGCAAATCAAACACAATTTCTGAGCAATTTTGATATTTGAAATATTAAAGTGTCACACATATCCAAAATCGAAAATTATCTGTATTGCAGTATGTCATGTAGCTTTCCATTAATGTAAACGATGTGCAAAGTAGTTAAACTAAAAAGTGCACAATATTATTGGCTTTTATAGTGGGGAGTCGACTCTGAATCGAGCCATTATTTTCGAATTTCCCGCCTGTTGTCTGCTTACATATGAAGGCAATACTTTGCATAATCTCCGCCTACGAGAAACGAAAACCTTGGCCGGCCCAATGACACTTCTGCAAGTTAGTGTGTTAATATCACGTCGAGAAGACACTGTGTTTTCAGCTGTGAAGGCAAGTTTGTGTTGTTTTAATAAAGATGTGAAGAATCAGTGGTTAAAGGACAAGTTCAGTATTTTACACTTAAAGCCCTGTTTTCAGATTGTTTATGATGAAATAGAACGGTTTTGACTGAAATTTTGACATATGATGCTGGCCCGAGAATTTTCGGGTGTTTGTGTTTCACCTTCCACCTCTACAATGGGATTATAGGTGCACTGGAACAATCCTTCCTAAAATGCATTAAACTTTCATTTACAGAGACGTGAAACTCACCGAGTGGTCAGGGGTGTTCACTGATATGCTCACACAAAAATCGCTGCAAAATACGCTTTCCAACAGGTTTTATTGTAGTTTATGCCAGCTCCATTGACTTGTATTAGATGTGCTTTGAGGTACGGTATAACTCCGCGCCGGGAACTTTTTTTCTATTCTTGCAATTGGCAATGGCGGATTAGCGCCACCACCTGGGCTGGAGTGATTATTATTCATGCTCTCAGCGGAAGAATGTACGGGTGTGAGGCGTTTGGAAAAATAGGTCCACAAGTTAACAACGAATGCTAAAACAGCTGTTGGAATGCGTCTTTTTCAGCTATTTTTGTGTGAGCATATCAGTGAACACCCCTGACCACTCGGTGAGTTTCACGCCTTTGTAAACGAAAGTTAAATGCATTTTAGAAAGGATTGTTCCAGTGCACCTATAAACCCATTATAGAGGTGGGAGGTGAAACACACACCCAAAAATTCTCGGGGCAGCCGCAAATGTCGAAATTTCAGTCAAAACCGTTCTATTTCATCATAAACAATCTGAAAACAGGGCTTTAAGTGTAAAATACCGAACTTGTCCTTTAAAATTACTTTTTCAAGGTGGGATTTGCTAAACGTTTGGCCATGAAAGATGGTTCAGTACCCCCATTTTTTTTTTTTTTAGAAATCAGACCTGACTGGTTCTTTAAAATATTAAATCTTAATATTGAGATTTTGAATAGCACAGAAAAGTATCAAGATATTATGTTTTTTGCAGCATCCTTCGGTCCTTATGTCAAGTGAATAATTGGTATCAAAAGGACAAGAACCACCAAATAACCCAATGTTTGGCATACTTAGTGCTAATACTCAAACATCTTAACTCAAATACTGTACACACAGAGGCTAAACTAACACCCACCAGGGTCAAGTTTGGGTTGAGAGTTGCTATCGCTCCAGCTGCCACTGCAGCATCTTTCACCAAATAACCATTTATGTAATACACATTGGAACTGTGTTCAAAGCCCACACATCAAATGGCCAAGGTGATCCAGGGATTCAATAAACTTCAAAGGCTCCGCAGTAACTGCCAGGTTTTTGCAGTCCGTCTACCCATTCAGCCAAGTATCATCAGAGTGTCTCTCATGTTTAAATGACATTGTACAAATGCATTTTTCATGCAGTCATTACGAGAAAAACATCACGTCCATTCAGTCTTTCAGTGTGCTTCAATTATGCTGTACTCTAAAATGTTCAAAGGGAATTCAACTGCTCAAACAGAGTTCTCTCAAATTGCCTTCTTGTAAGTTTGATGGCACAAGCACACTTAAAACAATGCTGGACTCGATTCATCTGATGTCAGACGCTTAACTCAATGATGAATGCCACGATTGATGGAAATCTGCTGTGTAAAGCTTGGAGACCTTCTCCGATATTTCAGCCAGGACAGTAAAGGCTAACGCTGTTTAATTACCACAACGGCTTTCTGCCTCATACACAGTGGGCGAACAAAATCTTCATAAACGTACATCTTGGTGGAAAAAAGGAGCGGAAAGCTTTTCCTCAGCTCTTTACCTGACTTCAAAATCACACATCTACTTCGTTGTGAGCTGGCACTTGAGACGTGAACAAAAATATCGAAATATCCCTCTGGGTAAAACACATTGTTTGCTTTTTTGTTTGGATTTCAATGTGTGCTTTTTTTAAAACAGATTTTCCTAAACTGCAGATAAAAAGCTGGAATGAATAGAGAAACAAAAAATGAGAAACAAAGAGTAGATTAGAGACAGGGCCGTTATATGGCAAGCATTTGGGAGATAAGGAACAAAGCTTCAGCCATATTTTCCCCCTCTCACATTCTCGTCTCATCTTTGCTGTTCTCTTGCATCAGAATTAATTGAGTCCTGCTTTTGTGTTGGTAGGATATCACTTCTTCTGATGAGAGTGGAAAACCTGACAAGCGTGTGAAAAAGCTGAACCAGATCTCAAACAGAGTAGGTTTTTTGTGGCAATGCTTTTGCACTTGCCTGTAGCCAATAGGGGCCTATTTGGCAATTGCAGTTTATGGCTGGTTATTTATGAATACCTGACTTTGTACGTGTCATGCTGATGAATGCTGCTGAATACCTAATAATACAGTCACTAGGGATCAGGTACTGTACTCTTTCATATGAACAATTCTGCTTTTTTGCCTGCGACAGGAAAATAATCGGCTTCTTCTTGCCTCTTATTTACGAGTGCTTCGTTCTGAACCAAAACAACGCTCTTCAATACAGGAAAAATAAAGGAACTTTAGATCACACAACATATATTTATCTCTTCTGCACAGGGTGTAACCAAAGTCCCTTGAGAGAAGTCGTGCTTCTAGGCGGCCATGTTTGCAATGCTTCTGGGCAGTCATGCAAGACTAAAGTCCTATCTACTTGAATTGTGAAAGATGGATATCTTTAAAATCATGTGCTTAAATCACAATTAAACAACATATATCCGACCAACAATTAAACCTGACATCAGCTGTAACATAACTTTGATTTCTTAACTCTTTCCCCGCCAGCGTTTTTAAAAAAGTTGCGCACTAGCATTTTTTATAATTTTCAAAAAAGTTTCATGCCTTCCAGAAAATTCTTTGAATATATGAACATGCAATATATCAAATGAAACAACAAACCCTCTGCTTTAAAAAACCCGTTTCATCCTCCCCTCAGTTGTTGTCTTTTATCACCTCTCAAATATGTGTAGGTTTCTTCAAAAATACAAGATTTTGAGCAAAAAACTGAGATAATTCAATTTTGTGAAGGACTTTTGATAGAGATCACATTCAGAGCGATCCTCAAAACATACATGGAGTTTGAACTGTTTGCCCTAAGGGAATACTTCCGAGTTGGTAAGAGCGCCACCTGGTGGATAATAGCAGAAATTTTGGATTGCTGGAAAAACTTGTCACTGGCAGGGAAGCGTTTTCTCTTAATTGAAGAGTTAACTGGTCAATTATGAAGGTATATTTGGTGCAAAACAACTGCACACCTGTGACAGTGGAATTTGTATTTGTAGAGATTATCCACACATGTGTATCAGTAAATTTGAAGTCACAGATGAAGAGTTGCAAACTTGTAGATTTTTTTTCTTTCCCTCAAATACAACACAACAGTTACACATTCACACATCCTTCAGTGCAGCTGCACAAATCCCATTTTACAAATCACAGATTAAGAAACTCACAAGCTCACGTCTTTTGCTACAATTGCTGCAGAAAATATGGTGCAAAACCTACTTGAACACCTGCATCAAAGTATGTGAAGTCACACACAAATTTTGTACATTCGCAAAATCAGTTTGTGCATCTGTGCGATGAGAGTTGCATGTGTGTAAAAAAATTTTTTCACAAATATTTTTTTCTTTTTGAAATATTTTCTAGCACAAACACAAGTACATAAATACAACTGCTTGAATCTGCTGCTACGAGTTTCAAACACTCTTTTTCGTGTGCTCTCTGTTTTGCACCAAATATCTCGAGATAAATGGTGCGAAAGTAATTTGTATACCTGTAGGCTGTGCTCAGCACTGCCCACCAGGTGGCGCCTGACACTCACTGAAGCAGAGCTTATTAATTACCAGCAATGTTTCAGCAAAGTAAATCGCCTTTATCAAGGTATTTTTTTCACCAAGTGGAGAACAATATAAATGGGAGTGCTAATTATACACAGATGAAGGTAATTACATACAATATTCCAATGATTCATTAGTAAACAAAATATAAGTTCCATAAATCTCAAACCATCAATATAAGTAGATTAAAAAAATACAAGCAGCAAATACACACATAGGCCTACATTTAACTAAGATACATGCTTTTTCTTCTAATATACTAATTTGGATGATTATTTCTGGCTTTTTGAATCGGTTCCTGAACAACTAAATTGTTTTTATTATTATCTAAACAGTTGTTCTGATTTCTTAACATTTACCCTGGATGCTAACCCAAATCAAATCAGCTTTTTAGACTTGTGGGTAGCTTGTAATTTTTTACATAGGGATCCGATTAAAAAACCTACAGCTCGTCATACACTATTGAGAGTGGATTCTTATTGTCATGAGCAGGGCCGTACAGAGGATTTTATAAATACCAAGGTCCATATGTATTTTTCTAGGGCATGCACCCCAGAAAAAAATGTCTTATTTCTCTGCTCTACATATATGACTTCTAACACATCAGAAAAAAAACAATCAAATACTATAGATGTCAAACCATGTCAGTATGCACAAGACTTGTGTTGTTTATTAGTAATACATTGAAATAATTATTTTACCATCCTGGGCACATTGTTGTGTCAGTAAAGTAAACATAGGATAACTGAATAAAGGTGAATGTAATCTAGGAGATAAATTAGTTAGATCGGACCTCTCTTCTTCATCTATACCAACAGAAACCACTTTAACACTGTCATTGTTGAAAATCATATGTAGGAAAACAAATAGAGAGTATAAAACACGCATCGTGAAACATCAGAGTGCAATAATATGCAGAAATATGAACCTTCCATTAGCACTGTATTTTGTTGAACTTAATCATCCTATAACTTCATTATTGTATATAGGAATTGAGAGGGTATTTTCATCTAGAAGGTGAGGTGAGTTGGACCAATTTTTACTTAGACAGGAGGCCTTTTAGGTATATTAAAGCCTATTAGGTATATGTAGGCCTATGTGTGTATTTGCTGCTTGTATTTTTTAATCTACTTATATTGATGGTTTGAGATTTATGGTACTTATATTTTGTTTACTAATGAATCATTGGAATAATGTATGTAATTACCTTCATCTGTGTATAATTAGCACTCCCATTTATATTGTTTTCCACTTGGTGAAAATAATACCTTGATAAAGGCGATTTACCTTGCTGAAACATTGCTGGTAATTAATAAGCTCTGCTTCAGTGAGTGTCGGGCGCCACCTGGTGGGAAGTGCTGAACATAGCCTACAGGTATACAAATCACTTTCGCACCACTTATCTCAAGATATTTGGTGCAAAACAGAGAGCACACGAAAAAGAGTGTTTGAAACTCGTAGCAGCAGATTCAAGCAGTTGTATTTATGTACTTGTGTTTGTGCTAGAAAATATTTCAAAAATAAAAAAAAATTGTGAAAATTTTTTTTTACACACATGCAACTCTCATCGCACAGATGCACAAACTGATTTGCGAATGTACAAAATTTGTGTGTGACTTCACATACTTTGATGCAGGTGTTCAAATAGGTTTTGCACCATATTTACTGCAGCAATTGTAGCAAAAAACGTGATCTTGTGAGTTTCTTAATCTGTGATTTGTAAAATGGGATTTGTGCAGCTGCACTGAAGGATTTGTGAATGTGTAACTGTTGTGTTGTATTTGAGGGAAAGAAAAAAAATCTACAAGTTTGCAACTCTTCATCTGTGACTTCAAATTTACTGATACACATGTGTGGATAATCTCTACAAATACAAATTCCACTGTCACAGGTGTGCAGTTGTTTTGCACCAAATATACCTTCATAGTCAATGGCGGGGAAAGAGTTAAGCTCAAATTGCACTAAAAACACCTTTTTTGAGGTGCTCGCACACAGGTTGGCCATCGCCTCATGTGACTCTGTACAAAGCCTCTTCCTCAGAAAATCATCAGTCTTTTTCTTTAATCGATTGATGATTGGTTCTTTTAACGGAAAGGTGGGACTTCTGTCTCCAGGGCGGCCATATTGAGCATTTCATTGTCCCATAATAATAATATTACTAGTGCTAAGTCTTGCTATATATCTTTGATGTGAAACAGCGTTTTTTTTGCAGCGAGATATCTCGTCAATCTGCAATACCGCTATTATCCACCAGGTGTCCGCAACTTATAAAAACCGGAAGTATTGCCCTAGGGCAAACAGCTGTATGTCCGTGTATATTTTAAAGATCGCTCCGCATCTGATCTCTATCAAAAGTCCTTCACAAAAATGGAATTATCTTATAAAATTTGGTGTTTTTGATGAAACCTACACATATTTGAAAGGTGATAAAAACAAAACACATGAAGGTAGAATGAAACTGATTTTTTATTTGAAAGCAGAGGGTCTGTTTATATATTAAAAAAGGAGCATTTTCTGGAAGGCATTAAACTTTTGTGAAAAATGCTGGCAGTGAAAGAGTTAAATATGATGCCTATTTGCAAAGTAAAAGATTATGAAGCTAGTTAGGAAAAAATAGACTTACCTTTAACCAGCCAAAAGGGGAAGATATAAAATCAGGTGCAGGAACCATTGGGGGAGAGAGAGATAGAGAGAGAGAGGGAAAGAGAGAGAGAACAATTAGTGTGTAAAAGCATAAAATCTACAAAAAATGTCTATGTCAATAAATTTTTTTACATCTGAGCACTCTTCATGGCGTAATAGACAAGTCGAAAGGCATTATGTGTAATATATAATACTGTTGTGAGTGTGACATAATAAAATAATGTGACATTCATGAAATTAACTCATGGTCAGTGAGCTAAAGGTGGCATACATTGAGATGAAAACTGAATATTGAGTAACTAGCTCTAATACTGTATACAGTAAGTGTCTATAAAGCACAATGCCTAGCTAGAAAACCTTCATGGTCAGCCAGCTTTAAAGGAAAAACCAAATTGACTGACCAGTTTCATAAAACAATCAAGTTCCAACCAGCTGTGACCAGTATAAAAACCCATGCTGAAGAAGTTAATTTCTATAAAACATATACTTTAGATCGTTTGTTGCGATTTCGCACATGGTCCAAAGTTAACTTCCTGTCTGTGTGTATTTAATGGTTTGACTAGTGGGTAAACTGACCTCTGAAACAAATACCTTGTGGGAAAGAAAAATATTTTAGTTTCCTAAATATGAGGGAAGACGGCGAGCATGGTTCACCGATGTGCGGAGAGAGGTTTGGCAGATGATCTGTAGCTAACCTTGTTTAAATTAATTTGACATAGTTACATTAACTCATTAAAGTGTTGTGAATGATACACTTTTGCTATAATTTGGACTAAAGTAATTTACTGGTTATTTGTTTTGCTTGTTATCAGAAATAATCTACTCTACTGTAGAAGGACTCTGTTGTTATTAATTCTTTGCGAAAGTCTAACAGTAAGATAAGTTTAGGCCAAGAAAGCCATTTGTTTATGTTGTTGCTGCTGAAACCATCTATACATTGTAGTATCAATCCATAAATCTGGCTGATGTGAGGTTTGCTTGTGTAACAATCATAGCTTGACAGTAAGTGAGGGATAATGTACAGTAGGACGGCAATTATAGCAAAACAAACCCTGACATGGTGATCAGTCTTGTATTACCCTGAAGGGGTTTATTTTGCAATAATAACAAGCTGACTGTACATTATCCATCCTCTTTTTACAGGACTACTTACCAAATAAATGGATGTGAAATATTGATTTGTGTTGAAAATATTTTATTATACGAGTCTGCAGAGTGATTCAAGAGCCATTAAAGAAGCAAGGGCATGTCATAAATTAGTTGCCTGGAACATTACAGATTATCAGTCATTATACAAATGATTTGACCACAGGATAACACGATTGACCGGTCAGAAACAAGTATTGTAGAGAGCTGGTAAATTCTCCTGTATTATATGACTGTGTAGATACGCTTACGGATCCGTAATAGGCTTATGGATGCATCATGATGGATCTCACAATAGGTGGTCGATTTTGGTAACAGTGGAAGTTTCGACAGTGTACATTTTTCAAAAGAAAAAATCACACAGACAAACATATGTTAGTTCTTTCAAACAGATAAATATTGTGACTTTACATAGAGAATAATGATAAACATCCAGAAACGACTGCAGAATTAGCTGAAGGAAAACTGATTGTTTAGCTAAAGCCAAAGATATTTGTTTTGTCTCTCTGAGGTACTTAAGTTTCCAATTCCACCCAGTTTGCTTCAGCATCTTGCAGCCTCAGGCTACATAACTGATGCAAAGAGAATAAAGCTGTTTCCTAAATAACTGTTTACACTTACTCTGGTAATTCGGCCAAAATATGAAATCCCATGTGGTCAAAAGACATTTCTTAAATGCACCACATTATTATTTAAGTGTATTTCTAATTGTCTGGTCGATTGTGAAATGAAGTAGACACAGCACACTAAAGAACTTGAACGACATAACCAAGTACTCAATTTTTACTTAAAAATGCTCATATTTACATTGGAGTATAATTATTATTACTATTTGATATAACATATCACCCAGCACTCTAAAATACTTGATTCTGATTGGTCAGTGGTGACATACACTCACCTAGAGGATTATTAGGAACACCTGTTCAATATCTCATTTATGCAATTATCTAATCACATGGCAGTTGCTTCAATGCATTTAGGGGTGTGGTCCTGGTCAAGAAATATCTCCTGAACTCTAAACTGAATGTCAGAATGGGAAAGAAAGGTAATTTAAGTAATTTTGAGCGTGGCATGGTTGTTGGTGCCAGATGGGCCGGTCTAAGTATTTCACACTCTGCTCAGTTACTGGGATTTCCACATACAACCATTTCTAGCATTTACAAAGAATGGTGTGAAAAGGGAAAAACATCCAGTATGGGGCAGTCCTGTGGGTGAAAATGTCTTGTAAATGCTAGAGGTCAGAGTAGAATGGGCCGACTGATTCAAGCTGATAGAAGAGCAACTTTGACTGAAAGAAAGTAACGAGAACCACTCGTTACAAACAAAGTATGCAGCAAAGCATTTGTGAAGCCACAACACGCACAACCTTGAGGCGGATGGGCTACAACAACAGAAGACCCCACCGGGTACCACTCATCACCACTACAAATAGGAAAAAGAGGCTACAAATTGCACAAGCTCATCAAAATTGGACAGTTGAAGACTGGAAAAATGTTGCCTGGTCTGATGAGTCTCGATTTCTGTTGAGACATTCAGATGGTAGAGTCAGAATTTGGCGTAAACAGAATGAGAACATGGATCCATCATGCCTTGTTACCACTGTGCAGGCTGGTGGTGGAATGGTGTGGGGAATGTTTTCTTGGCACACTTTAGTCCCCTTAGTGCCAATTGGGCATCGTTTAAGTGCCACGGCCTACCTGAACATTGTTTCTGACCATGTCCATCCCTTTATCTTTGGTTTCCTGGACATGACAATGAGTTCACTGTACTAAAATGGCCTCCACAGTCACCAGATCTCAAACCAATAGAGCATCTTTGGGATGTGATGGAACTGGAGCATCTTTGGGATGTGATGGAACTGCAAGATGCTATCCTATTAATATGGGGCAACATTTCTAAAGAATGCTTTCAGCACCTTGTTGAATCAATGCCACGTAGAGTTAAGGCAGTTCTGAAGGCGAAAGGGGGTCAAACACAGTATTAGTATGGTGTTCCTAATAATCCTTTAGGTGAGTGTACAGTATATGTGTGATATTCCACGTTAATGCTTTAGGCTTTATTTCAAGATAACATTTGGCTGAACTGCTGAATTATCCCTTACTTATCACAGTTATAGCATGTAATCAGGTATTTTTTTTAAAGAAGTAAACATAAAATAGCTTGAGGTATTATTAAAACAATAAATGATGTAATAGATAAAATCAATACCTTAATACAAAGTACATTTCTTTACAAACATTGATGTTACATTCGTATTATTTTGGTATTGACTAAAATACTGGAACTTAGCTCCGTAATAAAGTACACATATCACTAGACATGCACAGCATCATATCCGCCCCATAAGATCTACAGTAAATAATTTATGGTAAAGCAATACCTGTATTACAAGCAAAATCTAATTTAGCTTTATGTAATCCAGACACGGTCTGCACACAGCAGAATTAATATTCGCAATGGCAACATCCATTACAAATGGCAACAATCACCTTACAGCAGAGGCACCATCCAGTCTCTGCTGTTCCCAGTACAGACCCAAAACCACACTGAAAGGCACAGCCTTAGCTTGAGGAAAGAGAAAGTCGGGTCTAAGACTTTGGAATAAAGAGGAAGTCTCTCGAGGGTAACGCTTGCAGGATGACTGATCGAGAAGGAATAATGGGTAACATACCGATGAAACGCAAGGCAAGACAAACTCATTCATTTCCTTATCTAGAGCAGGAATGTCAAGAACGCCATAGGGATGGAAAAAGAGGCACTGCGGCCATACGAGCGCTGGATAACTTAAGAGCAGACCCCTCATGCTCACGACCCGCCTGCTACAGGTTTCAGTCAATACATCAACACCTTTAAAACAGTACAGAGAGCCTTATGGCTGTCATAGCACACACATTATCCAAACTTCCAGACGTGTTCTGAAAACCCGCTGTATCTTTTATAGATCAGGGTTAAAACATCTGTTAGGATAGCAGGTCTAGCTCACAGACTGTTCCAGTAAATTGCCTTTTCAAAACCTGCACACGTAGCAGGCACAACACGATGTAGTGTGACACTGAGATCAAAGGGGAGATGGTTATCTTTATACTACAATAATAATCTCCATATTAACGCTTTCTTGTTAGCTGTATTGAATATGTCTTATTTGTATTAAATATTAAATGCTTTCAGACACATCCATGAATACGGTTTACTAAAATAACTTAAAATGCAATGAAATTTCAGCTGCTGGAAAATTTAATCGGAAAACCAATAATTGCATTTTCAACAGAAAAAAAGCCAAAGATATTCAACAATCCAAAAATAGCGATCTGCCTCTCCCGGCAGTGTTAAGCTATTATCACAGTGCTACACAGCAAATCGCCATTGTGACTGCTGTGTGCAAATACATGTTAAAAAAGATGTTAAATTAGATTTTTGCATTGAACTAATTCACTAATATTTAAAAAACGCGAAAATTTTATTGGTTTGTAGTTTTTCCAACATAGATGTTTACATTTGATCATATTTGTGAATATATTATTAATACAATTATACAAAAACATTTTTATAAATAATTTTTAAAAGGTAATAATCAGTTTTCAGCCAAATGCATCCAAAATTTTCAGTTTTGACCCATATTTTTCATTGCATGGTTAAGTAACCTCCATTGACCAATCAGAATCAAGTATTCCACAGATTTGTATAACTGGTTTAAAATCAAAGTAATTAAATAACTTAATTAGTCGCCAGTTTTGGCTGAAACGGCTCTGTTAAGCTAAGCTGCTGTCGAATCACAACACACTAAACAAACTACACAACTCATTATGTCTTTCTGAAGGAGGGACTTCATACAACAAGGAAGACATCAGCCTGAAAATGGGCGTGGTTTCAGTGCAGATAGCGGAGGAGAGATTGCTGCCTATTTTGATAACTTGTTTTTTTTTTACTTGCCATTTTTTCCATCATTAAAATTTGGTTGGGTGATTAATAACACATTTAATCAGTGGCGGCCGGTGACTTCTTTTTCGAGGGCGCTTGATGCGAAGTTCGTCACAACATGTATGTAGCCCTTCATGTTTGTTATTTGTAATTTCAAAATATGTGTTCTGCGCGTCGAGCAATCCTTTGTGCATCACGTGTCTTGTCATAAATAAGTGCCTGCTGCAGACGCGTCTAAAGGGTTTATGATTAAAGAGACGCTCGCGTTTGCCAGATACTCGCATAATCTCATGCGTAATCACAGTTTACTGTTAAGGGAGTGTCTTGCGTGTATTTTGTGAACGTGTGCGTCTCTTTTTTCATAAACGGTTTTGTCGCGTGTGCAGAAGGCACTTATTTTGACAAAACACGTGATGCACATGGTTCACATGACACTTACTGTATTTTGAATTTGCGCCCCTCAGATGAGCCGTCACGAGCCGCCACTGCATTTAATATCTGACTTTATAGGGACTTTAACTCGTATCGTTAACAACTACACATTTTCAGTTTAAACACTGCAGTTTGGACTCAATACGGGCAGAGTGGCCATTGGTGTGAAATGACCTTGGTTTGTATAAAGCAGGCGTCGGTCTGTATAGAGTGTGGGAAAAATCACTGCTACGTACACTCTCTCTCTACATGACAGATCGCACATTCACTCTGGGACGAGCAAGCCATCGATTTTCAAGTCGTGAAAAAATCCCATCAATTGGAGCTATAATGCGTGTCTGGCCAACTGCAACCTTTATTCTTTTCACAGTCACACTGTAATATCCTCTAAATGAATCTGAATCGATACATGTTTTGCCTGAAAATGTCTTGATTCCTCTGATCGCTTTTGGCTACACTCTGCATAAGAAATACTTTCAGCGGGATATTGATGGAAATAGCCATGACTGGATTGAACTTGGCACTATTACAACAGGCCCGGGGTCAGACGTCAACAGATTGTACAATGTTATTGGGAAAAGTCGCCCTTTCTAAAGCTAAACCTGTCACGGGATGAGAGATAAAATGTTGAATATAAAACTTGTAGCAGTAAAACTAAACCCCAAGGTCGTGCACCATTATATAACTTACATCTGTTGCTTAAATCACTGATCTACCATTTAATAACTCACGTCTTGCTTTTCCCTGCATTGCAGCTTTTTGAATGCCACACATTTTCTGGACTGAGTGTATTAGTGTAAACCAAAAGTCGGCCACATTTTTGACAGTTAGTGATATTTGGAATTTTTATAAATGATCACCCCCCATTCCTATTTGTAAATGGACAATTAAACAAGCCTTATATACTGTATTGTACAAAATAAATGACATTAAAGTTTTAAAACTTGTTTTTAAAACCAAGCAGTACAGCTCACAGGATATAGCAGATTCATTTACTCGCTCCAGAGAGGATCAGTTTTTGTTCTGCTTTGTGCTGAGTGACACATCATGAGATTTTTACTTTTGTAATATGAAGAATATCACACAGACAGTACAGCACGTGTTGCCACATGGAGTTCTGGTGAAAATCGCTTTAATAAGCATCACGTACACTTTACCACTGAGGTGAAACTGTAAAAAGGAGCTGTGACAGATCTTTTCTTCAGTGAGAGAAATAAATAACTGAATAAAATTACAATCATCGTCTCTGCATACCGATATTTCCTCATCTAGGTCCATGATTCCTCCTGCATAAGTTTGCCAAGCCTATTTTACAGTGTTAAACATTAGGTTTCCATAATATGAACTGACTGCACGGCAGACCGTAACTTCATAAACTCAAGGCACGAAAGCCGTTCCAGCGAATATAATCAGCCTGCTTGCTAGCGTCACATCATTCAGCAACCGCAGGACAGCATATGTTCCCTATAATTATCATAGGATCGGATCATCCCGTCATAGAGCATTAAGCTAAGCACAGTGACTCGCATTGCATTTTAAAGCCCTGAATGGTGCGTGAATGCCGAGCAGCGGATATTACCCACTGTTTTCTTTTACCCGGGTCTGAATCGCATTCAGCGCTAAATAGCCTACAGTCAATCGCTCTGACTAAGAACGTCTGACACAAAGACGCCGTGTGAGAGCGCAGGCACTGAGCAGCCAATGCGTCGAGCTCCGACTGAATCTCTATTAGTCCAGATGTTGAATTAATCATCCTCGCCGCTCACGCGGAGGAACTTTTAAGTCATAATATCCTGAATTATTCACATTCCCTCTGCAGGAGTAATTTCCCTCTGAATTATAAATTCAGCAATTCAGAGACTGACTGGCTGATTGGTCTTTTAAGTCTAACCAGCCCTCTTTCATGTTTCCTGTTTCTTTGGTGCACTCACGAGCCACCTCGAAACCTACAGGCGTTTTGATCGAGTCTGAGTCATTTCAGGAAGGATAAACAAAGAGGGAGATTTTACTTGAGTGGGTAAACATTAGAGGTTGGCGTATTTCGCTCCAAGGCCAAGACGGATGCTTTGATGGTAATCGCTACTGTTCTTTCAATTAGCACAAAGCATCATGTAATCTGAACTGCCCCGTTATTAATTTCTCATATTTCAGATGTCTGGGCATAGAAGAGTAGATGTAATTGTAATGGATATCCTGCTGCTTGTTTTCACACAATTTAGCTGTATTGTGTCCAAAATAAAAGATAAGAGGTCTTGCATTTTCAGTCATTTCTCATGAAGATAAACAGAGAATTACTCCCCTTGAGTTCAATCGTGCATTTGTCGCCATCACGCTTATGATTAAATGCAATACAATGCAATTTCTGGCCCTCGCCATTTTCCTGAAAATTCAGCAATGTCACTGCCGTAAGATTTTCCCACACACTCCACCAGAAGAAAATACTATAGCCCTTGATGAAATAACTCGCAACTGGGAGACATATTGCCCCGCAAAGCCTTCAAATATCCATCATTCGCTCCGAAACTGTGGGAAAGGCAGGCAGAAATAACATACTGATTTGCTACTGAATCCTCACCCCACTGACTCAGACATGCGGATGAATTCTTCAACTAATCTCTGTTCTCTCTTTCACCCCGTTGTGTCTGTGTGGCTCTGGTGCCTGCATGAAGCCCATAAGTCTTGACACAATTCAGTCGTTTGGTTCAGAGTGACCAGAAGCCTCGACTCTGAGTGCAAAGAGCCAATACAAGATATAAAACCCAGCAGTGCACAGTCAAAGCAAGTGCTATCTAAACGTGCAATCAGAAACTTCAAGCTCATTCAAACTGGGGGACATTTGCCCCTCCACATTATGACTCAAGTTTCAGCCAGTCTTAAATGGAACTTCTAAATGCACAGACAGACAGACAAAGATGACAGACAAACAGATATACAAGAAAGAAAAAAGTCAGACAGCTAGATAGAGATGAAGACAAGCAGAAAGATATACAAGACAGACAGCAACAGTGACAGAAGACAGACAGACAGAAAGACATACAGATAAACAGATTGATAGAGATGGCAGACACACATAAAAGATAGCCAGTAATACAGATAGAATACAGACAGACAGAGAAATAAACAGACAGACAGACAGACAAACAAACAGATAGACATACAAGATAGCCAGTAATAGAGATAAAAGACAGACAGACAAATAGACAAACAGACCGACAGAAAGACAAACAGATAGACAGATTGATAGAGATGACAGACAAGCAGATAGACATACAAGATAGACAGTAATAAAGACAGACAGACAGACAGACAGACAGACAGACAGAAAGAAAGATTGATAGAGATGACAGACAAGCAGATAGACATACAAGATAGCCAGTAATAGGGATAGAAAACAGACAGACAGACAGACAGACAGGCAGACAGACAGATTGAGATGACAGACAAGCAGATATACATTCAAGATAGACAGTAATAGAGATAGAAGACAGACAGACAGACAGATTGATTGAGATGACAGACAAGCAGATAGACATACAAGATAGCCAGTAATAGGGATAGAAAACAGACAGACAGACAGACAGACAGACAGACAGACAGACAGACAGATTGAGATGACAGACAAGCAGATAGACATTCAAGATAGACAATAAAAGAGATAGAAGACAGGCAGACAGACAGACAGACTGAGATGACAGACAAGCAGATAGACATTTAAGATAGACAGTAAAAGAGATAGAAGACAGACAGACAGACAGACAGACTGAGATGACAGACAGGCAGATAGACATACAAGATAGCCAGTAATAGGGATAGAAAACAGACAGACAGACAGACAGACAGACAGACAGAAAGACAGATTGATTGAGATGACAGACAAGCAGATAGACATAAAAGATAGCCAGTAATAGGGATAGAAAACAGACAGACAGACAGACAGACAGATTGAGATGACAGACAAGCAGATAGACATTCAAGATAGACAATAAAAGAGATAGAAGACAGGCAGACAGACAGACAGACTGAGATGACAGACAAGCAGATAGACATTCAAGATAGACAGTAAAAGAGATAGAAGACAGGCAGACAGACAGACAGACTGAGATGACAGACAAGCAGATAGACATTCAAGATAGACAGTAAAAGAGATAGAAGACAGACAGACAGACAGACTGAGATGACAGACAAGCAGATAGACATACAAGATAGCCAGTAATTGGGATACAAAACAGAAAGACAGACATACAGATTGAGATGACAGACAAGCAGATAGAGATTCAAGATAGACAGTAATAGAGATAGAAGACAGACAGACAGGCAGACAGACAGACAGATTGAGATGACAGAAAAGCAGATAGACATGCAAGGCAGATAGTAATAGAAATAGAAAACAGACAGACAGAGAGACAGACAGAAAGAAAGATTGATAGAGATGACAGACAAGCAGATAGACATACAAGATAGTCAGTAATAGGGATAGAAAACAGACAGACAGGCAGACAGACAGACAGATTGAGATGACAGACAAGCAGATAGACATACAAGATAGCCAGTAATAGAGATAGAAGACAGACAGGCAGACAGACAGATTGATTGAGATGACAGACAAGCAGATAGACATACAAGATAGTCAGTAATAGGGATAGAAAACAGACAGACAGGCAGACAGACAGACAGATTGAGATGACAGACAAGCAGATAGACATACAAGATAGCCAGTAATAGGGATAGAAAACAGACAGACAGACAGGCAGACAGACAGATTGAGATGACAGACAAGCAGATAGACATTCAAGATAGACAGTAATAGAGATAGAAGAAAAAAACAGACAGACAGACAAACAGACAGACACATATACAAGACAAAGAGTAATACAAATAGAAGACAGACAGAAAACCATCACTAGAATAAAATAGCTTTTTACTGTCATGTACAGCTGTACAACAACACTTTGGCATTAAAGTGCTTACACACAAATAAAAAATTACATTTAGCAAAGAATGTCAATGCAAATGTAAACATTACAGTGGACTGTGCAAATTTAACCAGTCATAAATATAAAATGTGCAGAATAAAAATGCAAATGTAACAATGTGCTACCCCCAATCGGTACATGAGACCCCTGTGTGTAATCTCAAGATACATTTCATTATCGAATAAATGCAAGAAGCCTATCTCTCAACCCTTCCCAATATAAACTGTGGTGAGTCTTAAAGCTACGCTGGTTTTGATCTGGTTCTGGTGGTAGATTTGCTTTTAATCAAACTCTGCTTGTTCCATATTTTATCCTTTAGCCCGCTCTTCCCGGTCCTCCATTGCTAAGTACCTCATTCGGGGCAATAATTAATTAATCAGCAAGATTAGAAACAGCAGGCCCATTTTCCATCCTTGCAATTAATTTTCAGTCTCCCGAACACATTTAATCAACTACAGGTAACAGAATGTATTAGCGATCTATGTTTCCCCTGCCAATCTGGCGTAGTGGGTTTCCTGAGGCATTGTGATACCTGAGATCCTCAACAATCGCATCCTGGCAACAACAAAAGGTAATATGCAATAGTCTGCCACTCCAAAACCACCCAGGCAAACGGCGGATGGCTTTTTCAGTGTGCTACTAGAAGGGACGCAGCTGCTTTGCCACGGGTTTATTAAAATCTCCACTTTAGTCAAGCTCTTATGCTGAATAACTTTTACTGCATGCCTGCCTCACCTAACCAGCACCTAATCTGTGTTGCTCTCTAGCTGTATGGAGCGTTGGTTTCAGCATCACGGTTAAAGTCGGATGTTAAAGATCTTGTGTCACCTTTTGTTGGCATTGCTTTAGCTGAGAGCCCATTTCACATTTTAAACATATAGTATTAAATGTGTTGCAAATGTAGAAGATACAAGCAATTGATCTTAATGCGAAAGCTATGAAATACATAAAGACAAAGTACAAAAATAACACAGTCTGCACTAAAAATCTGTCATTCAAAATATGATTTAAATCATCAAAAAAAAAAAAGATAAAAAAAATGTACACTTGAAGTTTTAACAATTGAAAAGTAATATTGTTTTAAAATGAATGCAGATTTTTAAGTTTCTTCACTATTTTAAAGCCAATCATAAAAATAAGTACTGCATACTTATTAAATTCAAGGGAAATGTCAACAAGATTTGTGACCTTCATTATTTAAACACATGGCAATTTTTGTCATAAAATGGTGCCTAGCTCTCACTGTGGTGGTACCCTTTCAAAAGTAAACATTTGCAACTAGAGTTCATATTCCTAACTCAGAGTTACACAGTATTATCAAATAGTGCATATTTTTACCAGCAATGTATATATTAGTACCTAATAATAACATATTGGTATCAAATACTTACACCTAAAACATACTTAAAGGACCAGTGTGTATATTTTTAGCGGTATCTAGTGGTGAGACTGTGACGGCTCACCCCTTTGTTTAAAACCCATAATGAAGCTACGGTAGCTGCAACAGGACAAACACATCATCGTCTGAGACAACATGGTGACAAAACGCGCTCTATAGTACAGTTGGTCCATTTAGGGCAACATGGCGGAGCAAAATGGCGACTTCAATGTTAGGGTACCCGCTGTATTGTTCATTAAATCATTTATTATGTAAGGTCTTTATACACCACTGAAAATATAGTTATGTATATTATATTGCATGTCTGTCAAGAGATCATTTAAAAGTTACACAATGCAACTTTTATGGGACCTTTTTAAAGGGTACTGTCGTAGTGAGAGCTGGGAAACATTTTTTTTTTTTACAATTTTTTCTGACAAATGTGTTCAAATGGTCAGATTTCCTTGCTTTCATTAAATCTGTAAAGAAACATTGAAATATTTTTATATTTCATATAAATTATTTATTTTATATAAAAGATTTTAAAATAATTTTGCTAAAATGTGAATTGCACTGGATTGTGACTTTGCAATATTTTATCACCCTTGAGTTTAATGATGAAGCATTATATTATGTAATGTTAAATTATGCCATGCATTTAACGACGTAATATTAGGGATGCTCCGATCAGGATTTTTGCAGCCGATACCGATTATGGACTTGTTGTCTTTGTCGATTCTTCAAGTTGATATGCAAGCTCTTTGATGACTGTAACTGTTAACATTTTTTCTAGATAAAGTATTACCACAGATGCTGTCTTTGTTATATTAGTTGCAGTAATTAGATATATTATTGTTTTAATAGAAAATCAAATAAATTAGCACAACAAATGTTTTTTCTGCAAAGAGAAATTTAATATGCCTTTAAAAGGGCTTATGCCTGTTAAAAGTAATGAAAATAAAACAATTTACACTCTTTATGAATTAAATAAACACGCATTTGTATAAAGTACAACAGTTTTTCAGTGAAGAGCAGAGAGTGATTTTATTGAGAGATGAATTAGGTTACTGTAACTTTAACCTCCTAAGACCTGAGCTTTGGTTTGTCTTTTTTCAGATTTCTTCCAGCTATTTGGGGTTAGGAAGAACCAATAAATATAATAAACAACATTACGCATGCAAATAATAAACTTTCTGCATGAGGATGCAACTGTCCGCAATAGATGTGTTGTATACGCTGTTTGATGGGATGTAAAGGCACGACGCACTGTTAAGACCACAGCTGTCCTCATGGAAAATATACATATCTCTGTAAAGGCAAAGAGAGAAATCCAAATCTGCACGTCGCACATGAGCAACGGGTTATAAAAATGCTTGCACTACGTAAAAAAAGGTCTCTTATTGCAGCCGCATTCAGGATGTTTATGATGACAAATGTAAACAGAAAGATCACTTCATGAGGTCTGCAAAATTTTGCAAGTACCGAAAGAGTCATTTAATGCCGTTATCGGGCTGAAACCGATCTACGGCCGATCAATCGGAGCATCCCTACGTAATATGTTGTGATTGGATAGTTTGTAATTGTGTGATATTCATTGGTGGGAATTGCATTTAAAAACACCTAATGAAGGACCGAAATGTTAAGTTTATTAATAAATATTTTTGCAAGTATTGGTAGTGTGCGGGATCCTTTTACTGATATACTATTTACCATTATCTGTCACATTGTGTTACACTGTTGCTTGTGGATTTTTCATTTCAGAGATCAATAACAGCTTTTAAGTAACTATGCCTGTGATCTTCCATTAATTTATTATGATTTACAGTATTTGAAGCATTACGCATTCAACATCTCAGTGCAAGTGCATTAGACTCAGCTTTCATTAAATGTAATTAGTTGCGTCTGATTACACTCCTAAAGTATGAAATATCGAATCATTTCAGTCCCTGATATTTAAATAGTAAGAATCAACATCCTGAAAATTGTTTTTTTAGGAAACCCATGAAGTAAACATCTTGGAATAAGCCTAGAAAATAAGTAATTTGTTGGTGCTGTTCTCAATGTGTGCATGCTCCTCATGACTCATCTGTGTGAGAATCATCAATCCTCCGAGTATGTTTTGCACAGAAGGTGCGAAAGCTCGGTGCAGCACGGCAACAAATGGATGTCTGACAATGCCCACCGCCTGCTTTCCCTGACACATGCAACTCTGACAACATCCAGCCATTTTCCTGGCACAAGCAGATTCATGTTTTTCAGGGAATTGGGCCGTTAGGATGGAGGAACATGGCGGTAGGTTATGACGGGAGTGACGCAGAGGGTTGAAGGGGGTGGGGAAAGGAAGGTCGGCTATTGGTGGGAGAGGAAAAAAACAACCCAGACGTGCAGCTGCTTTGCAGACGGCGTCATCAGGACAAGTGCAACCCTGTTTAAATAGTCATAAAGGGAGGCGGCATAGGGCGCCACTTTTCTATTATTACTAATTCCCTTTCTTCTCTCTCACTGGTGCTCCATCAACTGTCATGGAGCGGGAACAAACCCACTGTGATGAACAATAGCAAAGTTCTGGAGAATTCACCAAAATACCACCATAATAGGGTAAGCGCTTTGTTACCCCTTACTAGTACAAGTTCATCCCAAGGTCTAAACTTGTAACCTTACACAAATGATTGTTGGTTCATAGAAGAGGGATGCCGTGATTTCACCAAGTAAGATGTAATCCTGGATCAACGTTTTAATCAAAGATACCCCAACTTACCCCTAATTCAAACCCTAACCATTTTTAAACCCTCAAATTAATGAGAAATAATAGTTTGAAGGGTATTTTTAAAAGCCCCTAACCCAATCCTAAATCTAACATACCAGCCCAGTCTCACGAAATTTTGTTAGATAGTCACATAAATGTTTTATTCTTTTTTTAGCATTTTTTCATGATCGTATAACGAATTCCTGTTTTCGTGTGATTATCACGTATTGGTTACTCAACTGTTTTGTCCTATTTTCTTAACATCGTCGCTTCGGTTTAGGGTTAGATTTACATAAAATGACATCCCTACCCAAACCCAACTCTAATGCTGCGTTTACACCAACCACGGTAGAGGCATGAAGCGCGAGTGATTTCAATGTTAAGTAAATGTGAAGACACATTGATACGCGTCTGGAGGTCCCACGGCGCGGATGAGGCGTTTGGCGCGGCGCGGAAGATGCGTTTCTGCCTCATTCACGCGTTTAGTTCATGCAAAAGGCGTGAATTGAGCGTTGTGCGCGGTACACGCGAATGGTGCTTTTTGTGCATTTTGCGGTTCACGCGAATTTGCGGCTGATACCCGAGTTGAAAAATTTGAACTTTGGCAGAATTTCGCGCCGCGTTACCCAATCAGGAGCCTTCTTGCTGCTGTGGTGGCAGCCCTGCCTGAAGTCACTTATTAAACCAACGCTTGATATTGTCCGTAAGCAGGACATTGGGCAACCTGGTAAGTTGTAATACACATTTCACTTTTGAGTCACGTGACATTTATCGACCTGCAACGTTTATTTTCCCCCTATAGTAAGGTTACCAAATACAAACTGGTAACTCTCTCAATAAATGCACAATCAACATCAGCCATTTTGAAAACAGACTACTGCATAGCACTTGCCCCTCCCACAAAAAGCGGAGTTTGCCTTTGACGCGCATCAAATGCTTGCTTTTTCCGCACGTCTACTTCGCTCTACACATGAGAATGCATTCAAATTGTTCAAGCGGCAAACTAGGCTTGGTAGACGCGATTTTGACCCTGAAACGCGGATGTTGTAAATGCAGCATAACAACACCAGGCGACATATAAAAAAATTAATCAGAAAAAATAGTATGAACCAATACATAAAGTGACATTCTAATGCAAGCACCAATTCTAACCCTAAACCGGAGCGACAATGGTTTGAAAATAGGAAAAAGTAGTTGAGTAACCAATACGTGATAATCACACGAAAACAGGAATTTGTTATACGATCACAAAAAAACTTGGAAATTCGTTATAATATCACGAAAAAAAATAAAACTTTTACGTGACTATATCACAAAACCTTGTGAGACTTGGTAGAACATACACCCTAATCCTAATCCTGCAATCTTATTGGTTAATGATGTTGATCCAGGACCAACAATGGTGTTGTTCCATGATCACATCCTACTTGGTGGTCTAATGCTTGCCGTGTAAGTAAATAATAAGTTATACCAACATTTCTGCAGTACACTAAGTAGCAGGCTATTAAAATGCAGAATTAACAGAACATTAAAAAGCACTACAACCTACTGTAAATCTGGGCAAAGCAGACATAAGGGTCTTTTATTCACCCAGCCTTGTTAAGAGAGCAGATTTGGTGTAAGAGGCCTGATTATCCTTACAATAAAGCTAAACCCTCTTTGCACTCAGCTTTATTCGGGATAAGATTATAAGCCCAAATCAACAGAAAAATAACAAGCTTCATCAGTCTTTTCCTAAAATAGCTCATCCGACCACAGAAGTCTGGCTCGAAAGAAAAAGAAAAACTACATAAACAAGTGATTTTTATCCGTTTTTTAATTAAAAGCCTACACTGTAATAAAACCTCATGAATAATTTACACTAACAAAGCAAAAGACTTGATTTTCAAGTAAAGTTAAAACAGTTCTCCCATGTTAAATATCCCAGGTCCGAAGCACCCCTAAAAAACATGACTAGTGGAGGAGTACCATCTTGGCTTTCACGAAATCCCAATATGATTATTTTATTTCCAGACGCTGTGAGTTTAAAGCTGACCTCATTTGCATCTCATTAACCTCTCGGCACTCAAGCCGTTATTTTTCAGGGGTGTGATTTCCAGTCGCCATAAACTAGAAATGTAAATGAGAAAGGTCACTACGGTCAAATAGTCATCCAGACAACAAAAATCCAAATTTCGATCATATTTTACAAGCCGCATATCAGCTATTCCAGCCACACAAACACACGTCTTACATGCCGTATACTCATAATAAAACTGGCAAGGTAATATGATGACACGTGGCTATGACACAACCCTCTGCAGCTCTCACATCTGCTATGGAAGTGCTCCTTTGGGACAATGAGTCTGGTTTACTGGATTCGTATTCCCCGTTTTCTCAGTCAACCCCCTGACTGTTATTTACATCCCTTTGTCTGAGCACGCCTATGACGTCCCCCAAGTACGGAAGGTGGTTTATTGTCAGCACACCCACAAAGCAGATGTACAACAAGGGCAAGTCTCACAGCAAGAATACTACAAAATTCAATTCACCCAGTAATCATTTGCCAAATCAAAATCCTCAGAGAACATAGAAAAAGCATGCAAGGGCAAAGGAGAATGCAGTGTATCTAAAAATAATCTGTTTGTTGCAGGTGCAATTTATCAATGGGAGATGGTCCGACGTCTAAATCAAGTGACAAACTATTTACGTAGAGCAGAGTTTGAGACCTTTTTCAAGCAAGCACCACATCACAGTTTTAGAGATAATGTCCAGGCGGCTGCCTTAAGTGCCTTGTATTCGTAAGAAAACTTGCTCTCCGCCGTGGCACGAGGTGGTGGTCGGGAACAAGTGAGAAAACACAAAGCTCCTCCATGTTTCTGATGAGTCAGAGGCAATTTAGCGAGTCCTTCTGGGACCTCAAGTGTCGCCCACTGCACTAATGAACAGTGGGAAAACAAAGGCCTTTCGCTGGACCTCTGTTCCCCTGAGACACGGATGGCTGATGTCATTGTGCTTATTCGGTCACAAAACGACAGGGCCCTACAATGCACCATGGCAACGCCACTAATTATTCGCGTGAAATCAGGGAAGGGTGCTTACACAAATCCTACGGCCTTGTTTAGCGTAGCATTTTTAGACGGCCTCTGGTTGATGATGGCCTGCCATCTGCAAGCAAATATTTTGATATTATACTATAACAGGGAGTTCAACTCCACAGGTCAGACTGTCTGTAAGTGTGCACCCTATTAAGTCATCACACATCCAAGGGGATGATGGCAGAACAGACAGTTGAAATTCAGGGAGATTAAGAGATGAATTAAACCCAAGGAGGATGGGATACTTAATATATGGGTCATTCTACAGAAAAGGTGGAATTTGGGTGATGGAAATCTGCTTAAAAGAACTTCTTTCAACATACCCAAAACTTCTTTAATAGAATTAATTAATTTGTCAAATATATGAATCTGCAAAACAGGTAGCTTAATCTAGGTTTAACTTTTTAATACATTTTAATAAAGAATCCCTGACGTTGTATCTTCAATACCTGACAAAATGAGAATATAATAATAGATAATGATAAAACTTATAAACTTAACTATTTTTCCATCTTGTTTTGTTTTTATGCTTTTATGTTGGTCAGTTAAAGGAATAGTGCTTAAAAAGTACTCATTAGAGAAGTAACACCAACGACGGTAATGCCAATGACTAGGGGTGGGCGATAAACCGGTAGACAAAATTAACCGGTAGAAATTTGTCAACCGGTAGAGATTTTGGACTATCGTTTCTATCGAGGTTACGTGCCCACGTCACGCTCCTGTGCGTGTGGTCGCGAAAACGTAACGTTTGTACACGTATTTAAGCACTGCAGTTTTAAAACTAGTTATTTTAAGCCATTGAAACACAGACAACAGATCTGTATGCGTGCGTTCTTTCTGTGTGTCAGGAGCGGACAAGTCGCGCAACCGCTGCTCTTTCTGTCTGTGAGGAGCGTGCAAGTCGCGCGACCTCTGCTTATTAAGCTCGTGAGCATTTTTCCCGCTTTATTGGCCTTAAATACACATATGCGTCAAAATTCCCGTCTTTGCAAGCATCATCATAAACATGACCAGTAAGGTCTTAAGAGAAAGTAAACAGCTAAAAGAGAAAGCGCATGTGTAACAGTGTATTGGATCCGGACTTTGGTCTTAAAGGGGAAGTTACCTAATTTTGCTCCTGTCTGTCACTCGTGTTAATCAAACAGCATTGAGAAAAAAATCTCTCGCTTCTGATTAAATCACTTTTCTACCTTAAATAAAAATATATATAGGCCTATACATACATGCATAATTATTTATTATCATTCTTATTGACTGTGTATCTTCAGAGAGCTTGAGTTTTGTTTGTTTTTATCTTCTTTCTATGCTTGTATATGTTTTTTGTGAGAATTATGAACATTTCTATGGTATTAAAGATTTAAACCTTATTAAAACATAAAAAACTCTACCGTGATACATATCTTTATCATGATATAAAATTAATCCTATCGTGATATAAGATTTTGGTCATATCGCCCACCCCTACCAATGACGGTAACGCAAATTACAATTTACAGAAAAAAACTAACGTTTTAACAAAATGGCATTAGCCATGGGCTATTTCATAAGAGATGAAACAATCACATACTTATTCAGTATAATGTATTTTTATGTTAAGATCTTAACACTCCCAGCTATAAAAAAAAGAGTAACACTAATGACATCCAAAAAATCTTAACTCAAAATTCTTAGATATATCATTATATTTTAGACAAATAAGGTGAGACATCTTACAAACCTTTTGCTTCCCTCCACTGCACTTCTTCCACTGACCTCTTGACCCAAGAAAAACTTCAAAGAGCTGATGCATTGTTTCAAATAGGGCTGCATAACAATTAATCGCGATTAATCGTTTGCAGAATAAAAGTTTTTCTTTACATCATATATGTGTGTGTACTGTGTATAATAATTATGCATAAATAAATACACATACATGTAAATATTTAAGGCGTATTTACATGTGTATATACATTTTTATATTTATAAATAATAATTTAAATTATATATAAATATTTAATCTATAAATATTTTTTTCTTAAAATTATACATGTATGTGTGTATATTTATTTATACATAATTATTATACACAGTACACACACATGTAAACAAAAACTTTTATTCTGCAAACGATTAATCACGATTAATCGTTATGCAGCCCTAGTTTCAAAATAAAGTGCTTTGGGTATATTTATTAATATTTATTTGATATTATTCATATTAATAGTGTATTTTTTTACCATTTCAGTGTTGTAGTAAATTCATACAGGGTTAAAGGTAAATGTTAATTAGATTTGTTTTATAAAAAACATGGTTTTGAATGCGACCTAAGGGGTCTGCAAAAGTGTGAATGCGCAGTAAGGGGTCTGCAAAAGCAAGGGACAAGCATTTCCACCTATTTTGTAGAATGACCCATAATAGTGAATGCCCAGCAAGCAATACCAATATTTTACCATCTATGTTAACTATTATAGACCCCACACAAAATAAACTTGAATTTGTCGTTTTTGCCAAAATACCTTGATATACTCTATCATGTAAGCCAAGTCAACAGTGACTATAACATTTTTGGTTTCATTTATTTATTTCATTTATAGACATCTATTAAATTTTCACTGATAGCCCAAAGTTTTAGCCTAGATGTCTGGTGTGTGTTTGGACGCCTATTTGACCTCTTTGTAATGCAGAATTGCTTGCCGGGTGTGATTTAAACATGTATAGTCTCTGAGATTTGTTCATCACGCCTGTCGATTCAGAATCTGACATTTACTGAATGTTGCACATTATACACCGCAGACGGCTTGATATATTTTCTTATTTATTTGAAACTGAACACGTTCGGTACATTGCTGTTTTGACTTCATCACCTCGCGCTTTAAATTAGCGTGTGGCGCCCACTTATCAGCTTGGAAATACATTGAATTATTATTTGGCATTTGTAGTCCAATTCCAGTTACATGAATTGACATGAAAAATAAATATAAAAACAAAAGTGCATACTGCAGAAATGATAGTAGAATATAAAAGCCCTTGATGGGAAACAAAGACAATTGCTTCTTAATTGAACTGTGTAAATAAGTTTGTTTTCATTGCAGTACTCCTAAGTACCATAATGCAACAAACCTCTCTCCTGTGGTACAGACATAACTCCACATATCTATTTACTGCAAAGTTAAAAGCCTACTGTGAAAACAAATGGCACTGTTGCACAATATGTTAAGGCTCCAATGCCAAGAATGGCACTTTTACTGTGAATGTTGCTATTTTAACTCCTAAACACAAAGTCTCTGCTGATTGTCAGTGTTCAAGTCAAGAAATCCAAGTTTTTTTGTAAAAGACTGCGATATCTGTCTGTTTTAGACTACAGTTCAAATCAGCATTTGTCTCCTGTTAGTTGGCAAAGTAATTCCTACAGCACTGATTTAACCGCATGCAGTCTTTGCCAGGTCTTTTTGTTATAAATAGCTTTATCACCACATATTTCCTGTAAGATCTTAAAGTACACGGTCAGAAAAATGTTGCCAAGCTGTCACTGGGGCACCAATATGTACCTTTAAGGAACTAATATGATCTCTTTAGGTGCAAAGATGTAATTTATGAAAGAGTACCATCTCTTGTTTCCAACATTCTTTTTTCCTTTCAAGACCACAAATAAATTGGACAAAATCCAGCCTGGAATTTAGATTGATAGAGACACAAACTAAGAACCACCATAGTAAACAAAAACAAGATACTCAAATAGACACAGAATTCAAAGAATGAGGATTAAGAGTGTTTCGGTAAGAATCTGCTTGACATTCAACCAAACTAAATGGATTTGACTCGATTTCAGAAAAGATGAAGTCATATATCTTGTTTCTGTTGCTTGTGAGATGCCTCTTAAAGAAACAAAATAAAATCTTATTTGCAGTGAGTGAAAGAAAAAGAAACGAAACACAAGCACAGGTAAACTCAAACTCCATAGGTCAAGGTCAGTTTATTTATATAGCACCTTTGCAATAGCCCTAAGGCTGACCAAAGTGCTTCACAAAAAGAAATACAAAATCAAACATACAGAGAAAAAATAAAAACGCAAGAAAAAATATCAAAAAGCTACCCAAAATGAAAACGTTTTTAAAATAGACTTAAAAACAGGTACATTAGGGGTCTTTCTAATGTCTAAAAGCAGAGACGTAGCAGAGACGTGGTCCAGCTAACACAAAAACACGATCCCCTCTGCACAAGGATTAGTCAATTTTCTTTAAAAAAATTCCAGATAACTTACTCACCACAATGTAATCCAAAATGTTGATGTCTTTCTTTGTTCAGTCAAGAAGAAATTCTGTTTTTTTGAGGAAAACATTCCAGGATTTTTTTTATTTTAATGAACTTTAATGGACCCCAACACTTAACAGTTTTAATGCAGTTTAAAATTGCAGTTTCAAAGGACTCTAAACGATCCCAAATGAGGAATAAGGGTCTTATCTAGCAAAACGATAGTAATTTTTGACAAGAAAAATAAAAAATATGGACTTTTAAAACACAACTTCTCATCTTCCTCCGGTCCTGTGACGCGCCAGTGCGACCTCATGTAATACATCATCACGTCAAGAGGTCACAGATTACATATGCGAAACTACGCTCCAGTGGTTACAAGTTTAGAGCAAGAGGACCGTTCCGACGTTGTTGTATGTTGAATGATACTAATTAATGTCTTTGTGTCAGTTTATGGTTTAAAATGGTCCGCAAATGTGCGTTTCATATATGTAACACGTGACCTTTCGACATCATTACGCAATTACGTGAGGTCACGCCGGCGGGTCACGGGACCGGAGGAAGGCGAGAAGTTGTGGTTAAAAAGTGCATGTTTTTATTTTTCTTGCCAAAAATGACAATCGTTTCGCTAGATAAGATCCTTATGCCTCGTTTGGGATCGTTTAGAGTCCTTTGAAATGGCAATTTTAAACTACATTAAAACTCCTGGAATGTTTTCCTCAAAAAACATAATTTCTTCTGGAATGAACAAAGAAAGACATCAACATTTTGGATGACATAGTGGTGAGTAAATTATCTGGATTTTTTGGACTAAATCCTTTAAGTCTAAAGTAAGAGACTACAAGCTGCGCCTGATCACTGGATCTTAAACATCTTTTAAGTGGTAAATAATTTATAAATAAAGACGGTAACTTGAAAAACTATTTTATGATAGACCAGCAGCCGGTGAAGGGATCTTAAAATCTAAGTAATATGTTCATATTTCCAGGTCCAAAGGTCCCTCCAATTCATCCTTAACTGTAAAATATACTACATTTGACAAATCAGAAAAAACATTTCAAAGTCAAGCCTGCAACACTGGTTATTAACTGTATTGGTTTTTCCTTTAGCTAATTTAAATTGCAAATACGTTTATAAATAAACTAAGGTGAAAACTAATTACAGGCAGCTCACAGTTTGCATCTTGACAACCCTGAAGTGCTGTCAGCGATGAGCAAACATCGTCAAACATTTTCAGATTAAATTGCGTCTTCATCTTGAAAACGTAAGTCATTTATCTTGCAATATAAACCAACAGCCTCTCTTACTACTGCAGATCAAATCTGTAATCTGATTTTATCAAAATAAATATAAAACCACAGGGTCAGGAAAGGGTTCAGTGAAAAACTATGTTTAAATGCCTCCAATGGCCTCTCATACAGGAAGTCCATTAAGAGTTTTACTATATATGAACCCACATATGAAAAGTTCAGGTGCAGAAGATGCTAAATGTCACCTCTGTCAAAAATTAGATTCATATTGTAACCAAATGCTTTTGACACGTACTATAGGTTCATCAAATACTTTCATGTCAAATCTACTTAATCACACCCTCAGGCCATTCAGAAATACACATTTTTTAGACAGAGCTCATTAAGAATCTGATAAAAAATGCTCACTAAAAAGAAATCATGCCAGGCACACTTAGCAAGTTTTGCATCTGAGCTCTTCATATATATATAGAAGATGAAACGGTATGTTTTGGTAAGATTTTGCACAGTGATGCAAGGTTTGCCAGCTCATAAGTTCTCTATTCCTTGAGTTTTTGTAAGCGCCAGCATATTTTCAATCATCTCTAAGAGCAAACGTCTTAGGTCTTTATCATTTTTCTGCTAAATTAAAAATATGAGCCCATATGGATGACAATGGCATACAATTTAATCTTGTTAGAGAGATTTCTTCAGCATCACATCAAATGTTGGCATGAAGATTTTTAACCGCAGCTTAAAGTAACCAGCATGGAAACATTGTGTTTATAAAACAAAAAAGAATTACTGTACATTCAAACATCTATATACATGTAAACACTCTGACATTGTTTTTACTATATCCAGTGGCCTGGCAGTCTAAATTTTGCTCTGCCTACAGACGAAAACCAATACATATGCCACCGGGAAAAATTTAATCCAAACATTTATCATTTTAAAACAACAATAACAAAAAACATGTATGTGAAGGTTTGGTTTTAGAATTGGGCCATTTAAACCGTAGGCTAAACTTTGCAAGAATCATAACTCAAGTCTAGACTAAACTGATTCTGAGTCGTTCTGCTGAAGCTCATTTTATACAATTTAAAGCAATTTTATAGGCTAGATGAATGTGGTCATTGCTTTTAAAAAACACAGATCCCTTCGGCAGAATCCTGTTTCAACCCCGCTTCTGTTATTAAAGTATAAGTAAGCAATCCAAATGGCAGTGGGCCATGAGCGGCAAAACCTTGTTAAAGCGTCTCTTAAACATCATTTAATCAATATTTGTGAGCCTTAGGATTTCAAGGGAATTTCGGAGGGCAACAGGGCCGTTGGGTGATGAATGAGTACAGCAGTACAGCCTGTGAAGATTATGCATCTCCAGATGCAATGAATACACAGTACGTAGCGCATGGGCTCAGCGTGGATCTGTGAGCTGAATAAAGCAAAACCTGCTTGGTATAAAAAATACAAGGAGCTGAAGAAGAGGCTCTTCATTTTTCTATAGACAGGCAGCACACATAAACAAACAGGAGCTATTATCCCTAGCTTATCGGAAGCGATAAAAAACATTCTTTGTCTCTGGATTAGGATTTTTCGTTCTACTAGATAACCATATTATACCTCGCCAGTTTTATAGGTTTTTCCAAAGATGCCCATCTGTTTTCTAGACGCAAGAACTATGACAGTAAATGAACGGCGGTAAAATGAAAAACTGTATTTTAGAAGACAGAGGTGTTAAGCATGTAGCAGCTCTCCAAGGCACACCGTTGCTCGATATGCATCAACAATGACATGTCGACAAATACCAGATGTGATTTTCCGATATTAATAGCAAATGTAAAATGACGTGACTGAATGGCCAGGGACGTCCAATGTGTTATTCAGCAAGAGTTGCCATCAGCGCTCGCATGCCATTGCTGTCTCCAAATTGCTCCCTTTTCCCAGGACAGCCCATTTGCCGACATTAGGAGGCGATTTTTTCTTTGTCAGCAAATGTCATCATTGATTTGCATCAGCAGAGTGCCTCTGAAAAGGGTTCTAGACTCATTCACAGCCATTCACTGAGATATTTGCAATTCATCTCTATGAGTTTGGGTCTCACGGATATATCAAGAGGTGATGCTGTAACAGGAGCCACTAGGAACTGCATCTTCTCGAATGAAACACCAACTGATCAAAACAGCTCACTTCAAAGTGAGTTGAAGTTTATTCCCAGTTTTGCAGCAGGTCTGAGCAGATAAACAAGTTTTCAAGCTTTCATCTCTTACTAAACTTATGCAGGACTCATAGTGAAGATGCTTTCTGTTCTCCCTCAAGTCAAGGATGTCAACTTTAGCGGTGCCTACATACTACATACTGCTCAATGTACAGGCAAAAAATTTATAGAATGCAAAGCTGGGTACACCACAAAAACCTTTACTTTGTTTTTCTCATACATTCAACAGCGAGTAAACAAAATGTCTCAGGTTACGAATGTAACCATTGTTTCCTGCGAAGGGAATGAGACGCTGCGTCTCCCTGCCATACTCCCTGCATTCCTGCCATGCCTTTCTTCGGCACAATCTAGCTGAAGTCGCCGTTGCTCTTTTTGTAGCTTCCTGGTTCCCACATCACCCGCCCATGATGTGTCACTTGACCATTGGATTGATTTGACATACAGGATTCAGACGCAATTACGCAAAAGGCGTTCCCATAGCATAGCTTCGGCTTTTCCTCATAAGTAGGGTTGGGTACCGAAAATAGGTGCCAATAGGGAACCGGTTCTAACGTAAACTGTAGTAACCAGACCGAATACGAATGAAAAATTCGGTGCCTGATTTCAGTTCCTGACTTTTCTTTACCGCCAACTGGTGTTCCGATATGAAGACTTCAGATGCAAAAGCCTCTAAAATGCCATCTGAGATTTTCTTCTCAAATTATCATTTTTATCAAGCTTGTATGTTTATGTTCAGTTATTTCACTTTAATGTCAATGAAAATTACATATTAATTGTCATTAAAGTGAAATTACTGATCCAAAATATATGAGCTTGATAAAAATGCTCATTTTAGAAGAAAATCTCAGATGGCATTTAGAGGTTTTTGCATGTGAAGTATATATATATATATATATATATATATATATAATTATAAAAAAAGTTCCAGTAAATAAAAGTTGGGTTTTTTTGACAACGTGTGTGCCTTTTTTTTCTAAAGTACCGATATAAGAACTGTTTAAGAACCGGAACCGTAAAAAATACCGAGTAGGTACTGGTATCGAATAAAACCCAACCGATACCCAACCCTACTCGTAAGGGAACCTCCAGACACATGCCAGTCAAAATCAGGGTGCCGACAGCTTGAAGTGGGACGAATAAGGATGGTCGCTGAAATGGGTGCATTTGGATATTTGTCCTTCTATTCAGCCAGGTGTGAACTGGAGAATCATTGTTTTTCCTTTATCCTTACAAGGTTCATAAGAATTTAAAGATTTTATGTCAGACAAACGTTTTCTCTCACAGTCAGTTGAATTGCACACAGTGTTATTGATATCTGCTGGGCATTGATTCTCTGGCCAGGCAAATGCAAGCCACTTTCACAAATATGATACAAATAGGTCCTGAAACATCAAATAAATGATGTGTACTTTTATTATCAACAAACAACCAATAAAATGCATGCTTTAACTTCAGAAAACACTTATGCTGGAGGTCAAAGTGAATATTTTGTAAGCCTTCATTTTTTTTTATGCAATAAATATATCAAATGTACCCAGAGTACCCAGAGTCAACTCATGCTGATACAGGAAAAACATACAAACTTTTATTATTTCGCAATAATAATACAAACTATTTCTCAATAATAATGCAAATAGTTGTCCCCAAAGTCACCACAACATGTAAACTACAGTCAAATCTACAAAAATGAAACAATATATTGAAATATCAGCTTTTTATGCCAGGTTGATTTTTCTAATTTGATAATAGTTTATCTATTGATCGATGAAAAGTCCAACGTTCAAATGGATTCTCTGTACTTGTGCAAGGTCATTTTAAATTGTAAGCTAAAGTTGGGCATGCACCATCAAAAACCTTACCAACCTATTAGACCATTTATTGCTTTAATTATGGCCGACCATTGCTCTTAAGACCAACGCTGCCCTGTCCACATACAGTAAATTCTTTGTGATATTGCAAGAGGATTTGCTGATGGCAGGCGTCCCCCTGTTCATTTGAGCTCAGCAGTTTTACAACCTTGGGCGACTGTTGTTTAATTAAAATCATTATGCACCTTCTAAGAGTGCCTTCTGAGGTTTTGCATTAGGGAAAGGTAATACGGGCACAGCTAAAAAGTAAATTATGAAGGAACAGGGCACAGTAAAAGCACATCAAGACAAGGGTAACTTATGCTTCAGAGCGTTTCTGCTGAGATGCCGGGAACTCTTCGACTCTGACCGCTTTTATAGACAACTTCACCTGTGGAATGGACCGCTTATCTAACCGAAGGGTCAGTCTGAGAGCAAATAACAGCACTGAGGGTTTCTACCACTGAGCAAAACAAGCAAGTCCTATTTTTATTATTTATATACTTTTCACCCAAACCAACAAAACCCAGACCCTCTGCGAGTCACTACAAGAGTGCACTAAACATCAATGTGACGCAGCGCTCAGGGACCGTTTGGTCGAGGCGGTAGAGGCTTGTTTGGTAATTAATAAAGAGGCTAAAGCCGATGGCCACTGTGTGACCGACCCCACACGATCCACACAATCACAGCATTGGGGCTAATGGAAAGTATTGATTGACTGGGCTTATGTCTGAAGTGAAAAAAACATGCAGAGAGACAGGAAGTGCTCAAGCTAACCTCACTCTATGTGGTTGTGCTACATACCACCACTGTTATTTATCAGCCAAACGCGACTGGGTGCTTTGCAACCGAACAATTTACATCTGCATACAAAGCTGCATGGAGATGAGGTTTTCGACCCTTCTGTTATAAAAACAGATGAAAAGCTACAGAACAGAGAGAATGGAATTATGGAATATCATATCTATCCCATTCGTCAAGCTTTTTTACAAGACCATCCCTGTGTCCGGAATCACATGTTGTCAGTATGTACGAAATAAGATAAAATACCTACCATTTAGGTAGTGACTCCTCATACTAAAGTGTCCATCGAATACACACTTCAAAATCTTGCCATAAGTAGTTAGTCATCCACATACTTTTTTCACTTTGTATATAGTATGGAAGTAGGCTTTCGGATGCAGTGAACATACTTTCTATTGCAAAATTTTTTTGTACATTTGGTAAACGCCTTATTATGTTGCAGCAGGTACTGTGTGCTATCAAGAGTGTGGGTTATACAATATACACCTGTGGTGTATTATCTTCATACACCACAGGTTTCCTTACATGGAAGTCGCCACCATGTTTTTACAGTAGCCTTGAATGGGCAAACTGCTCTACAGAGCGCATTTTGTCTCTACAGCCCTATCCCAAATGGCACACTCCGGACCTGTGGACCCTTGACGCGAGTCCACGAGGACGCACCGGAGTCATATTTATGGACAGACTCGAGTGTCACACCGGTAATAGAAAGATAAATTGCCTATCAGTGTGATCTGCTCTCTTCCATCGTCTGATTGGTCTGATTGCTATTTCGCAAGGACTGCTGGGTTGTTAAACTGCGTGAAGCCTACTGCAGTGCGTGCTTCGCTGAAGATCGCATCAAGGGTGCAAAGGGGGCACTGATGAGCACACTTCGGAGCGTAAAAATTATGGATAGGACACCCTACGGATTCGTGGACTAAGCGAGCACGCACAATTTAAGGCCACAAGACCGACAGTCCAAATAAAGTGTGCCATTTGGGACAGGGCATACGTTAGCTATGTTCCAATTCAAGGGCTGCGATCTTCTAAGCATGCAACCTTAAAGGTGAGCGCTAAGTCTTTCAAGGTGACGGCCTCAGAAGTCCACGAAGAGAATTGAAATGAGACGGTCTAACCTTCGGAAGTTCCATAATTGGGTCACCTACTGTACGCGCCCACCGCGCCTGCCAGCAGAACACATCAGAGACTTTTCTGACTTATTAAAATAAATATGGAATCAGAAAAATATTAATTTATTTTAGAAAATATGACAGGTTGATGAAGGTTAAACTATTCAACAATATATCAAATTATTCATTCTTAGAAATATACGCAACATTAACATAATAATATAAAAAATAAAAAAAACGTATAATACTGAAACACTGACAAGAAAAAAAAATCTGATAAATACACACTTTTATTTAATTAAGGTTTTAATTGTTTATTTTGGAATATCCAGCCGTTATATGCATCCGTTGCATGCGCGCAATGAATCATGGGATTGCCTCGGCTGTTAAGGATCCATTCGTTCTATCCTTAACAGCGCAGAGAAATAAAGACGCATTTTGAGGCATCATTATAAGCGCGTTGCTGTGACGCAATCAGTCTTAAAATACATCCTTAGAAGGTCGCCGCATTTGAATTGGGACACAGCTGTTCTCTCAGACTGCAACATGTTTGTCCTGTGACAGCTACCGTAGCTTCTCATTGCGTTTCGAAATTGAGGTTGGTTGCAATTCGCAATCTCACCACTAGATGCTGCTAAAAACACGTTACACCTTTAAGCTTAGGAAGGTTAAATGCTGCTTGCCTCGGCTCAAATGTAATTAAGTTAGATATGAATAAATATTATTATCTAAGGCTGATATCTAACAGTCAAACTAATCTCTAAATTACAGAAGGGAAATAAAAAAATATTTAACAGGTATTTGCTTACTAGTGATATGACTGAAATGAAGTTAATGGGGTCATCACATACATATTTATAATTTATTTTCCCTCTTATTAAAAATAAAACCAATCATGATTTAGTTGTCATCCTCTCACTGACTTTTATAATTACACAAAGCTTTTTTTTGCTGCTGGCCTTAACTGTTTTGCAGAGCTGTGGCGCACTTATTTTAGTCCCCATTTTGAAATTAATTGTGACAAATACACAAAACACCTCAGATTAAAATATGCTCGACGAACTGCTAAGCTAAGGCTGAAATGATCAGGACCTAGTTAAAAATAAACCTCAACTGTTCACACTGCACCACACCGTGCAATTAGGTTTGGCAGATGTTTCCCACATCATTATCTCCAATGGTGTTTATGAAAAATAGCATCTATTCACCCATATGATTTTACCGTCACTGATCGGCCAAATTTCTTTACACTGAACGGTCATAAATATGAACAGTCATGGACGTGTACTCTGTCTACTCACCTAATCATGTAATTTCAACAACAATCTTCGTGAAATTATTCCTAAGCTCCTCTCAAAGCTATGTGAGTTGCCCTGCGGAGACTGGAGGACCCTCAGTCACTCGGTAGAGCTGCCATGAGCTTTCTTACTGCAGCCCCACTGCATTATGGGAAACGTGGTGAGGGGGCCATAGGGACAAAGGAATGAATAGCTGCTTTCATTAGTCTTCAAACTTTAATCTTGAGTACACTTTAAGAAAAACTCTTTTTCTGACAGTTTAGACGATCTCCTGATATTTCCTGACTGCCTTCTGGTCGTTCCTCTGGAGGTAGATTCACCGTAGTCTGTCTGACAAGTTTGTGTGAACAGTGAACAAATCGATGAAAAGGCCAAAAGCTCGACAAAAAAGACATTATATGTCTTTTGCACGAACGTGGACAAGACGGTCAGTTGAGAGCTTATAAAAAAATCACCCTGAGCGATTGTCAAAGTAATGAAAAGAACTGACTTAGTGAGCTTTTATATTCATTTTTAAACTTCTGTATTCTAACTATAAGTTGGATTTAAAGTGATATATCACATTTAGTTGCCCAGGGCTTATATATAATCATGCCTTTCTTTCAGTACATTTTTAACATAAATTACAACACGGCTTTAAAAATGGTGTTAAGTTTCACATAGGATATTATCGCTGTCAGTCCAGTTTGCACCTCTCTTCGGTACTTTTCCCAGTCATTATCTCGCTAAACTTGCAGTGATGCAACATCTACTACTGTATGTAGAAACACCAAATGTGTCTGTATGCCAGGGACTGAGCACACATGCCATTAAATAACATCAGCAATCCGCAACTCCAAAACACTCAACACTGTTGCAACATACCATAACCATCACTCTCTGTTTCACACACTAAGAAGAATTCACAGCATGAGTTTTCATGAAATGTCTACAAGCTTTACCATGGATGTAGATTTGGGTATGGACAGGAGTAAGGGGCCGTTCACATGCCGCGCCTAAAACGCGTGGAAAACGCTAGGCGCATAGGTTCTTGTCACCTGACCTGCGGTGCGCTTGCAGCAATCTGAAAAGTTGAAATGTTTTTAACTTGATGCGTTGCAGACGCGCCTGAAAAAAACGAGTGCTTCACACCGCGTGCGTGTTGCTTCCATATCAAAGCCAACACTGATTGAAAGTCACAGAAAATTACATGAGACATTTATGTAATTATATCTAAAGGAATAGTTCACCCAAAAATGCAGATTTAAGGCACCATTGACTTCCACAGTAGGGAAAATAAAAAAAATATATATATACTTACTTGGTATTTTTGTCTTGTTTACAGTACAAATATCAACTTCTTAAATTAAAGGTCCCATTCGTTCTGTGTTTTTGAAGCTTTAATTGTGTTTATAGTGCGCAATATAACGTGTTCGTGTTTCACGTGTAAAAAAATTCGGCATTTTTACACAATTTACTTATCTGTACAGCTATGTCTTCACTGTCCTCAAAACAGGCTGATGTCTTCTTTGTTCTTTAAAGTCCCTCCTTCAGAAATACGTATCAAGTTCTTGTTTAGTGTGTTGTGATTTGACTGCAGCTTAGCTTGCTATTAGCTTAGCTGGCGACTGACATATTCCTGTGGGTGGAGTTTAGTGAAAAAACTGTTCTAATGACGTCATTAAAGCAGGAAGTACTTTACAGGCCGTTCGCTGTAGGTTTTGAAAGGCAAATTCTGTTAAAGAAAATATATCGCCTGGCAGTGAACTTTAAGCTTTATCATTTTACAGGTATTATTCATGCTATTATAGCAACACACTAACTACGGTTTAAAAAATGGAAACAGAAAGAACTTGACCTTTAAGATGTAAAAATATACTTTCTAGACAAAAAATATTAAATTACATAAAATTTGTGCTAAAAACAACAAATAAATCTGCCAATGGGGATAGAAAAAATCTTGAAACAAGTTTTCTTTCTTTTTCTAAAAACTAGACTTATTTTCTTAGGTAATTTTGCTCATCAAGAAAATGTATCTTAATATTATATATATTTCTACTGAAAATAAGACAAAAATACTAAGTAAGAAAGTCTTTTTTTGCAGTGTGTATATATATTTGTTTGGTTACAAACAAACATTTTTCAAAAAATTTTCATCTGTGTTAAGCAGACCATAAAGAAATGTGTCCTTGTCTGGAACAACGTGGGGGTGAGTAAATGAGGACAGTATTTCAATTTTTGGATCAACTGTCCCTTTAACATACATTCACTCTCATATCATTTCAAACCCTCCATGCTGTAATTTGTTTTTCAGTGATATAAGGATGTGTAATAGTGACAAATTATTCATTTTCGGGTGACTAGCTGTTCTTTTAACAGGCAATTTCACCAGGGAAAATTTTGATGGTGCGATTGTTTGATTTTAAAATGTTCAACCCAAATCTGCGCCTTTGGCTTTGGCAGAGGCATTTGGTTATAACAGTTGATGGTGAGGGAGGGATGTGGTTCTCCGCTGTGTAAATGAGGAGCTCAGGAGAGGAGGAGTGGAGAGGTGATCTGCTTCTGAGCCTTCACTGGTAAGAGTTCATATTGATCGCTCTGACAGAACGAATAAATAAAGCACCCAACTGCATCACCAAAGATGAAAGGAGAGAGGCCACCCTTGATCCATTAGCAGGGCCGCCTTAACCCAATGTGAGGCCCTGGGGCTGAGATGTTTTGGAGGCCCCCCATACCCTCAATTTATATTCTCATTTAAAAAAAAAATAAGTGTAATATCTAGGTAATCTACATCACAAAATGCATTAGTTTCTTTCAATACATACAACAGTGAGTTTTCCCTCTTTGACCCAGAAAACACCATAATATCTTTATTAACATATCACTGAGCCCACTTGAGCATAAACACAAGACACTTTATTTAACAACCATACACAGCAACTTGTGGTGAAAATAAAACCAAAATGTGTGAGAGTATATATGTTTATAAGCTTTATAGTTTTTGGAATATACAAATTTGCAGAAAATTGCCAATAACTAAATGCTCACCACAGTTTAAAAATATTAGAAGTTAAAGTTAGTTTTAAAGTGAAAATGCATTAATGTTAACAAAAGATACGTCTTTATAGACAGAATCTTGTTTTTTAATCAGTTATTTATTTTGTAGGCTATTGAAGATATAGTATGCATTGTATTTAGTATTTATGCATACTACGCATGTAAAACGAACACGTATGAATATGCACAAAACAGACAGGGAACATACCTGTATATAAGATCTTTAGATAAGGACATTATAAATATGAATGGTGCGATCAGGGGATGATTATTTGAGATGGTCTTGTCGCGCTTTGACTTGCACATTTACCGTTGCGTCATCTTTCTAAACCAACAGATGTGTACTGTGAGCTAACATCGCGTCAAACTACATCGCTCCGGCTGCGCACGCGTCACTGATATAAACGCGAGTAAACTTAAACTTTATAACAACGAACAGCATTAATATGTTCGGGAACTCCTTTCTTTATTTGGTGGCCGCGGCACAGTATCTTGCGCACAGTTGGAGAGACTTCTGCATGCCAGAGACTCAGCTGCATGAGCACAGAGAGAGCGAGCGCGCGCGCGAAAGAGAGAGAGACCTGCAGTGCTTATTATGAAATTTCAGAAATTACTCTTTCATTTGATGGTGGATTATTTCCTGTTTCTCTGTCACACTCAGTCTAACATGCAGGAATGCCAAGTTGACAACGCGCACTTAATTACATTACGCAGAATAGAAAAATCTGTTACGTCTGATATTTTATTTCACAGTAAGTTACCACGGACCAATCAGCAGCCATGTAACGTGCAGTTAGAGTGATTGACAGATAACCTGACAAGTTACAAAACAATATAAACGTGAACTTGGGAGGCCCCTGGGCTTCAGCCCAGGTAAGCCCGTGCATTAAGGCGGCCTTGTCCATTAGCGTATTGCACATTGATCACACCCTCAAGCTTCAGTATAGCCACATCCGCTCTAATTTATAGTCTTTTTTTTTTAAATCTCCATATGCTTTATTATACCTCAAAAAATATATTTTTTATATTTTATTTATTTTGATCTCCTTCTTACTTTTCATCCTTGTTAAGAAGCTCTGTAACAACGGCGATCCTCTCCATAAGGGAAGGCCAATTCTCTAATTTCTGTTCAATATTCAGTGTAATAAATTCAGTGCATAAATTCTGTGTAAAGTGAGTGGAGATGATTCATTGGTTGCACTGACAGTAAAGCAAACATCTGTCGTTGATTAGATTTGGATTATTCATACATGCTGCCGCTCAGACCTATAACTCCGGGCTAGGAAGCAACGCCTGAACGCTTCAATTGGGTATTAGGGCAGAAATGGAAATAATTATTACGAGTTTCCTTCTGAAAGAGAAAGTTATGTTTTCTCAAGCCCTGTGGTCTAATCTTAAGTCCAGGCTTTGGGTTAAATTGACGTGACAGCATAAATCACACCCATTAGATCTTGTTGTAAAAGACTGTTTGTTTGTCACTAGTAATGAGTACAGACAGCAGAGATTAATTCTGTAAATGTCTCTGTCAGGGCTGTAGTAAATCCTGTTTAGGTTCCCCAAATCAAGGAGAAAATTCAATTCAGGTCTTGTAAACCGCTGACTCTTCTCCCCCATGGGAAAAACAGCTGGTTTTATAGAGATGTTGGGCACTTTTTAATGTGGAGACCAGCTAGACCAGTCTAAAACCAGCCATTTTAGAACTTTTAACCATAGATATTATATACGTAGGCGCCTCATGACGCGTCATATTGGTTGGGTCTCCTCACGCTAACTAGCACAAGAGTCAACTATGCCCGTATTTTGTGCAGCTTACGGTTGCAATAATCAGCGCAGTATTGTTAACAGATCGCATGGGATTACTTTTCACAAGTAGGATTAAACAATAATTTTGGTAATTTTATCATTTATAATATTACGTCATCATAACTAACATTACTTACGTGTAACCAAACTGTAAACAGTAAACGGTAAAAATGTAGGGAGTTATGATTATTGTAGTTGGGTATACACCTTTCTCATTGGAAATAAATGTAGGGGGGCAGATTGGGGACCCATCCAAGATGGCAGCTGCGCTGATACGTCAGCTCCAATAGACAGCGGCTGCGTCCAAAACCTCATACTGTATAGTATGTATTGAATGAGATGAAGTAGCTACTTACTGACCGTTAAAACAATAGGTACTGTATAGTATGAATCCTGGTAGTATGAATGCGATTCAAGCGTAACACATCCGCCATGTTGATACATCACGTGACATACGTCGTCATCACGTTATGTTATACCAGCGCGAAAAAGCCGCATCGCCGCTTTCACCTCTTCCGCTTCATTGCACAACTCCACTCCCGGGGCTTCATGGGATAGTGAATTGTCCATCGTATGCACGCTGCAAATCTAACCGGAAGCAGTAGTGTAATCCGGGTACTTTCCGCATACTGCTTTTGGAATACTATATGCCCCGAGAACCGGAATCGAACTGAGATTCGAAATCGAATCGATAGCTTGCGAATCGAAATCGAATCGATTCGATTTTCGATTCGATTTCGATTCTCTGTTCGATTTTCTAATCTGGTTCTCGGGGCGTTTTTTTATACTCGATTCTCGATTTAACTCAATGAATATAGATTTAATACAAATACTATATTAATAAAAAAGAACAGTGAACAGAAGTTCACAAGTGGGTAATTAATAAAATGAAATGAAAACCCACAACACTATCGTCGTCGTCGTTGCTTGCGAAATCTAAAATGCTTCCATACCTCTGACTTTTTATGTGAAGGTCGCATCAACGTCGATGAAGCACTTGAAACCGCCATTTTAAGCACTGAATGAATAAATAAGTGTCAGTATACAATGTTTGCTACAGATCCTTGAATTCTTGCCTGGCTGCCAAACCTCTCTTTGCACAGCAGTGATCCCTGCCCACCGTATCTTTTGTCTTTGGCAAACCAAAATATTTCTATAGACTGTTTTGCAAGATGTAAATACTGGTCTAAAAACATAGTTTCTCAGTTTGTAAAGGTTTTCTTTACTTCACATACAGTATCTTAAAGATGTTTAACTTTTTAATTCATTACGTTTTATGCTTTGTTGATTTATCCGAACGTTTATGAAGTGTTCAAAAATGTAAACATGAAGCGCTTCTGGACCATTGTTGTTTACATCTTGCACAATGGTCTATTATTGACAAAGTATTTGTTCCAGATGCAATGCGCGTGCGTCTGATGAAGCCGTCTATACATAAAATACAATAAAAATGCAATTTCACTCACTTAGGCAATTCACTGTAAGTGCAGTGTCTTTTTTACGTCTTAACAACACGTTTCTAGCTGTTATCACTTTTGTTATGGAGACAAATCTGAGTATATCTAAGGATGTCAACTGTCTGAGATCATCAGCCAAAAAATCAGTTAGAATGGGTTTCCCATAAGCTTTGCCTTGCTTTAACAAAATGACAGCTCTTCTCCTCTTACCTCACACACACACACAGATAGGCCTTGATCAACATCAGCAACAGGAGGCCAACCAGTTGTCATGACAACATATTCTGCAGCTGAGAGTGCTGGGAACATGCATGCTGAATAACAATGGCCCGGGCGCTGACTTAAGAAAAAGAGGCAAGCGCTTTTTCAACAGACTAACAATTCGGACCGCAAATCATAAGAGTTTACACGGACACTTAAATAAAGGGTGAGATTTATACGACACGGGGAAAAAGTTTAAAAGCGATCGTTCCTTAACTTTGACGTTTTTATGTGCCCTCTTTGATCTCTTTTACTCCCCTAGCGTGTTACGTGCATCCATTAGCATTCTTGTTGACACAATTTATATTAAAGCGATTAAAAAGAGATAAAACGGCGGGCGGCGTAACCCTCCTGTGACACTGACAGAATCGCAAGGCTTTGGAAAAGGTCAAAACGAAACGAGAAAAAACGCAGCTGCCACTGCAGATATTTTCTGGAACATAAAAGAGACACGGAGGAAGATTGCTCCCTTGTTAAAGCTATTGTTACGCTATAAAAAGGTTTCCAGTATCTTCTAGTCTCAACATCTTATACGTTTTGAGCGAAATAACGTGACACTGGCTGTCTCCTGTTAAACGTAACAACGAAGTGAAGTGTGTAAATGCGAGCGATGCTGTAATGAATCTCGCGATCGGGGTGAAATGGAGAAGCGTTGGTCTGTGATGTGTGTAGGAGTTGGGCAAGTGGAGTGAGAGGTTCTTAATATCACAGCTAAAGCAGGCAGATGTACAGACAGGTAGCACTTAGGTTAATAAGATTTTTCACAAGGCGGAAAATCAGACTCTGTTTTGCCGGTCCGCTGCTTCGTTGGTACAAGCAGATATGTCTAGTTTGAACGAAATGAGAACTGTCTTTTACAAACCAGATACCAGTTTCACCATGCTTAAAAAAAGGAAATGTTTCCTAGTTACATTTAATGATGCTAATTTTCCCTACTCTGTCGTTTTATTTTAAAATGTCATAATAGACTCATTATTGTGTAATTTCAAATCCTTTTGTGCTGAGTTTCTTTTGTGTTGAAGGCCACTCTCTTTTCTGTATAATGTTGCAGGATTTGGGTAGGATTGTTACTTACAAAAGTTGCTTTTCTAATGCATGGTACTGTATGAGTTGGCTCGGCATCACGCGGCTCAACTCAACTTGCTTTACTTTGGCAAGTTTTACACTGCAGTTTAGTATCGCTTTAGATTGGATGGGACTATGGGCTTGTTAAGTCATACGTAAGGAATACTGTTTCTGGGTCCAAGCTTTCACTCATTTCAATAGAGGATTTTATTTAAACAGCCATTAACTCTTTCCCAGCCATTGACAAGTTAACTCGTCAATTAAGAGAAAACGCTTTTTCCAGTAATCTATATTTCCGCTATTATCCACCACATGGCGCTCTTGCACAATTGATAAAACCCGGAAGTATTTCCTTAGGGCAAACAGTTTAAACTTCATGTATGTTTTGATGATCGCTATGAATCTGATTTCTATTAAATGTCCATCACAAAAACGCTCAAAAGTTTGTATTTTTGAAGAAACCTACCCATATTTGAGAGGTCATAAAAATAGATCAAATGAAGGTAGGATGAAACAGTTTTTTGTTTGAAAGCAGAGGGTCTGGCTTTTTTATTTGATATATTGTATGTTTATATATTTAAAGAACATTTTCTGGAAGGCATTAAACTTATTTTTTTTAAATGCTGGCGGGGAAAGAGTTAATGAGCATTATTTATTCATATCACAAATTTAAATGAACATTTTATAAACTCACAGTGTACACTGCAGTCTCCAGGCTAACAGAATCACTGACAGCATTATATTAATTATTCATAAAAAATCCATGTCATGAGTCCATGTCTGGTCATCTTGGATTTTGTTATGGAGATAAAAATTAGGGTTTACGAGTGTATATTAGCGTGATTGTTTTGTTATTTACCTATGGCATTTGAGATCGATTGGACCTGGAAGTGACGCATGATGTCAAACTTAACAAGCCCATAGACCTCTACTAACCTGACATCATCATAAGTGCAACAAAAACAAAACCACAACACAAAAGTCATAAAGCATATCAATGGAATGGTGTTCTTGATCTTTTCTGTGGTTGTTTTTCACTCCTAAAAGGGAGTTTGGGAAATTGTAAAACAAAGCACAGATGGCAACTCCACTTTGTTTGCTCGACGACGCACAATGGTATCTAATCTTGCATTTAGCAATGCACTGCTAGTGACGATTCTCTCTGACCAATCAGTGAAGTCACGGAAAATTTAATCTTTACTTATTTTATCTCTATTTATTTCTACTGTTTTATGATTTGAGCATTTATTGCAGTTTATTAAGAGTTTTATGGTATAAGATGCATAAGTTAACAAAGCTACATTTTTCTGTCTTGACCTTAAGTTTAGTTGGCTATGTGATATATAGCGATGGAAAATCAACAGCATGTGTATGTGTCTAGCAGCTAAGTATAAAAGTGTAAGCACAGTGTTGATGTAAGTGCCTCTTGCAAGATATGAAAATAATTTCAAGTGATGACCTTTATAATTATTCATGTGTTCAACACGTTAAAAATTTCACAACAATTTAAAGAAAGAGGAAATGAATGTTTAAAGAGATGGTGGTGGTGCAGATGCCACATGAATGAAAGTCATCCCATGTAAAAAGCTGATGTTTCACAGGAAAAGGGGAGTGCTCACCTGTGAGATGGAGAGAAATTTTAAATGTTTAGTTATTATGAAATGATGAAAGGGAGAATTGTCATGGAAAATTTGATTTTTACTTATTTCTACTGTTTTATAATTTGTGCATTTATTGCTGTTTATTAAACAGCACCTATTGTCCGATTCACATTTTAAAATTTCCTTTGGTGTCTAAGTACATTAACGGTATGCAAACGGTGCAAACCCAAAACTAAACAATGACGCGAGTTATCATCTTCAATGTAAATCTATTTTCTTGGACTACAACAAACACACAGATTATAGGCAACAGTTTACATCCTGAAAATTGGTGATGTAGACCGGCCATTCCCAAACTGTGGTCCGCGGACCACTAGTGGTCCGTGAGGGTACTGCAGGTGGTCCGTGAAAAGGCAAAATAAGAATATATTTTAATATACAAACTCGTTCATATTTTGGGCGAACGTGTACTGCTGCCTAATAAACGTTACTGTGAACGTCATTCATTCTGGTGCCTGTGAACGGCACGCTCTCTCAGTTTTACGTCGTTCAACAGGGTGCCAGATTTGTATATTCTTCCAGGCGAAAACCCGACTAAAACACCCTGTAAACAGGCCTTAATGTGAAGCGAAAAAAACACCCAATCTGGCAACACCGCCACCAGTCAGTGTTCACGCTGCATGCGTCATCACAACAACACAGACGCTGCTGAAATTCCTGCCGCGCAACTCAAATAGTTTAACATTAAATAACATCATATTTGTCCTAAATCGTTAACGATTAACACAGGCTGCTAACGCATATTCCGGATCTTGAAATATACTTTGAATAAGCTCATGCTATTTAACGTGCACGTGTGGTGTGCAATACCTGCGAGTTGTCATACACGCAATGCCTCCCAGCGCTTCTCGCCCGGGGTGCGACCCCCACCCAGCTAGCCTTTCAAGGTATGTGTAAGCAAATACAAAAATTAAAAGACAGTCAATGCTAATGTAAACTCTGGTTGGATAAGGATTTAAAGTTGGACATGAAGATGAAATCTGACGCATTTAGCTTCAGTGTTAAAACTGATCAAATAATTGCTGTCGGTGGTTCTATATGGGCTATAATGGCAATCATTAAAAAAAAAATAATATGGGAAAAATAACTATAAATTAGTTCATTTTTGGAACTGTGACCTAGTTTAACATTTTCAAATATGAACTATGAACTGAACTAGTTCATTTTAAAATTTGTGAACTAAGAACTAAACTAGTTCATGTAGAAAATGAACTTTCCCAACACTAAGAATATGTATATAAATAATTATGATATAAGGTTAAGAAACCTGTTGTACTGATGTGATGACCAGTTATAGTTTTAGTTTAGTGCTAGTAAGACTATTTAGATGTGCAGATTAATTCAGGACTTTGTGTAGACATATTTTATAATAAGTATTATGAGGTGGTCCGCGAAAATTCTTGAATATAAATAGTGGTCCACACACACAAAAAGTTTGAAAACCCCTGATGTAGACAAGATCGACATTATCATAATTCAACCCGTTACGGACTTACAGCCTGTAAGTTAACTACTGTTAGCAACCGAATCTTTCAAACATGGTAAGGAGCGTCACGTTTCCGGCTGACGTCAGAGGTATAAAGGCCAATCACAACGTACAGATTAGCTGGCCAATCAGAGACACAGAGCTTTTCAAATCCGTGCATTTCAGGTAGAGAGTGAAATCTGGAGGTATGTGGAAAATAATGTGTTTTTACCAAAAAGCACGCAGATACATATTAATTTACCAAATACACAAAATAAGTTGTTTGAGCAATGAAATAGGTGCTCTTTAAATGTTTTATGGTATAAGCTGCATAAGTTAACAAAGCTAAATTTTTCTGTCTTGATTTAAGTTTAGTTGGCTATGTTTAGACTTAGTCTTCTGTACAGACTATGTATAAACAGGATGTGTATGTGTTTGGCAGTGTGAGTGTGAGCCAAAAGTGTGAGCGTGGCCTTTTCGTGGTCTGAATTGTGAAGAGATAAGTGCCTCTTGCAAGATAGTAAAATAATTTCAAACTGTATTGGGTTATGACTATAATTATTCATGTGTTCAACAAGCTAAAAATTTCACAACAGTGATCTGCAGTGTTTATACGTTGTCACTTTTTATTATCTGTACTGCTTGCTTGGAACCTCAACCGAGGTGATACTAAAAAAGAATCAGGTACTACTGTACACAATGGATAACCCCCAAAAAGGGACCTATACCGAGCCCATACTATGCAACAGAAAAGCGCCAATAAAGTTTACCCATTCTTTTCCTCTTTGGCTGAATGAACTGCCAGCCTGAGCTGTGGAGTCTACCACAACATTCAAGAAACTGAAAAAAAAAACCACACCTCTTCTGCACCCCCCGACTAACCTAAGTGACAAAGCTGTCCTACTTGTAAACATGGTTTTGTCAATTCCACTTTGTTATAAAACCTTAGATGTGCTCTCATTTGTAAGTCGCTTTGGATAAAAGCATCTACTAAATAAATAAATACATGTAAATATACTTCAAAAATTCACTCTGGTAGCCTACAAAAATAAAGTTATGATTCGGAAGAACAAGAGGGTGAGTAAAATGTCTGATTATTTTCACTTTTGGGTGAACTGTTGCTTAAAAACATTTCAATTAGAATGAAGAGAGAAAACAAATCTTATGACAAATGAGAACAAGATAAAAGCTTACAACAACAAATCACATACGAGACTCCCTTGGAGTAATTCTGGAGGTGAACCTTTCAAAACAACGCTAGCGGAAATAATTATCGCCTTTCCTCCGGGGAACCGACAGCGTCGAACGTGAACCTGTGAACTTGGCGTACGGAAGCGAGCCGACTTGGACAAGATAATTTACCCCTCACATTTATGCAGACAGTGGCACGGTCCGGTGTGCTTGCCAAGCTGATGGAGGAGGCGCTGGGTCAAGAACCAACAGAAAGGCCTGTGAAAGAGTCTAGCATTAGTTCCCACTACAGTTACCCTTTATCCTTCCACTAACAAGATTAAGATGTTTCCCATAGATTCATCAACGCTACCTCAACACCTTCCCTCTGCAAATGTTTATGGGGGTGTTTGAGTGAGAGGGGCATTCTTCATTTTTCTGCCCTGCAATTGAGGTGTGATGAAAACTGTATTTTCAGTTAAATGGTGTGAAAGACGAGAGTAAAAAGAAAAAAGGAAACAGATTAGTGAGAAATGGGAGTTGCGATTATGGAATTGTACATAAAGTAACGGTTACTCAAAACTGAAATTGATTTATTCATTTACCCATCGTCATATCAATCCAAATAAAATGTATTTATTTTCCCCATGGCAAGCAAATTGAGAAATACAGGAGAATTTTGATACCGTGTTTTATTTGTTGCAATAAAGTGAATGGTCACCAAAGGGCCAACAAGGTCCAAACAACGATGAAAACCTCCATAAAATAAGTCCATAAAGCTACAGTATATTCCAGATCTTTTGAATCCACAAAAAAGATTTGTGCGAGGACAAGACTGAAATTTAAGTTTAACAGTGCATTTTTCCATTTGGGTGCTCGACAGGCTGTGGTCATAATTCACTGTCATCTTATATAGAAAACATCTAATCTTGTGGTCTATACAAGAAAGTTTTATGAGTCTGGAACGACATGAGGTAAATAAATGACAGAATTTTCAGTGGTGGATGAACGGTCCCTTTCATTTAAAAACATTTTATTATGCACACAAACAAAACGTCAATGCAAAGAGTTTCTGATATGATCCTGTACTACACCTTTTTCATGCACTGTTCTGCTCAGAACGTCAAAAATGTCAAGCCGAGGGAAGACATGACAGGACTAGTGAGGACAAATCTACCTCACCCTTTGTTTTTCTTGAAACCTCTGAGCAATGAGAGACGGGACCAGTGTGGCCCTTCAGCAGCCTTCCAGAAAACTCCAGAGAGAAAGGCCGACATGTCAGCTCATCTCTCTCTCTCCCTCCGTTGCTCTGCCACCACTGTGCCCATCAAAGCTGCTTGGAGACTGTTACAAATACTTTCTTTTTCTCCATGGCCACAGGCAGCAGGAGGGGGAAAATTGAGGGAATTTGGCCTTGGTTGTGGAAATGAATCCAGTGGGCTCTGGCTTTCATTTATGACCTGACAAATGAACTTCCTGTCTCCTCTGAGACAACTTAAAAGGAAAGATTAGGGTGTCGAGCTATTAAGAGGTTGTGGTGGCCACTCGAATGTTGCAAGATTCCACTCAGCTTACAATTTAATCTGCTGCTCAGAGCTCAATACCAAACAAGACAGTGACAGAATGTGGATCATGCTCTGAGTTTGAGTGTTATGCTTGAGAGGTGACTGCTCTGTTAGTGTGTTTTCCTTTACCTGGGCCAAACGCTTCATACTGTGTAACCTTCTCCATTTGTTCATGCTAAACTTAGGCAGCCATTAATCTTGGAAATGTTCCAGACTCGAGTCTGCTAGACGATCCATCACGGCGGACTGGCGACTGTTGAGACAGACCGCCATGCTTGGAAGCCCTCCTGTTGTCTTCTCCCTCTTAAGTCTCTTTATATATGGTTGTGAGACAGCGGTGAGAAGATTTACATTTACTAAATGTTATAAAAAACAATGTAACATAAAAGGAGGCTTTTAAACCACATTTAGACTTTAAAGTCCCCATGAAATCAAAATTGACAATTCTTATTTTTTAATGAAATATTATTATTTTAATTATAAACAATTAATAGTGTGGATCATAATTTTTTTTTATTAATTAATGTGCCTTATATACTTTAATCAAAGTCTGAAATCTGAGATATTTCTCTGATGATGTCAGTTGGATGGCATGCTCAGAGCATTCGTTAACCCCACCCCTCTCTGTCGGCAAATGTTTCTAAATGACACACCCACTGTTCTATATCCAATCAATTTACAGTGGAGAACGCAAGCCACGGCCGCTGTTTTCTTAGTGTGATATTCCGCTTTACTCTGAAATACGTCACAACATGCAAGTAAATTAAAGGTGCTCTAAGCGAATTCATGCGTTTTAGGCAAAGACTGTAAAAAATATGGACATAGTGTCTGTGACGTCACCCATTGGTTTGTGAAGATCGTTTTTGAAGCTTAAAGTAGGCTTTGCCTGCCGTCGCCATCTTGGCCACGCATCACCGCAAGTCACTCGCGGAAAACCGAAAATGGGTAAAGAGGTGGGACATGGGTTGCTGCGCCCGCCTAGCTCGATTCTAGTGACAGCAGTGGCCGTTCACCCCTCACTCAAGTGGCGACGCCCCTTAATTATGCATAACTTTAAGGCTTAATATAATTTAAACGCATGAGTTACAAAAAAATTCACCCCCCTCACAGTTTGACTTTAAAAAATATTTTCTACTGTAAAGTTGAACTTTTTTAACATGGTGGTCTATGGGAATTGACTCCCTTTTGGAGCCAGCCTCAAGCAGCCAGTCTATGAATTGCAGTTTAAGTCCCTTCCGTATTGGCTTCATCGAAGAGATCGGAAGGTTGCCCTTCGGTTTTAGGACATAATTTTTTTTTTTATTTCATACAGTAAACATCTCCTCACTATCTGCTAGCTGCCTGTCCACTAAACACTGTAAAAAACACGGTCTCTGTAGACAGAACAAGCTCACCAAACTGCAACAAAAACAAATTGGTCAAACCGTCCACCACGAAACATAACATAAGTGTCCCAGCCAATAAACAACAAGAAGGATTTGGAGTGGGGGTTGGGCGCATCCATGACTCTTTCAGAAAGCAAGGAAGGGAGTGGGGGTGAGGAGTTACGCCCCATTCAGACAGCCAACGACAAGCAGTAGCAGAGCGACGCGATCTCATTCATTTCAATGGAAACCTGGTGACTTCCAGCGACACGAGCGAAAGTGACCGTTGGCGACCGTATCGGCGTGTCCAGCGACGCGAGAAAGTTAAGAAAAGTTTAACTTTATGCAAATGCTGAGCGAATTTCGGGAGCGACTACCAATGAGAATGAAGCGGTGGAGTTCACGTCATCCTTCTCTCGTCAGTTACTGGAGTGGATCGTACTCATTTGTTTATGACAAGCAGATTTAGAAACGCCTCATTGAAAGAGACGAGCGACACACAGCGATAACATCGCTGGCTGTCTGAATGAGGGACTAGCTACGCTTCGCTTTGTTTGACAACACTTCAAACGTCAACAACAAGTGACGTCACACAGATTCGCTTAGAGTGCCTTTAAATCGCAACTTCTTGTTTACTGGGACTTTAAAATTAATAGAAAATAAAACTGATAAAAACATCTTTCACTGACCAATTGTTTAAAAGATCATTGTTTTTTACAAAAAAATACAAAACTGCATCGGCACAGTCAAATTGTATTTAATTTATTTTGGTAACACTATTTTGACAGTGCCTTTCTTTCACATACACCTGTAATTATTATAGTAATAACAGTAAATTATGTATAATTACATGCAACTTACCCTAAACCAAACCTTAATCTAAACCCAAACCGTATGGTAAGTGGGTAATTGTTGGTAACGTGTTGGTAATTATAAGTACTCTATAGTCCAGGGGTCTCCATTGTGGTGCCCGCGGGCACCAGGTACACCACACAGAGTCTGTAAGGTGCCCACTAAAGCACATTCTATTAATAGTCTCAATTTTAATATTTATTACATATTTTTTATATTAGCTTGGCTTGGTTTATGTATGTAAACATTTTAAACAATACTAAAACATCAACAAGTAAAATAAAATAAATCAACAAGTAATACAAAAAAGATTTGAGTAGACTATATCAAAAAGTAGCCCTCCAGATTGTTTTAACCATTGTGGTAGCCCTTGTCCACAAAATGGTTGGAGACCCATGCTATAGATGGTTTCAGCAGTAATAAAAACAAATGACTTTTTGTGGACTGAAAACAACTTCCGGTAGACTTCCACATAGAATCAATAACAACAGTAGTTGTTATTTTACAGTAGTTATACAGTAATTTCTGACATTAATTAAAATAAATGACAAGTAAGTTACCTTCGTTTTTATATCTAACCATAGCAACTATTACTCTGAGCTAGGGGACGGTTGTAGCCTAGTGGTTAGAGAGATGGGATTGTAACCTAAGAGTTGTTGGTTCGAGTCTCCTAGCCGACGGGTGGCGACTGTGGTGCCCTTAAACAACCCTAATTGCTCCCTGGGCGCTGGCATAGTTATGCCAGCTGCTGTGAGTGTGTGTGTTCATAATTTGCAACGTGTGTATTCACTACTCACTGGGATGGGTTAAAAACAAAGGTCACATTTTGAGTATGCATTGCATACTTGAATAGATTGTCACTTTCACCTAGCATTACTGTGTAAAATGAATGTATACAGTTAGCTACAATTCCTTGAGTTCTTGCCTGGCCGCCAAACCTCTCCATTCCTAACGCGTATCAACTTTTACACTGAGCTAAGGGTTGCGACTCTCAGTTGTGATCCACGCTCATCACCTCCCCTCGTCTTTAGCAAATCATTTTTTTTTTTTTTCAACAAGGTATTTGTTTCAGAGATCAGTTTAGCCACTAGCCAGTAATTGATAAATAAATACAGATCCGAAATTCACCTCAGTTCAGGCGGGTAACCGAGACAACCCATGTGCGCCTGATGAAAGCGTCTATACTTAAATGTAATATTAAACTGTAACAGTGACACCTTAAAATAACGTGTAACCTCTTTAAAAGTGTGATCTCTTTATTTTTAATATTTGTATTCTATAAACGCTTCATAAAAAGTGACATATATAAAGAGACTGTGCTGAATTTCTGAAAACCACATAAGTCATCACTGTCAGTATAAAAACTACAAAGCTTTGTCTGAAGAAAACACAAAGGGCAATGAGAGAACTGGATTTGTTTACCGATAAAGGAGCAATTGAACACCTGATGTAATACTCTGTTCTGTCCGACATAACATCCGCTGCATTTATCCCACCATCTCCGCTGTGAATAACATCCATCTTTAAAATGTGACAGATTCTTCCATTCTGTTTTTAGCAAAACACTTAAAGGCATTCAACACATCTTGGTCATTTAAAAGAAAAAAGTGGTGCATTAAAAGCAGACATCAATAAGGAGGTTTATTAAGTCTATTAACCCTAAATTAACTAAATACTATTTCATTGAGGAAGTCCCAGTATAAACTCAACTAAACTCGCTGCAGTGATGTTTTTGACAAGGTGCGATGATGCATCCCACCAACATTCCTCTCATGAAGAGCTATTTCAATAAAAATATTGCAGTCAAATCAAAACTATCAAAGTTAACCAGGCACTTGTGCAGTTAACAATAAATGCATGCTGCTGTTGCCCAGCCCTGAAAACCTCATCTCATGTGTGTGCCATCAGACCGCTATTACACCGCCTGCAGTAGCTGGGAAGCACTTGTGCGGCAAGGCACAACCCCATCATTACGCTGCCGATGCGATTTTGTATTTTAAATGTGGTCATATGCCTGTTCCACATGTTGTTTACAGCAAGTAAATCCCTGGCCCCCTAGGTCAGAAGCATACTCTACGCAAGCAAACGCAGATGACTTGGCCGATGCATTGCAAACTTGCCTACCAGTGTTGCATTTTAATTCAGTCTCGTCCACGGATGAAAGAGCTCTACGTGGCCTGCGTTTGAGTTCACATATTTCCATAGGTTATACTTTGAGCGGTACAAAGCCACAAAGAGACATCGAAAAAAATTGACACATCTAGTAGATGTTTTTATCCAAAGCGACTTCAAGGTATACCTACATGCATGTGTTCCCTTGGAAACGAACCTATAACCTTGCGCTGCCAATGCAATGCTAAATATAAACAGAGATCGAAGAATCCAAATGCTGTTGCTGAAGTGAAGAGTGCAGGTGCAGCCAGCAACAGATGTCTGGAGACAAAGAAAGGCCATTTAACAGCACTTTCACTTATATTACATTAGTGATGTCTTTGTTGAGCCATACCAGCGCCCCTAAGGTTAGGGTGCACAGTGAGGGGTGGAGGAGGGGTGGGACGTGCCTTCCCCAACCCTGTCTGTGCACCCCGAGGTCAGCGTGGGGATGAAGTAATGCCGTCTCTATCAACCCAGCATGGTAAAAAACACCATCCCCCTTCATCTATGTCTGTCTGGCGCTGTTCTCCTCCAATCTCTCTTCAGCAGGCACTACATCACGTTCAACAATAGACTCCTAACATCTGTGTCGGGAGCCCTTAATGCACTAAGACCGCTGGTGGAGAGCGTTTTTTTTCTAGTAGCCTGGCCATGTCACGTATTGAGCGTGCCATTGTCTCCCAAAACGGGGCGGGACATGGCTGCCAGAGTAATGGAAAGTTCAGAGATGAAAAACCTTAATGGCTTCTGCAGTAGAAACTGTTATTTAATAAATATAAACAAGAAGTAGGGGATAATGCACAGCTAGTAAAATAAACCCTGACAGGGTGATCGGCACCAGGTCTTGTAACAGCCTAACTGGGTTTATTTTACAGAAAATATTGGTTGAATGTGCATTATCCCACTTATTATAATTAAATTATTTGTAAGGTCATGATGACTCACAGTAACCAGATGAGCCTGTGTTATTAGGTTATCAGAATGTCACAACTGAACCGACCAATCAGAATCAAGGATTCCAGAGCACTGTATAATAAAAACCTTTATAACCTTTAGAATAAACATGAAACTATCATCTACACAAATGTAATCTCACCAAGTAACTATGTAGAGCATCTCTAGTGTGGTGAGCTTTACAGTATATGATGAATATGTTACAGAATGTCCCATCAATGTCGTCCATCTGACCTTGAATGTACACCAACCGGCAGACATTTGTAACATTTGTAACATTTCGATTGCTATACACTCATGATCACATTCAGGCCTGTAATGATAGCAGATGCTTATGACCTGCTTGCATTGCCCTTCTCTCATACAGGGCTCTAGCTAATCACAAAGCAGCAAGCCTTAAACAGCCAAAACCCCGCCCATCTGAGGCCTTTATCTTCTTTTCCCCCCAAAAAACACAATTTACTTTATGCAGATGCTATTGCATATAACTATTAAATTATACCTTTCAAACCTAAATACCCTTAAACCTGTTTCATAGTAATAAATTAAAAACACATTTCTACCGGAATCATAGTAATACCACTTATGTGCTTTCAAAACTGAGGGTGTTTTGTTCAAATTGCATTTGGAGTGAACAACATTTATATCGTAAAAGTTTTCATAAAATCAACAGAAACAAGACTGGTATAGTTCTAATAAACCCAACTATTATAAGTAATTCAACCTTCATCACTGATCTCATTTAAACCAAAATAAATATAACAGTCAATGTATTTTCTCAATGAAGCTTTCCTTGTGAAAATAAAATATTTCTCCATGCTCGCCAGTTAGCAGTAAACGGTTCATTGCGCTCTGAGTAAGTGAAGTGAGTCGTTTATGACCATTTGTTGTGATATGTCACAATAAATAAATAGTTTCCATATAAATATGCTTTTTTAATAACAAAGCACACTTTTATCATTCATAGCAAACTATTCACGGACCCCCCAGCTATGGATTGCGAACCCCCAAGGTTCCAGGACCCAACTTTGAGAACCCCTGTCAAATAGGAGTCATCAAAGTCCTTCCCACTGTACAAAGACATGTACCGCTATCACAATAATGAGGAAACCCCAGGCCTTTCAGCACTAACATCATCAACGCTCATGCTGGCCTGTGTAAACAGCCTTCGCAAGGTTGCAAATGTTCTCTCATAAATCTTCATGACTAAAAAGCTACAGAAATAAATAAATAAGCTCCGTTGAGTTTCCGCTCTATCAGTCTACGGTACGTGAGCAGCATTGCTAAGCATTAGCCTACAGCATCATGCTGTTGTGTATGAATGTGTGATATTCAATGCATAATTTAATAAATGTTAAACTTAGAATGGTAAGTACAAAAATGAAAACAAAGAAAAGATGATATAATTTTTTTAGTTTACTAATCAAATAAGCAAGAAAACTTTTAAAGTATATACACTCTCAGAAAAAAAAGGTACAAGAAGGTACAAAAGTTTTCACTGGGGCGGAAACTATTAGCCTGACTACGTCAGACTTTGTACTTCCGCTAAATTTCATTACGCTTCTGTACTCAGTCTGAGATACCTCCCATTCAAACCGTTGTCCTCAGGTCTCAAAACAACCGGCGAATCAATGAACAGAGGGCGGGCTGAGAGCCGTGACGTAGACGCTAAGCGCCGAATGTACGGTTGTAGTTTGTAGTGGACATGGAGGCACAGAAAGCTATTTGCTCTGTTGTGGAGAACCGGCACTTGCCAACTTAATCCCGAACAAGAAAAGTGTTTGTTAAACATTTTGAATGGAGATTATGTTGTTGCCCTACTCCCGACAGGTTTTGGGAAAAGTTTAATTTATTAACTATTATCGATCGTCAGCGAGAAACTGTGTGCAGCACAGCTTGACGTGCACAACAATCGAGATATCATGGAAGGAAATTTCATTGTTCACAGTTAACGGTGGAGGGCAAACATTCTTTGGTGACGTTCCTGATTAACCAGAAAAAAAGGTAGGAAGATTTAATTTACATATGGTTATGGCCGTCTGGTGGAAGAGTTTGAGAGGAGAGAGGGGCGTTCCTCCACTTAGACGTGAGTGGAAAGACACCGTAAGGATAGTGTTCAACTAGCTCTGGCCCGATTTACTTTACATAATCTGCAGAAGTCGTTCATAGCCATGTTAACTTCGGTATTTCGCTCGATGGGTTTGTTTTCACATCATGCGTGTGTTTTACAGCAGAAATTTGATGCGGCTGAGCTGGCCCATAACGCACATCATATCCAAACGTTATGTGATTGGCTTACGTTTAGACCAATGATTTTAAACTTCAGACAAGCCCCTCCCATGAGAAGGAAAACGATTGTCAATTATGCCCAGCCAGACTCTGTCTATGAAGCGAAGCAAAATAGCAGAGGATGGTTCTACCAGGCTAGGAAACTATACACCTTTGTACCTAAAAGGTGCAAATTGGTGCCTTACAGGCACATACTGGTTCCTCAAAAAGTACTTATCTGTATCAAAATAATACATATTTGGACCTTTTTTAAAGGTACCGTCCCAGTGACAACTTTTTGACTTTTTCTTCAAAGAGTATAGAAATGTGTATGCATTTTATACTCAAATAGTTATTATAGGCTTACTTATATAAAAAAAGTATATTATGGGTTGGGTTGTACAGTAATTTAACCTAGGTAATTGTTTCAACTTAAAATACTGGGTTGTTTTAACCCATTGTTATGTAGAAATAATATAAAGAAATAGAAAATTTTTCTGGGTTAATGTAACCCATTGCAGTTATGCGATCGCATTATTCAATGCAAAATCAGCCAAAGTCTGCATATATTTGCAGCGGCCGCATTTTTTAATAATACGGTGCATTTTTGCGGCATAAATTGCAGATTTTTGCACGCAAAATATGCGGGCCTGCATGATTTCAAAATCCCCACATTTTCGTAGCAAAAAGTCACATATATCTTAGCAGAAAGCTGAAAAATGTTGCATTAACTTCACACAAGCGCAGCGTTGCCATAGGAACGTTATGAAGTGACGTTATGAAGTAAAGAGCTGCAAAGTTTGCGCAGTTTGTGCAAGTTCCCACAATTTTTCCAAAATCCCGCAATTTCATCGCATTTTTTAAGAAAACGTGCCGCAAGATCAAGGATTTTTGCCCGCAACCGGACTGCCATTGGCTGGGTTTGTCCCTTTATTGAAATTTGTATGCATTAAATTGCATTATATTGAAAATAACCCAGAAGTGTTTTCTCTACATATTCGCACAAAACTGCATCACCACAGGGTCCATAACTACATCTTAAGAGTGACCACTCAGTGTAGTGTAGACTGTAATTGTTACCCACTGTACATAATTCATAATACAAGACTCTATTGCAATTCTATTATAAAATAAAGGCAAAGAAAGCTTTTAAAGGCTGATTAGTTATTATAATTGGTGCACACGATCCAAAAAAATAAAACATCTTTGTCTGTTTTGCAGCATTGAAAAAGTGTGAAACAACAGTGTGGAGAAAGCATAGAGAAAGATTATTACTCGAGCCATAATGTTTGATGGATGATTTGAACAACAAACACCCACCAAATATCTTTCTTGTTGAGCTCCGGGGGAGCCACAGAAAGCTGTTTTTCATCATTACCTGGTACTTCAAGAAAAATAAAACAGCAAAAAACAAACCTAACAATACCTCACACCTACTTGATCTTTAAATCAAATGTTCCATTGGGATTTCTTTCTTTCAGTGATCAAGGACATCTTGCTCTTTACATTTACAGTGTACATTATAGCTGTTATGTCTTATAGTGCCATACTGTAGTTGAAAAGACTACAATTAGAGATACACTAATATAAAAAATTTGGGGGAATACTGATAACCAGCAACTATTTTTGACAAAGGTGATAGCTTTATATATCCTGCACGTCTACACGGTTTTGTCTATAACACTGCCTTATAGGTACACAGTGTAACTTTTACGAGGATCTATTGATAGAAATGCATATATACATAAATGTGTTTTCAGTAGTGTATGAAGACCTTACATAATAAACTGTTATATGCCAAGTTTCTACAGTAGCCCTAAACAGACAAACTACTCTACAGAGCGCATTTCGGCACTACGTTGTCTCAGACGACAACTTTTTGTACTGTAGCAGCTACCGTAGCTTCTCTATGCGTTTCAAAAGGGAGGAATGCGCAGTGGACTGAGCTGACACTGCTAAATGCCACTTAAATCTACATACAGTACCTTTAAACAGAATTTCGTATATACTTTTTATATACACTGTCAGAAAAATGTATAGCCCAGCTGTCACCGGGACTGTATCTTTCAAAACGTAAAGATTTGCACCTAAAGACAGTCACTCCAGAAAAACAAGTTTATGCGATCGCATGAGTCAACGCATAATCAGCCAAAGTCCTCATATTTATGCGGGGGCCACATTTTTTCAAATTTGCATCATAAATTGCAGATTTCCCTGCGCAAAATATGCGGGCTTGCATGATTTCATAATCCGCGCATTTTCGTAGCAAAAATCACTATATCTTAGCAGAAAGTTGAAAAATGTTGCATTTACTTCACACAAGCGCAGCCATGTCCCCTGTTACCATGGGAACGTTATGAATTGACGTGAACATCATTTAAAAGGTGCAAAAGCTGCAAACAGTATTTGCAAGTTCCCATATCATCGCATAAAATTGCAAAAATATCCCGCATATTTCATCACATTTTTTTAAGAAAACGTGCCGCACGATCAAGGATTTTTGACCGCAACAATCACAAAAAAACCTGTGTTTTTCTGGAAGGACTATAAAGAGTTTATATTACCTCAGAGGTTCATATTTGAACAAAATGTCTACATATCTTTACCTAAAGGTCAAGTGAAAGCAGTGGTACACATTTTGACAATTGTTTCTAACAGTGTAGGATTATTATCTGCTTCCAATACCAACTTCAAACCATTAATAATAACCCAATTATAGTCAATACCATACAGTCCTAAATAAATTGTAGAAGAGGGTCTTACCTTTATGTGATCCGGCAAAAATGGCAGATGACAGAGCGTGCAAAACACAAGAAAAAGAAAATGATAGTTAGCATTTTAAGGGCAAAAAAACTCTTACTGAAAACAAACGGTGCTGAACAGTAATTTTTTTCCAACCCTGTCATCAAATATAACTGGTGAAAATTCACTCATGCACTTTTGTTAACATGACGCCCACAGTATTTTACCTTATTCTCAATAAAATCTTTTGACTGTTGCAGCCATTGACTCATGTAGCTGAGTTTAAAGATAAGCCCGTGTGTCTCTACATTGGGTAACCAAGTGTGAAATTAGTAAAGTCAAATTGGAGTCAGCTAAGTATTATTTATGTTCTCCACAATGTACTGTATATGCTCAAGCATTTTTGACACTAAGGACCACCATACTAGATTTGTTAAGCTATAACCAACCAACCTTTCTTACTCTGAGACAATTACTTTAATAGGATGCAATTGTAAAGTATCGTACACAGCTGTACACAACAACTGATCCCAAACACACATAAAGAGTCAAAAAATGAATGTAAACCCGCAGGTTAATAGTTCTCAGTAGGTGTTCTGCTAATGTGTTTCCTATTTTCGGTTCCAAGGGTCACCGCCTGCCCTACAGGTTACACTGCACTTTAATTCAGCAGGAAAATAACTTTTCACCTCATATCACATGTTTATAAAGACAGACGGTATAGCAGTCCCTAGAAATATAAGCATTTAAGGCCAGAGAAAAGTGTGCATTGGTCACTTTCAGTTGTTTCTTATAACACCTTGTTCTTCTATTTAATAATAATCAGATTAATTAATTAAAATTAATTATCAAAACGAATGTGCATATGAATGAACAAATCTATATAAACTTAACAGCCTTACTAGTCTACTAGTTTGTCAATATCATTCAGATAATTAATGATGTCACAAAAGAAATCTTTTGCATCTATTCATTGCAGGATGAGTCAGAGTGCAACGGATATTCTCGGTAAAATGATTGTTAGTTTTAAATACATTAATGTTTAATCGAAATTGTAATGAAGACACGTCCACTGCTGTTGTTAACCCGTTTGCTTTCATGCATGCTTTAAAGATACATTCCATCTGCTCCTTTTTTTATGCTTGTTCGGCAACCAAAACAACTTCCCACAGCATGTCCCCACTGTCTACCTTTATTAACTCTGACATTTGTTATATTATGGGCAACCCCTCTATCGAATAGCTTAAATGAATAAGAAACACAGTGTGTTGAATAGAAACACACCTGACTGTGTAGATAAACTAAGAAAAAATGCTAAATATTGTCAATTTAATCTCTGTGCATGGGAAAGTAATCAAGTAGAAAAAATACTGTAAACAGCTAAATTTGGTAAGATTGTGTAGGGTGTTTACTAATATAGGGTTGGGGATGCAGCAATTAACCGGTTTAACTATTCACTATTAAGTAATTATAAAGGTACTGTTACACCGCATGTTTCTGTTTCATGCAAGCACACCCAAACCAGATCCAAGAACAACTAAGAGGCACGTGCGTCATGCACTGGTTGGCACACTGTATGACAAAACCATAAAACAACCATTTTGTGCTAAATGGTTCCATTAAAGGACCTTAAATATCTGAAGAAAATGTTTTTGTGATGAAATAAAGATTATAAAAATGTATGAAAGAAATGGGTATGGTTCTTTGAGGAACCAAATTTTTTATTCTATGGCATCGCTGTGAAGAACCTCTTAAGTGTAATGCTCATTTATTAATGCTTTGTTTTTGTACGATTCCGTTGGCAACATTATAAAATGCTTGATTCCCATGAGATCAGGTGGAAAACAACAATTTCATAAACAACTGTGTATGAAAACCTGGCACCCTGATGTCACATCTAATGATCTAAATCAAACAGACATTACAGATTATGTTGTAATGAAAACAGAACTATAAACTGAAAAAATGAATGATGGATTTTTTGAATTTATTACACTTAACGACTCCATTAGATGGCATTTTTAATCTCACAACCAACCACTGAACTGTCAAACAGGACTGTGGGATGCATAGACAGTGATGGATGCATCTATGCTGGCTTCACAAAGCCGATGCTTCTTACAAATCAGGAATCAGCCTTGATGCCTTACAACCTTACAGAAACTGTTTTGAGAGAGAGATAGAGACAGAGAGCTACCATATCTACCTGTCACATGTCAAAGATAATTAGATCCCAGATACAGTGACACAAACTCTGATCGGCCAATCTGCTTTAATTCAAAACAGATTATCTGCCATTTATGAGGGTTTAAGTAACTCTGGAGCGCCCTTGCTCTCAGCGTACATAATGCATTTCACAAAATGATAATATAAAACCATTTGAGCGGTATTAACTTCTGATATATTTATATATCTATATTTGACTATAAGTAGATGAAAAAACAGCATCTCTCTTTTAGCTTGGGTTAAGATCTGAAAAAGCTTGCGGTAAAAAGCAAAAAAAAAAAAAAACATTTAAACAAACTACATAGTATTATTTTGTAATCGGCTGAGTTAGAAGAGAGTACTTGTGATTGCTGACCCACCTCATTACCAACTAAAATCACGCTGTTATTTAAAGAAAGCTGAAGTTAATATTATTATTAGGCATTCCTGAGGTGAAAGTTGTTTAAATAGAAAAAAGCTTTGGCTGGCTAAAGTTTCTAAGTTTAGCTATATTAAAGGTTGTCCAAGGGTTATCGAGGCTGATTAAATCAGGCCATTTTTATGCTCAAACGTTTTAAAGTTTAGGAATGCACATACCCAGCCATCTTTCATCTTTTAAACATAAAGATATGAAAGGAGATTCTTGAACTTATAAAAAGTGCTTGCTTACCAAACACAAGAAAAATACTGAATACATTGAAATACAGTGAGACTTCTAAGATATGTAAAGATATTTTTAAATTTTAGGGCGGGTAAGCACAAATATTGTGAAAGCCACAGATCAGCCAGAATATGAGATCTGAGAAATATGGTATCCCCCATATTTACGTCTTTCTAAAAGTTGTTGCTTTAAAAAGTCAGAGGTCAATAGTTGAACAATAAAAAAGGAGACAGTACAGTAGTCACACAGAACCGAGACAACAAACAAAAAAAGCAGATTTACAAAATGAAGAAATAAATAATGAATAAATAAGAACATCTCACACCATAATGTGATAGTCTGCACACATTTTGCACATTAAAACCATAAACTGTAAAAAAATATGGAAGTAGTGTCCATGATGTTTGTAAAGAGCTTTTTTGAAACCATCTTGGCCGTGCGTCACCGCCGAGGGACAGTCTTCTGATCTCTCTGAAGAAGCCAATATGGAAGTGATTTAAACTGCAATTCATCGACTGGCCACTAGAGGTTGGCTCCAAAATGAAGTCAATTCCCATAGACCTCTATGTAAAAATGTCCAATGTTACAGTAGAAAATAATATGTTTACAGCCTGGTACAAAAAGTGTTTTTGGTCTATATAGCTAAGTTTGCCCTTCATGACAACTGTGAGTGGGGTGAGTTTTTTGTAACTTATCCGTTTAAATGATATTAAGCCTTAAAGTTTTGCATAATTAAGGGCGTGGCCACTTGAGTGATGGTTGAACTGCCACTGTTGTCACTAGAGTCAAGCTAGGCGGGTGTGGTTTCAGCAACCACCCACCTCAGCTTCACCCACGTCCTGCCTTTTTACCCATTTTCGGATATCCGCGAGTGATGCGCGGTGACGCATGGCCAAAATGGCGACGACAGGCACCGCCTACTTTAAGCTTCAAAAACAATCTACAGAAACCTATATGGGTGATGTCACAGACACTACGTCCATCTTTTTTACAGTCTATGGTCACCACGCATCACTTGCGGATTACCGCAAATGGGTAAAGAGGCGGGACGTGGGTGAAACTGAGGTGGGTGGTTGCGGAGACTACCCCCACCTAAAGCTTGATGGTAGTGACAGCAGTGGCAGTTCACCCTTCACTCAAGTGGCCACACCCTTAATTATGCAGAATTTTAAAGCTTAATATAATTTAAACGGATGAGTTACAAAAATGTTCACCCCCCTCACAGTTGTCATGAAGGGCGAAATTATCTATACAGACCAAAAACAAAAGTTTTTACATATTATTTTCTGCTTTCGGAGCCAGCCTATAGCAGGCCGTTGATGAATCACAGTTTAATTCACTTCTGTATTAGCTTCATCAAAGAGATCGGAAGGTCGCCCCGCGATTAAAACATATCCACTTGTTTGAATTCAGCTACGAAAGATCAATAAGTGTGCGACCTGGCAAACAAAACTGACAGTAAAATTAAGATAGTTAGAATTAGATAAAAGCAACTTAAATTCAGGGCCTTTTGATTGATTCACACTCACAGACTCTGTCTGAATACGAATGCTAACAGCACAGCCCACACGAGGAGACAAAACTGTGATCTCAAGCCCAAAGCTTCCATCACAGTTCACCCATCCGGATCCAACCTGTCAGTTGAGATGGATCTGTCTTCAACTTCTGTCTCAACATCACCGTAAGCCCATAATGTACTACCAGTGTGTCGAAACACAGCATCCGTGTCAAACATTACTCACTCCTCCAGATAACGTCACAATTTATACCGCAAAAGGTGTAATACTTTCTCTGGTTTTGTAGAAGTGAAGTCTGAACCGCTCTGGGAGGAACACCGTACAATGAATGACAACAGACCTGGGAAAACTGGAATCAATTGAAGAAATTCTTCTACAGGTAACCCAAAAGTCAAATTGTGCAGTAGGTGTTCAGGAAGTAAAAGCACCCTGGTAGGTAATTAGGGGGCCGCAGCAAAAGAAAAGAACTGCTGCACATCTCACCAATAGAAAAGGTCAGAGTATATCCAATTATTAATGACATTTCCTATTTGAACTCTTTAAGACTGGATCTCTGAGATTGGCTTAGTGTTAATCTGAGTACAGCAAGAAAGAACCGTGGACTCATCCGTGAAGAGAGAGAAACTCATACTCAAGACTCAACACTAAAAAGGCCTGCCAAGGGGGGTGGGGGGTCTGCTAATGGTTAGAAAGTCAGGCTTGTAACCTAAAGGTCACCAGCTCGAATCTCCTGAGGTGCCCTAGAGCACGGCACGGTTCCCCAGTTGCTCCCCGGGCACTGCAGTGATAGCTGCCCACTGCTCAAGGTGTGTGTGTGTTCACCACTCACTAGGGTGGGTTAAATGCAGAGGTCACATTTCAAGCATTGGTTACCATACTTGACAGTAAAAATGTGCATAAATGTACTGTTTTTGTCAGTTGAACCTCCCTTTCATGACACACGACTTGGATGTATGACAAGATACTTCATTTAGACCCCATGTTACAGAGACACATCCATGTCATTAGATAAAAGGCATATAATGAGGTCACCAAGCCCAATTATCTATGCCAGTTGGTGTACCTCTGGAAAAGCAAGGCATAACACTATAAGACTATAAGGAAGATATACAAAATACAGGCTGACTTAAGGTCGCGGTATACTTTTTTGCGCATGTGAGTCAGCGCATATTTCAAAGTATACTGCGCTACACGCAGATGGCCGGGTTCGACATTTACTGTACGCAATACAAATGATTTCTTATTCAAATTATTTGATATCTGAAAAAATATCTGATTTTTCAGCGCAATTGATTCAATAAGATCGCGCAACTTTCACACGCTTGCAAAATAAAACAAATGAAATACGCAGAGATCAGCTGCTTTAGTTTAATCAGTGAAAGCCTAAAGATAGCACTGTACACCGTGTGTTCGCGCTAGAAGTCAGAAAAGACGTAAAACATTATGCTCGGTACTTCAGATAACTACATAAATAGGCGGAGAGAAGGCGGTCTCGTATGGCTATTCGAACACATTCAACGCGCATTTACTCTACAAAAGAAATCCGGTTGAAAGGGTTTTCGACTACCAGTGAATGTGGTTGAAGACACCGTTTACACCTGTCTTTAGCGTCGTCCACTTGTAATCTGATCGACGAAAACGCATCTTAATACCAAGTGTAAACAGCCTCTAAGACACAAGCAAGTATCTGAGGTTGTCTGGAAAACAATCAATAGCTTTAAGTTGTACTTAGTGGAAATCACATTCTTTGCCTTCTTTGTGTTCATTATGCTTTCTGTTACATCAAACCAGGGCCATTTCTTTCTCAAAGACAATAAAAACGTCCATGAAAACCATGGTCTACTAGTTAAGCAACAATCCAAATGGTGAGATATTTACACACTTAAACGTATTTACCAACCGAAAGAAAAAGATGTACTTTGTGCAAATGGAAATACAGCGTACGTGTCTGCTGTTTACGTCGTAGACAAGTATTTTTTCCACCCTTCATGTGATTCCTGTCTGCTCTCAGGCTGAACTGGCTCCCAGACTCTGTCCACTTTTCAAATGGCCCTTCATTACATGCCATACCAAATCTACATTCGGGTTTGGCGGCCCCCACATGATGTTTTTCTGGGTTTACTGCCATAAAGGGATTGTAGCTGTGCCCATAGAACAGCCGAAGATAAATGATATTGGTCACAAATGTAACCAAACATGAACGAATTGATCAAACACGCTCTGGAGCACAATGCCAGGTTAGCTTTTACAAAAAACACTCTCTGTTTTAGTTTAGTTAAATCGGCTTTAGGGTTTTCATGCAACATAAGCTAAGCGTCAAACAACAGCATTTGAATTTTAGACATGTGGTACGATATTGCCTGCATACTGCACTAACAATTTATGAACGTTTTTATTCGGTTAGTAAAACAGGCCGCATCCCACATCTGAGCATAAGCAGTTTTAAAAGCGTTTGCGGGAAACACAGAAGCCTAATCAAAGACAATTCTGATGCCAAATTGCCCATTCAAGAAAAGTATCATAATATATCTCTCCTGAGGAAGGAAAACCGTACTCTAAGTGACGTCCAATGAAAACAGTAAGTGAAACGAGAATCACATCAGGTCAGAAATAATTCACAGCTGTTGTATTTTCTAGCAATAGTACCCCTTTTTTCCTCAGGTTAAAGTATGTTTGGTTTATTTAGTCAGGTCCCTTGGCAGGCTGTGTTTATTGACCCTTAGATGACCCAAGCTAACAGTTTCTTTGTGAGGTTTTGAAGATGCCCGTTTCTGTTCTGCACAACAGAGACAAAAAAAGGAGGGATGGCTAAAAGCAGATCCATCCCCCACAACCGTTCAAAACACACAGTCACACGCATTCAACCCACACATTTCGCTTGAACACACTGTGCTGGCAGAAAGTGAGGTTTGAAGAAAAACACCCCGGCACGTGCTTTTCAGAACTGCATGACCTTTTTGTCATTGCATGATAAAGCCTTCGAGGAGGAGATACCTTAAACTCCGGATGAGGAATTTACCAAATCCTCTGTACTGTTATCTTTATAGAGATGAAAGGTGTGCTGGACTGTATGTGTGTGGCAAATGTGTAAAAAAATTATTTAGTGAATAAACTATTTGGCTCCTATTGTTGGAAAGCAAGGGCATGTTGCTCTTGTGCTGATTTTCTATAATACAATTATGCCAACATGCACTTTAAAAAATGCAGTATTTTTGTCAAATCAACATATATTTGAATGTTACTTTAACTTAAATGTCAACACATCACAGGTCAAAACTTAAAATAGTAGGTTGAAATAACTTACAGTGTGTTTGATAAACCTTTGCTGGAAAAAAATTAGGATTTCTTTACTATCGCAATGTTTCTTCTAGGCAGAAGTGAGATTAAATAGAGAGAATACAGCTTAAGCCTTCTTCCAGTAAATGAGATATGTAATCTCCTGTGTCTCAGTAGTTTTAGAAAAACATCTTTACATAGTTGGAGAGTGCACAGTTTTGTCAAGCTTCAAAAACCTAATAAAGTCAAATATTTCAATAAGAATATGATATTGGGCCCTATCATACACCCGGCGCAATGCAACGCAATGCGCGCAGAAAGTGTTTTTTGCTAGTTTCAACCTGGCGCACTTAGCATTTTCATGTTTAGCGTCACGTTGCTTAAATAGCAAAAGTATTTGCGCCCAATTTTGCACCCATGGGTGTTCTGGTCTGAAAATGAGGTGTGTTTAGGTGCATTGTTAGCGTGCTGCTATTTTGAGGCAACTAAAATAGACTATGCCATTGACCAACAAAAACCTGGGGCAGGATTCACGAAAACATTCTTAAGACAAAAAATAAGAAAGTTCTTAAGATAAATTATAAGAAGTGCGTAAGAATGTTCCTAAGTGCAATTCTCAAACATTTCTCAAGAAGTTCTCAATTTTTTTCTTAAGAATATCTTAAATTTGTGTCTGAAGAATAAAATGACAAGCTTTAAATGAATTATACCCTGCTAATGAGGTAACAATAAATTTATCATTAATCTTTTGACTACCTTGCGATCATTAACGCGATACAAACGAGTGATGCATTAAGACTACCACAGGATGTTATTCGCTGTTGTAACAGAGGTCAGCTAGTATTAAGGCGGTGCGGTGCGTAAATATAAATCCATAATGTCCCAATCGGTCCGTCATGCGGGCCGAGCGCTCTGAGTGTGCGTGCTTCACTCTCCGTGCCCAAGGCTTTCGTCTCCCGCGACCCGCGCTCACGCGTCAAGAGACGGACGCGGAGGGTCAAGCGTGCCCGCAGTTTCGGAGCCCTCGACTCACATGACGGAGCGATTACCGGTCCGCCTCCCGCTTAGAGCGACTTTAAGCTGTTAAGGAATTTCATAATGAATGTAGGCTATTACGGAGGAAGTTACATGTTTGCTAATATTATCACTAATACTTATTTGTGTTGTATGACATATTACTGAGTAAGCTATTAAACTTCATTATAAGAGTGTTGAATTCCTCTTTAAACTAATCTATGTGAAGTAAACTGATAAAATTGCCATTTCAGACTACAAAATACAACATGTCACATTTAAAACAATCACATTAACTTATAAAACATCTTACATTTTGAGATTTAAGACTACTGTAAGGTTATCCTAACTTTAAGATGTTACTTAAGTTATTTTGAAATATTTGACTTTATTAGGTTTTTGAAGCTTGACAAAACTGTGCACTCTCTTTACTTTTAAGGTGATGCACCGATGTATCGGCCGTAGGGGTGGCACGGTCCATGAAAAAAATCCGAACCGTTCGGTTCGCTTGTCTCGGTTCGGAGCGCGTGTGTACCGCACGGTTCAACGGTTCATGGCATGCGCAATGTAGTCTCATGCCCTGTATGTGACCTCAGATAGCGTGTTTCCCTTTCGCGCGAAAGAAGAGGTGACTGGTTTGGAGTATAAGTACTGCGGGTTATGTTACGTGTAGAAATGGCAAGTGGGAGAGAAAAGGAAGTCTGCCCACAGTTGGAGGATGCGCCAGCGTCGTATAAGTTTGGTGTGTGGAAACATATTTTTATTTCATGTTACTTATGATGACAGCGGAAATAAAACAATAGATAGAACTGCAGTCTATGGGTTGAATATGCTCCAACAGCCACAGGAGATCGCCTTCTCTCCAACCATTTATCTAATCTGAGGTACTGACAACAATGTTTTACGTCTTTTCATATTCATCGCTATTTTTAGCCTTTCATTGATAAAATTAAAGCGGCTGATTTCCGCGTAGTTTCATTTTGCTAGCGTGTGAAAGTTGCGCGATCTTATTTCAGAAATTGCCCCTCAAAGTAATCAGAAGTGGTCAAAAGTGGACAAAAGAGACTTAAAGAGATTTTAATATTACAGGTGCAAAGGTTATGTTTCTCTTTCGTCCACATAAACTCTCAGTATTAAAGCAGCCTCTCAGTGATAAATCTGAGCTACACTGAAGTTGGCATTTTAATAAATGCAAGTTATCTTTGTGTGCTAAAAATGCACATAAAGTTTATGTAGATGGCAATACACATTCTCTTTTTTGCCAATTAAATGAAAAGCATGTTGAAATCATCAATGTCTTCCTTATTGCTCTATCAAAATCTCATCTGGCTTTCCTCAGAGATGGTCCAATGTGCTTAAAGTCAAATTCAGTTTGTGCATGATTACATGATATAACTTTTTTTAATACTGTATCCTAAATTATGGATAATTAATACATTAATAAGATAATACATTTCTGGAGTGTTAAAAATTTAAAGAAAAAATAACAACAAGAACCGTACTGAACCGTGAACCGTGACCATAGAACCGTGATATGAACCGAACCGAGGGTTTTGTGAACCGTGCCACCCCTAATCGGCCGCCGATATTTATCGGCCGATTTTTGATGAATTTGAAACCATCGGCATATCGGCAATAGCACGAGAAAGGCCGATACCGATTGTTTATTAATTAACCGCATAAAGGCAATGAGTTGCTTGTGTGTTAATGTAGCAAAAACCACCTTTGAAGGTTGTCATGTTGTCTAATTATATTTGTTTTAGCTTAATTTGTGCCTCTTTTATTATGTTGGTCAGTTGAATGTTATTTAGATCCAATCCATGTTCAGTAAAAATAATTTGATGCAGAAATAAACTAGCTAATAGACCAACTGTATAGTATTGTATACAAGTGTTTAATATCGGTATCGGCATCGGTATCGGCCAGAAGTTGTCTGTTTAAATCGGTATCGGCCCAAAAAATCCTATCGGTGCATCCCTAGTTTTAATAATAAAAAAAACCAATTTCAACAAATAAAAACAATGAATTTTTTTACATCAATCTTTAACTAGGGGTCTTCTTCCTCAGTTTAGTTTCCATTTTCAGTTTACAATTTCCGCCATCTAAATAGGGAATCAGCATGGTGTTAGCGCATGGTGTTAGCGCATGGTGCCAGACTTTTAAAGAGGATGAAAGCTGAGTCTCTCATTGGTTTATTGCACGTTATACCCAAACACACACCCATTACTCATTACGAGAATAGGAACAACCCTTTTAGACTGTGAACTTGGCCCACAAACCATTTTTCCCGTTGTTAAATGGGACACACCCGTTTAGACCGTGCGCTTTAGACAATGCACTTAGATCGTTAAAATATGCCCCAATGTCTCCAAATGGTAAGCTTTAGGTAATGTTTTACAATTTGAGATTTAGGTAACAGTAACAATAACGTAACAATGAATCATAGCTCAATGCAGTGCACCTCAACGTAACGTAACGTTACCAAAATAACCAACCAATTTTAAGTTCCAAATACATTGAAATATATTGAGGCAAAAATTACAGATTGTAGCTTTGAAAACATCTGATCATTTAAAAACTAATCTTTGAAATTCTACAAATATTAATTTGCAAAAGTATTGCTACAGATTAACCAGAGCTAAATCTTCCCTCCAAATTCCAATTAGTTTAAGAGTATGCATGCATTCCCAATGAAACTCTCATAACAGGCTAGCACCCAGGAATTTAATACTGTCTAGACAGATGTTAAGAGCCTCTAAGTTTTCAAGTCTCTTTGGATGACTTCCTGCCTCTAGTTCTCACTACCAGCCTATAATCTCTGCCACTTCATTCATACTCTTGGGCTCCTGTAGGGTGAGCACTCAGAGACGCCCACTTACTGTAGGGCAGTCGCTCGGCTCCTAAACTGGAGAAATGATTAGCAACGTCTCATTTCAAGTTCCCAGTCCACGGAAACAGTCCCGTATTTTATTTCCATGTGACATCTGCTAAAATCCTCACAGTGCTCCGGTCCTGACACGTTTATTCCAGTTGGATTCTTCCGTGCTATAACCCACATCTGGGTGACGGTGGGTAAGTATATACAGCTGTAAAGTTGAAACGACAGCAGAAACGCACAAAAAATGTAACAGTATTCACACAGTGAAAGATCAAATAGATTCTGTCTGTTGCTGTCAGACGGTAAGAATCAAACCCATTTCCAAGTAGATATGGAGTTGTCGAACTGAAGAAAGTCCAAAGTCACAGATTCTCATGTCTGGAAAGTCAAAAAGTTTAAAATAACTGCAAAATATCTTGACATAGTTTAGAATTGACAAAATGAATGTATAATGTACTCATTTCAAAAAAAGATATACTTTTATAGCATTTAAAGGAACAGTCTACCCTAGTTAAAATTAAGTCACCATGAAATTTTAAGATGGATTGTTTATATAAGGCAAAACAATCAGTTAAGTGCACCAAAGAATTCAGCCCATTGAGAAAACACAAACACTTAACTTTGTTTACACAAACATTTTGTTATAAAAAGTATCCAAATTAGTGCTGGGGTGCGTTTCCCAAAAGCAGTGTTAGCCAACAAACATCGTAAGTTCCATCGTTACTAACATCGTTCAACGATTTGGTGTTTCCCGAAACCATCGTTCAAACGAACATTCGCAAACTGCATCACTAACTTGTGTCGTTGGAACGACAGCTCTTGACCTGTCGTTAGAAGCATCATTCCTTGTTATTATCATATGTAGACTTACGTTGATCATGCTTTTGAACAAAATAAGCACAAAACATGTAGTACAGTCTATATCCATCATTCCAAATATATTACAATTTTATTTTACGTCTTTAAATTTGTAAACAGAATGAAAGCGCTGCATTTGAAAACTGCGCATGTGCGCAGACATACAGGCTTCAAGACACTGGAGAATCCCTGGGAGGAGTGACTTAAGAGGGAACTTGCGCGTGAATTAAATATCTTGAAAATAAACAACAGATAACTAAATCACGATAACAAAATCAGTCTTCCGATGCAATATATGTTATTTAAAGCAATAATCTGACATTAAACCGATTTGCACAGATTAATTAGTACTTCACCTCCCACGTGACATAATCAACTATGTTGTTAAACCAACATCGTTCAAACGACGAATGTGCGACAAAATTACTATGCTTTCAGGAAACAAGGTAGTTAGTTTCTCCAACGATGCATCGTACTATGGTCGTTCAGCAACAAGTTACGTCGTTGTTTGGGAAACGCACCCCTGGGCGATATGCCCCATTTTGAGATCGCCGATACACGATAGTATCAGGGGGTGGGGCAATGGTTTACTCATTTGTTAATTTTTTTTTTTTTTACTCATTTATGACAAGTCACTTGATTGGTGAACAAAAAAGAAACTGACTGAGGGCAACACATGTCATGACCGCAACCTTTTTAAACTGATGTAATTATTTCGAGTGCATCATTAAAGTCCAGGCGCTCTTGAATTTCCTGCATCCCAGGGAGCAGGGAACAACACACTCGCTGAATTTAAACCCCTGCTTTAACATCCTCTCTGGTGCAAGGAAATGGTAGGGCTTTACAAGCTTTTGTACGAGGAAGAGTCTGAGTCATGCGCATTACAAGTTCAGGTGCTAGAAGGATGCAGTGCGCATTCAGGTCCGAGCAAGAGTCCAAGACGCGTGCATGTGTTAATGTTAAATTATGATGATGATAATAATAATAACTTTCGTCACGAAAGCCCGCTATCGGCAATAAGTCTGACGATCTTCGATACACGATACTATCGTCTATCGGCCCAACCCTAATCCCAATCACTGCTGTTCTCATCAACATGTCTTTACGTAAAAGTACCTGCTTCAAACACCTTTATGTTAGTCAGGAGTGTTAACTGATGCCACTGGATACATTTGGCAATATGTGCACAGTCAGGAATTCTAATGATCGGTTTTGGATTCCAGCCTGTTACCAAGGAGGTCTTGAAATCACTGGGGTCACAGTCGGACAATGGAGGTCATCACCATGACAACAAACACACTGGGATTGTCTTACATCTTATATCTTCTCAGTCCTATTACTACCAAACACTGCAGATACTAACGCAACAAACTGATAATCATCTGTGGTGTAAATGAATGATGGAAAATAATACAGACTTCCTCCTCCTCTGTCATGCTGTATGCTGACCATCCACTCATAATACTGTTAAGTGCTGACAGGATGTGCCCAGAGGAAAGGGGAAAGTCATGGGTAAGTCTATTCTCTAGTAAAACCTCCAATCTCCATCTCACTTAACAAGACCCCCAGGACTCATAAAGTCCTTTTGTTTTCTAAAATAGAAACGGTGGACAGTCAACACTACACACTTACACTAATGATGAGCCCTCTCAAGTAAATGTATCAAAATGATGTAGATGCCTAGTTTATGCACACAATATTTGCAGCATAGTCACGGACCAATCAGAGGTGACTTTATTTACTGCACCATAAATACAACCTTTAGCAGTTATGTGGTTTAATGACAACATAAAGGGGAGTGCTGTACGGTAGCAGAATTAAAGGTAAAAAAGCTGTCATTGTGGTGGTACCCTTTCAAAAAGTACAAATATGTACCTAAATGTGTATTAGTTTCTCAAAGTTAAAAATTGGTACCAAATCTATACATATCTGTACCTTTTTTGCGTGTATTCATGGCTAATGTCCAACAGAAATAACAAATTTTATAGTGAAAAAAAAGCTTGTTTTGATTTGTGAGAATTGTGCTGAAGCAGTAGCATCTGTGCACTCCACCACTATTTCTTTTCAATTCTTTTGTGTATTATATATAATCTTTATAAAGTAGTCCAGGGGGAATTAAGAGCTTGAGTGGAATTTCAAGCCCTCTATCACAAATAGCAGCCAAATACTGTGTTTAACTTCATCTCCCTCAAGGATTATCTGAAAACTTAAAGCAGCTGAATAAAAATCACAACTCGCAACACAATATATTTTAAATCTGTCACATACAGGTTTTGAAAATGGTTACACTTTGAAAATATAAAAAACACAGTCTCGCTTTTTAGGGCTTAAAACTCTGTAGTACCCGAAAGCTTCAATTTCTCCTAATTCTTCCAGTAACTCTGGCAATGTGTGCGACAGCTGGTGGGATGTGGGGGTCCATCTGACTTTCTGAAGAGCAACGTCTAGAGCTTAGCAAAAGCACAAAGAGCCCAGCTGCACACAGATGTCCAGACACCAAGAAAAAAAGCGGGAAGCAAAGTGGGGAGGCATATGGAGTATAAATGGACACGACTCTCAGCCTGGAGATTTATGGGTAAAAAAGAGAGGACAAACAGGGGAGTCTGGTGATACTCATCATGAGCAGAGCTAATTCTGATTTGTGCTGTATTTCATGAGACGTGAAGAAAAACGGCCAGAGGCTGGAATTAATCAGTGTTGTTTAACCACCCACCATTATATATGAGAGACAAGTCGAAGGGGAAAGCAAATGAGGACAATAGTGTGTACTTAGCCTTAATCACCTCTAAACTAAAACTAGAAATGGGTCAGGATTAGTAGCTCACTAAAGCAATAGTTGGTGAATGAGATTGACTAGTTTTTCTGATGTAGGGATGTTAACTTCAATCTTCGATTAATTGTCGTTTGGAATTTAATCAATAAAACGTAACGATTGTCGAATAAGCAAGATCATGCATTTATGTGCGGCGCATGCGCAAAACACATACAGCCGAAGAAAAAAAATGAAGCGAGCGCGCAGAAGTGAAACTAGCCATGATCATAATGGTGCTCGAAGCCAAGCACACACCTGGGCTTTTTAACGTCATACGAGACGAGGCTGGCCGCCAAAGCAATGAAATGGCATCCACAGTGGATCTCAGAGGGTCCGATACAGAAAATGCAAAAACGATTAGGATACTGAAACTAAAGACCCTCTTCAGGGAAGCCTGCAAGATTAGCATTGCAACGCTGCTTAACGAAGGTTGCCATCTCCATAATATAAGCATCTTTGCTGAAAGTATGCTGCAGGTGGGTAAGCTGAGGTGATGACGGAAAAAGTGCCCTTTGTGTGCTTCTTGGATATAATTACAACAAACGTTGTATCAACGACTTGGAAAGCGAGGTGAACAACTAAATAACACTTGATGATAATGAAACTTTTATTTTGAAACGGTCGCATGGACTTTCATGCAACTGGTACCAGAGTGCACATGTGAGGCGGAGTTATACACTGTGTCTATTTGTCATTATATTTTATTACAAGAGAAGTTTAAATGGATGATTTTATCACCAACTACATTGACTCATTTTACAATCCCACAAGCATTATTTAGACACAAAAAAAAGTTTAATTCGCGGGTGGAAGCTGTCGTTTTTACGCACACTTTTATGTCATTGGCTATATGCCACTGCAGTAAAGGATTATTGCACTATTACTGTGAACGATTATTCGATTGATTGATCGTTAATTTAAACGATCATCAAATAAGGGAAATTGCATAAATTGACATCCCTAGTCTGATGTGTTGTGAAGTTAAGAAAATCCATCACCTTTAAAACCCTGTCACTACAGTCATCAAAGCAAAGCCTTTATAACAAATTCACCATGTCAAATACTTCAAGACAATTACTTTCAAGCCTGCTGTGAGAAGTAATTATAATAATTTGTAGGTCTCCAATTTTATATAAACCATGACAGCTTAATGCATAGGTTATAGATATTAAATAGCTTAATATTTGTTGAATAACTGTTAAATTGTCAAAATATGTTCACCCTGCTGTCAATGGAGCAGTGCCTTTTAAAAATGTACCACTAGGTACCAATATGTACACATTTGGTACCAATATGTACCTTTGAGATACTAATAATCTCTCTGTGGTACTGTTGTTTTCGAAAAGGTGAAGACATACAAATCTGTGTATGGTCCCTTTAAGCCCTTTTCACACAGACATAACTGAAAATACATGGAAAATGCATTCAGGATTTGTCCGGGATGGTTTGATTTTGTTATAGAAACATCTTATCAGTATAGTTCAGATAGTTAATTATACAGGGCTTCCTCAAGTAAGAAAAGGGACCATTTTATAAGTTCCTGAGAAGTATTGAATTGATCCCTTAACCACAAGTATTGCTTGCATCAGAGCGACCGGACGCCCACACCATCTGCAAATGCAATTCAAATGCTGTAGCTCGGGTTTAATTCAGTATACAGTTTCAAGGATGCACAGATGCAGAAATGGTAATCCATCCTGCTGATCATGTTAAACGGGGTAATCCCTGCATGTAAGTCCATAATGCTTCCTCTGTAATTAGATTGACTGTGGTCTTCTGGTCGAAGACAATAAAAATTGCCGAAATAGTCTTTAGTCAATGCGCTTACAGATCATTTTATTCAATTAGTCTTGCACTTAAAACCTCCAGTAAGTTTTAAGTAACCAATGCATTCCCTATACAATCCAAAAGTTCAAAAGTCTCCCTGCTCTTGGGAAGAAATTGCAATAATGTCTCATTAATGCAACGGTTCAAATGTCCAAACTTGGTTCACTAAAATGTACAAAGGTGAAGATGCAGCCCAAACAAATAAAGTGCCAGACAACAATGCCTCTAAAATCCCAGTTTTGGATCTCTTATCTGACACACTTGGTTCAGGAGCTTGTCTATCAGGCTAATGATTTCAATCAAGTGTTTTAAATAAAGGAGACCTCCAAAATAGGCAGTACAGAGGGTCCTTATTGAGAAACACTGGCCTAGAGACTCCCATTAGATGATTAATAATAAATGAGATGATCATAACTTTAATAGAAGACACTTCCCATCAAATCAACACTCGAAGTAAGAGATACTTAATCGTCCATGTATTATTTAAAGAAAATGTCCAATCCAGCTTTAAAGGTGCTCTAAGCGAATTGAAGCGTTTTAGACCATAAAACATTTTTTATTACATACCGGAAACATCTCCTCACTATCTGCTTGCTGCCTGTCCGCTGATCAAACTGTAAAAAAACGCGATCTCTGTAGACGGCAATATCAACAAATGGCCAAACCTAGCAGCACAAAACCAAACAAAGTATTCCAGCCAATAAACGACAAGAAGGATTTGGGGGTGGGGGTTGGGCGCGTTCATGAAAGCACGGAAGGGAGGGGGAGGGGGAGGAGTTAGCTACGCTCTGTCTGTTTGAAAACAGTTCAAACATCAACAGGAAGTGACGTTGCACATTATTCGCTTAGAGCGCCTTTAAAGGAATATTACATTTTCTTAAAAGAAAAATCCAGATAATTTACTCACCACCATGTAATCCAAAACGTTGATGTCTTTCTTTGTTCAGTCGAGAAGAAATTATGTTTGCAGGATTTTTCTCATTTTAATGGACTTTAATAGAGCCCAACATTTAATACTTAACTCAACACTTAACAGTTTTTTTCAACGGAGTTTCAAAGGACTATAAACGATCCCAAACGAGGCATAAGGGTCTTATCTAGCGAAACGATTGTCATTTTTTATAAGAAAAAGAAAAAATATCCACTTTTAAACCACAACTTCTCGTCTAGATCAGGTCGTGATGCGTGATGTCACCCCACGCAATACGTCATGACGTCAAGAGGTCACAGAGGACGAACGCGAAACTCCGCCCCAGTGTTTACGAGTGTGTTGAAAGAGGACCGTTCCTACGTTGTTGTATGTCAACTGATACCAGTTAATGTCTTTGTGTCAGTTTATTGTTTAAATGGTCCGGAAATTGCGTTTTATATATGTACTGTAACACGTGACCTCCCTACATCACTACGCATTTACGTTAGGTTGCGCTGGATCAGACCTAGACGAAAAGTTGTGGTTTAAAAGTGCATATTTTTTATTTTTCTTGTCAAAAATGACAATCGTTTCGCTAAATAAGACCCTTATGCCTCGTTTGGGATCATTTATAGACCTTTGAAACTCCGTTGAAAAAAACGTAAAAAGTGTAAATGTTGGGCTCTATTAAAGTCCATTAAAATGAGAAAAATCCTGAAATGTTTTCCTCAAAAAACATAATTTCTTCTCAACTGAACAAAGAAAGACATCAACATTTAGGATGACATGGTGGTGAGTAAATTATCTGGATTTTTCTATTAAGAAAATTGAATATTCCTTTAAAGCATAGTGTAACGCTGCTCACTCTCAAGTGATCTCTGTTCTTTACAAATGTGTATAGACTGAGAGTTTTACAAAAAAACTACAATATCGGTGACCACACAAACATATTAAACAAAGATGAAACCTGAAAAATCACATGAAAGTGACAACAAACTCCCACAAAAAAGAGAAGGCCTATTTTTTACAATCTACCCTACATATTTCTAGTTATTTACACAATTTTTACAAGCTGTACATAGTCGACCACAGAATTTACATTTGTTTGAGGATAAAAGGTTGCCTTTGTATCAGATCTTCACACAAGAAAACCCAGTGTGGGGGAACAAGCACTTGGGTTACCTCGAGGTCTGTAATCTGAGATTTCTCTGCTTTGTTCTTCTAGCCAAAAGAAGTGTAAAAAAGAGCACAAGAACACTGAGGCACAAATCTACACGCTGCCACAGTCAAGACCACAGCTGGAAAAAAACACAATACAGATGACCACAGTAGGCGGAACGCTGATACTGAAATAGGTTGAAGTGTATTTCTTGGGCGGCATCCAGGAAAGTCCACGTGTCCTTCCGAGGAGGTAGCTTATTCAAAATGAAGGAATGTTCTACTGTTTTGAGCTTTAAATGATCTGTATTCTCAACAAATATACGATCTACTCAAAAAATGACTGTACTGTATCTCACCTGCCAAAACCATGTCGCTGAGATGAGATAAGCATATGAAAAATGTCTGCTGCACTTATCCAAATAGTCACGCTTTCATTACCGCGTGTCTGCTTTACACATTACCGGATTCTCAGTGAAACCAGAGCGAGAAGAATGAGGTAATCGTCTATTCTTGGCTTTTTCCAGGGCTTTGAGTAAAGGTTTCAAGAGGGACAGTGCATTGGGTTAAACAATATTCCAGGCTTATTCTCTTTCCTATTGAAAGCGGAAACTGTAATTATATGTTTGTAGGAATCTAATTTGAGAACCTGTATTTTCAGCCCTCTGAATGGTGACGCTTTCCATTTTGCCGGATTCTGCAGTGATATAAAGGGGACAGCATGAACTATGCTAATGAAATTTCACTCAGCAGTCGATCAACAGCATTCAGTATTTCCATATAAACACAGGCTTAACCCCAGCGAACGCCTTTCCTCCCTGAACTCCATTCACCACATTGAAAATAAATGAAGTGGTGTTTTAAAAAATGCATTTGTAATTTATGCAATGCATGTGAGAAGTTATTTTAAATAGGTAAGTGACTTTTTAAGGATCAAAGAGATTTATTGAGACCATTAAAATGAGACAACTTGAAGTAGGGTAAAAGTTTAAGTGAGAATTGTGGGGAATTTTTCATGCTAGTCTCAAGTTGTGGACTGAATTGAAACCCTAAGCAGTTTAAAAAAATAGTTTAAAGTTACTATGTTTGTCAACCAAAAAAGACAGTTTTACAGTTCTCATTTATATCTTTTTTTTCTATAACATTAATATTTTTTATTACATTGAGTGTTAGGTGTTGACTTCCTATTCTCTTTGTTTATTGTTTTACTCCACTGATCCTGCAAACTTTTCTCAGTTTTACATTGTGGTTTGGTAGGAGGCTATAAAACCCTAAATTCAGACCCTCATTTTTTTTTTTTTTTATAAAACTTTATAGGTTTGCCACGGTCACTCTGACAATCACCAGCCACAAACGCTTTTTGTCCACTAAAACAATATTTTCTCTGTGGTTTGAGGCCTGTAAAGCCAAATAGCTTTGAAAGGAAGATAAATGTTAAGCTAAAAACCGTCAACACAGAAAGCACTATTGTTCATAAGGAACATCCTTTATTACAGTTAACATTCTTGAATGAGTCATTTAGGTCTATTAAGTCAACAGTGGAAAGCACTAAAAACTATATATGCGTGAATATTACCTAAAAAAATAAAACTTAAATGACTAAAATAGCTTTACACATGAAACTGTAACATTATGTTCAACCAGGAAAGACTTCCAATGATAAGCTATCTAATCTGCTCCACACATGAGATGTGGCAAAATCACGGCCAATCAGAAGTGATGTATAGTGTACAGTTATATAGGTACACATGGCACAACAGAAAATATTACCCAAAACTAACAACAGTAGAACTAAAACTGATTTATCATGCTGCAATAATAAAATACAATTTTAGATGTTATAATCAAAAGTCAAAATTATTTATAAATTAAAGCAAACATTCCAATACTAATGCAAAAATTTCTCATCACATTTATCAAAAATCACATTATCTTATTTATCTCATTTATTAACTTTGAATGTACTTCAACAATTCGAATATTACTATTTCTTCTAAGCAATAAAAAAACATGTTAAAATGATACTTAAACACAAAACACAACTGAGTACTCCATTGAATCTTTGAAAAACTGTTTTTGTTTTTAAATCTGGTTGTGCGATAGTAGATGGCAGGCGTTACAAAACCATTTACCCTTTGCACAAGATGTTTAAGAACAGTTTTTCCCAGAGCTGTGGTCACTCTGAATCAACAAAAACTTACAATATAACTAACCATCCACACTATCTGCCAACGTGTACTATTTACCTACCGTCTATTACACAGTGAACACATTTCCAATTCATGAAGGGTGTTGTCAGGTACTGCCTTTTGCACTGTATTACTTTATATTATACACTGTTGCTGCATTACTGTTTATGCTATTTGCCCCACCATCATATTGCTTATACTGTTTATGCAGTTTACAGTTATACGGTTAAACTGTGAACATTGTTTACAATTCACAAATATACGTGCAACTCTGACACAAGGTACTGCGCTTGCACTTTCACACTTTATAACACTACACTGTTGCTGCACTATTGTTTACACAGTTTTTATTGTTTACACTGTAACAATTACATTTTTCCATTTTTATTTAGGTGTCTTAAGGCAGTGGTTCTCAAACTTTTTCAACGTGCGCCCCCCCATGTGTACGGAGCTTTCCTTCGTGCCCCCCCCAAAGAAAAGTTATGACAAATGGGTTCTAAAACGCAACATTTTAATTAAACAAAACATATTAAATTATACAAAGTAGTACTTGTTTGTTAGTAGCCTTAGTTTTTTAGGTTTAATTAAATAGAATTTATGATAAATTTATTTATTTTATAAAATGTCATAAAACTGGGGCCCCCCTGGCAGCATCTCGCAGACCCCCTGGGCCCCCTGTTGAACACAAAATAAAAAAAATATAAAGTATGTTTTTCCTACTATGGAAGTCGGTGCATACCGTAAAGTGTGTGTTTACCATTGTTTATTAAAATAGTTTATCATAATATCTGTTTAACAGAATAAAGAAATTCAAGTTGAGAAAAACCTGAGGGTGAGTAAATGATGACAGAATTTGTATTTTTGAGTGAACTATCCCTTTAAGAGCAGCTAGCCGCATTTTATTGTCTTGAACGACTGTGTGCAAACATCAAAATAAAGATTCATTCACTCATTCAGACATCTTTTGAACTATAAAAAACAACATCTGAGCCACCCCCCCACCCGCTGCATTGAAACGTCACATCTAGTTATAACACAATGTAACATTATCTTAGTTTCTCGCTGTCTGTTAGGTGCTCAAAGCAAATCTCTTCCTGACAAGATCCAATAAGGAGAGAGATAAAGGAGCAGACGCGTTTCCTAATGGATCGAAGTATCGACAATAACCGCATAAATACACATTATGGTAAAGGATAGTGTTTCAGAAGCAGACAAAAAGCAAAGCAGGAAAGTGTCAGAGAGGCAGTAAAAGCTTCTGTCAGAAGTGTAATTGAGTTTCAGCAGGACTAGGATGGAGGGATCTGATTAGATGTGGAGGGGAGAGGTGTGATGGATGAGCGTGGCTCTCCCACTTCCTTTCAGCGCTGTGCAAAATAGCAGAAAGGACTCTCCTTCGACACATACACATTGATCTGTACCATTAAAGTACCTAGACTGGGCCATATGGCTGAAGCCCCGCCGGACCTTCCAGTGGCTATCCACCTCAATCTCTTTATTTCTTTTATTACTCACTCACGTACGTAGCGTCATTTGGATGTTGACAGATGCATGCAGCCATTTATTGATGGCTGGCATTTTGATTGATGAGAATGGACGCCTCTGAAGCCATTACTGAAAGTGCTAATCTGAGATGATGTGCCCAACCCGGAGGAAAATGTTATTGCTTAGAGGTTGGGCTTTCATAGCATATAAAGCTATGTGATGTTTTATTTATGTTTCACTGCATCTCTTACTAAAAATAAAAATAGTCAGAAATGAGACAAAAATTGGTAAACAATAAAAGTATGAAGTACAACATTAATGTGGATGCAGTAGCATAATAAGGTCTAAGAAGCATATCAGGAGTTTATAATGCGACCTAAAGCAGGACAACCAACCAACAATTGGTTGCAGGACTACTGTCTGATGGAGGAAAATGTTGAGGAAACCTGGAAATAACTACTGGCTACTCAGCATAGTAGAAATTATTTTTGGAAACATGGTGCCATATAAAGCACTGAAGGTTTCCAGCTTTTGGATGCTCTTCTGGATGATCTTTCTGAAGTAATGCTTTTTGCCTCAACAATGACAAACCGCTCTGCTGACTAACCTAGCCCGAAGCAAACTGAGCTTTCCATGTCAGGCAACCGAGCAGTTAATGTCCAACAGTTTTCTGTCTGTCAAAGCTGTAGGCAGCTGAGTTCTATTAGTCTGATAAAAGCTCAATGCAATTAAATCGAGCCCCACTCACTTTGGCGTGTACTACTGCATATGTTCGAAAGCACTCTCTCCGCCTCTATCGAGCTGGCCTCTAGTTAAAAATGCATTAAACATGTGCATATACTATTGTGCTAGTGGGGAAATCTGTCTACTGTAAAACATTTCTTTTCTTTTTTAAGAGCCAAGCATATCCACATGTGCCACACTGGAACCCATTATCCCAGAATAGCAATGCAAAAACAAAAAGTATGTAACAAAAATAAAAGTGTGTAGAGAATTTAACACTATAAAGGCTGGTTGAACAGGATTTGCTACAGGGTTTTTCTCCCCAGACATGCTGGAAATAGGCTGAACCACAGCTGTAATCTATTTAGAGGAAGATACACAATTGAATTTTTTGCTTGTCATGATATAAACGGCAAACAGTCGATTGTGGCGAATCTAGAACACTGTGGCCGATCTGTGCTATGATGTACTATGTATTATTTTAGCAATGGCACATTAAGTATTTGAACATTATATCACTTAGATGGCTAAAGCCAAGATAGTAATAGCCTGTGTGTAAAACAATTAAGTTTTACCCCTCCCAACATCCACTTTTAATCACATTCTGTACTTAGGAAGCCTATTCCAGACTATAAAATAAATGCCACAACTTCAAATGGTGCGATAAATTGCATCTTTATCATAATTAATTTGATTTCAGAGACATAAACGTCGGTCGGGTGAGAAAGGCGGAGGCAGATTTTTAATCTTGCATGGCAAAAAATAATGCACATTGTGCTAAATATTATTTCTGTTTGCATTTCCTTCAAGCACAACATATGAACTGCCCTGTTAATGACATGATCTAAAAATGGCAATGAAAAGATGAAAGCCAAAACAACGTTAGCGAGATCCGTGACTCAAACAGATTTTACTTTACTGTGTACTCCGCCCCATCATTCTTTTTAAAACTCAGGGTTATAATTGTGGCCTGTTGTGTAATTTGGGGGGGTAAGACTCTGCTTCAAAGGCTACCACACTCATGTTCCCAAATAAACCAAAGCTCTCTCTATGTGAATCAGACTGTGTTTTGTGGACGCCGCAGGCCCTTTACATGTTTGTCCTCCATCTCAGGGCTGTCAATGGCAGCTGAGCTATAGGGCAGGGCATGCACTGGTGGGAAAAGGACGCAATAAATGTGTCACGCCGTAAGGGAAAAGAGTCATTAGCTCAGCTCGCTATATGGAGTTCGCCCTGATTTCAAGCACTGCTCGACATATGGCACCGTCACAACCAGCAGATATCTAGCCCAAGCGGGCAATCGGAAGACAGCTTTGTAAAAATAGCCGCCTGTCATTGCTGTGGATCTGTCTATGTGCAGACACAACCATTACATTTTCTCACGCTTCACTTGCCGACAGTCTATACAACACACTACGAACCTCTTGACACGGCTGAATTAGAGAACCGAACGGCGCTGACACTCAACTGAACTATTTGTAGCTCTCTCTAAAATTTCTCTATTTGTATTCAGCGGGACAATTTGGTAGTTTTACAGTGGACAGCGTGAAATAATAGTCATTAGTAGCGATGAGCATATGACAGGCAAAAACAGCCCAGGAGGACTCATTTATGAGCCTAGAAAAGCCACGTCAAGGTAGGGAGGGGAGAGATACAACTGAGGGAAGATCCAAAATTTCGTAGGTGGAAGCTTTTACAAACTGTAAAGGAGAGTGGTAGGGCTGTAACGATTAATCGTGCAAATGCGCGTTTTCTTAGTGAATACATTTTAATGAATTACGGTGAAATCCCAGAACACACAAAAGCCAGAGGGCGCTCTCGTGCAGAAACTCCAGTTGTGCAACAGAAGAAGCACCATTACAAACACTATTCCAGGAAATGTCTATAAGAATATTTATATTGCCGTTCTTCAAATTGTTTCAGGAATTTTCATGATAATAAAGAATATTTTGATTGATTTTGTTTAGGGAGTGATTTTTTATCTGACGAAGCTTGCGCTATTTAATGTGCACTTCCGGTTTACGATACCTCCGAGTTGTCCTAGATGCGACTCGAAGCGGCGCAACGCTGAGCTGCGCGGCCGGAGTGCGATCCCCTTTAGGTGAAGCCGTCAGAGCTGTGTTTTATCGAAAATATGCGTCTATTTCAAAATGCTAAATATACGTTAGCAGCCAATGTTAATCGTTAATGATTTGGGACAAATAGGATGTTATTTAATGTTAAACTATGTGAGTGGCGCTGTGTGGCGCGACAGGGATTTGAGCAACTTCCTGAGTCACAGCTAGGCGGCGCGCCAAGGCGCCACCTGGCAACGCCGGTGTGCGTATACTCATAGAAAACAATGTGTTCAATTTTTTTAGAACGTCGCTGTGCGCCGTTAAGCGGCACGGCCGGTGTGCGATCCCCTTAACAATTCTGTCTATCACCGCCCAGCAACCTTAGCAACTACCCTTAGCAACGTAAACAATTATGTGAAACATTCTGTTGCCGTTCACAGTCAGTCAGGGACTATTTTTTACAGCGGAATAAAGGCTTTTAGTGATTTTACATAACGTTACATAACATGTACATTACATAACGTCTCTTGTGCTGATGCAATTGTTTTTGCATTAATATTTTTTATATTGTGTAGTAAAGCCTCAATTAGGCCACCAGTGACTTTCTCGATGTGTGTTGCCCATCCCTTTCAATGATGTTTTTCTCCAGTAACTGATGAGAGAAGGATGACGTGAATTCCCCTGCTTCGCTATCATTGGTAGTCGCTCCCAAAAAGCACTCATCATTTGCATAAAGCTCATACAGTCGCCAAAAGGGCTGGGCAAAAAAATTTTTTTTCGATTAATCGTTTTTTTTTTACGTGGTGGATACAGAATCGATTTTTTTACATATTTATTTCTGCAAACATTGAACCTAAGATTAACATTAATCTAATTACTAGTCTTCTTCACTAGATGTCACCCTCTTTTTTGCCTTGCACGATGTTACCAAGGAGCGAGAGGCGAGCCTGTCATTCAATCATTCAGTGCTTAAAATGGTGGTTTCAGGTGCCTCATAAACATTGATGCCACCTTCACATAAAAAGTCAGAGGTATGGAAGCATTTTAGATTTCGCAAGCAAGAAGACAACAATAGTGTTGTGGCTTTTAATTTCTTTTTATTAATTACCCACTTGTAAACTGCTGTTCACTGTTATTTTTTATTAATATAGTATTAAATCTATATTCATTGAGTTGAATCGAGAATCGAGTATAAAAATCTATCCGAGAATCGGAAATCGAAAATTGAATCGAGAATCGAAATCGAATCAATTTGATAGCTTGTTATTGGAAAACCAAATCAATCTGGAACATCTGAATCGATACCCAGTACTAGTCGCCAACTGTCACTTTCCCTTGCGTCACCAGAAGTCGCCAAGCTGCTTCTCACTGGCTGTGAATGAGGCGTAACTGTTTTATAAAAGGTACCTGAGGCTAGAGATGTATCGTAAAAAAGTCGCAGTCAAAGGGGTTACAGTCACGACGCAAAACGTTTACAGCACACAGCCTCTCGTACTGTAGCTCATTGCTTTTATATATTTTTGCACATTACCTCTATCTCATTTCTATTTGCATAAAACACCTACACCATTGATTTCAGGTTGACCCATAGTAATTTAAAAAGCATTTTGGATTAGTAAACAGGTGTGAGCACAACTGCCTTTCAAACAATCACTTCTCTTACAAATGATCCTGATCAGCCCTCATCCGTCAAACTCCCACTCGCCTACAGATTTCACTGGCTTGTGATACTTTACAGCACCCAAGTGTTCATTTCTTAAGTGCGTCACTGGCAGAGACCATAGACATTGACGACTCAGATGACCACGCCACAGCCTTTACGTTCTGCCACAAGCCAAATTAAAACGTCTATAGCAATTAGAGAGGTCTCGCTATTGAAAGCGCTTGATAACATGGCTGCCAGACACCCACAGGCATCTGCCACAGGGAAACAGTGTGTGAGCTTTTTGGAAATGAGAGATCAATATGTCGCGAGGCAGTCGTATCTGCTGGTGTGCTTGGTCCTAAAAACATGAAATTCAAATGCCAGTCTGTTGTGATTTTTGTACTTTGTACCGAATGACTTTCATTTCAGCAAACCTAATACTAAAAGGTGCAGAATAAGATAAGGAATGTTATTGCATTTCCAATGTAGCCTTACTTTACGTTTGCCTCCTTTTTGCCTAGAATAATAATAGCTAGCGGGCGGGATTTGCCAGTTATCAGGTATCATTAAATACATTCATGCGGCTTAGAGTGCTTTTGCCTGGGCCACTCAACATTCTAGTACTTTTTAGATTCATTTGAATGAATACGGATATGTTTTCCAATGAAGCACATCATAAGAACAGCTCTTCTCTATCTATTAAAACATGTTTTTTACTCCTACAGTATATCACATTTAAATTGCATAATGGCATCCTCCACAAACCCCAGAACAAGTCCCCGGACATTATACAGGCCCCCCATACACGCCATCATATCAAAAGTACACATGCATATATATACAGCAATCCGTATTCCAAATTACTTCCAAAAAGCTCAAACACTTGACAGGCCCCATCTCAAGGTTCAAGGGGGGCCACTGAGATTTGTCGCACACCCGCATCCAGCGCCAACAGATAGTGACAGCTGATGACAAGCGGCTTATAAATGAAATATGACATGAGCTCAGGCAGCATCAGAACGTGTGGCTCGCAGACAGGCATGTGTTGATGCCACATTCCCGCTTGTCTGGCTTAGTGCCATTAGTACAGCAGTTGGTAATTCCCGAAGCCAGTTCCCGGGTCCGATCTCAGGTGGCTCCTTATACTGAGGGCTACTCCAAAGTGGTGCTTCAACCAATGATAAAGAATACACTTGAAAACAAGTACAACTACAGCTCAGAAACAAATCCATTATATAAGGCTGTGGTCCAGTCTTTACACAACTGTCTTTTAGAGACTAGGCTGCTATTACAGTAAGTGAATTGGGAGGGATAATTAACTAAGAGAAATGGAGACAAAAATTCGGAATGAGGTAGTGTATCTGAGAGCTGCAGACCTTCTCAAAACCCCTTCTCTCATCATAACACAAACCTCTCAAATCTCTGGGGCAAGCTGTTGTTTTGCATGAAGCCTCCATCACTGGAGAGTGTTATTACCGAAACAAGAATGAAATGATATCTTTTTGTTCCCTCAGTTTTCCCTACTGTCTGAGGTATTGTACTCGTAAGAGATACTGTAGTCCACACAAAAATGTACATTTTATCATCATTTACCGTTTTAATGCAAAAACTTATTTTCATCTTTAAAACCAAATTATTTTTCAGTGGCAGCTCGTGACTGCTCACCTGAGGGGCGCAAATTCAAAATTATGTGTTCGGAGTGTCATGTGTGTTGTTTGCGTTTTCAAAATATGTGTTTGTTGCATCATGTGAACCATGTGCATCGCGTGTTTTGTCAAAATAAGTGCCTGCTGCGCACGCGTCAAACCCGTTTATGATAACAGAGACACGTTCACAAAATACACACAAGACACTCCCTTAACAGTAAACTCGGATTATGCATGAGATTATGCAAGTATCTGGCAAACGCGAGCGTCACTTTTATCATAAACCCTTTAGATGCGTCTGCAGCAGGCACTTAATTTGACAAGACACGTGATGCACATAGGTTACTCAACGCGCCGAACACATATTTTGAAATTATGAACCACATACATGACGGGCTACACTGCAAAAAAATGATTTTCAAGAAAAAAAATGATTTTCAAGAAAAAAAATGATTTTCAAGAAAAAAATTCTTAGTATTTTTGTCTAGTTTTCAGTAAAAATATCAAAAAATTGTTAAATTAAGATGCTTTTTCTTGATGAGCAAAATGACCCAGGAAAATAAGTCTAGTTTTTAAACTAAAAATATCAAATTTAAGTGATTTTGTGCATAAAACAAGCCAAAAAAAAAAATGCCAATGTGCTAAGCAAAAAAATCTTTAAAATTTTCTTAAACACTAAATTCCAGAAAAATTCACTTTACTTATATTTTTTGTCTATCAACTAGGCTTATTTTCTTAGGTAATTTTGCTCATCAAGAAAAAGCATCTTATTTTAAGAATTTTTAGATATTTCTATGGAAAACAAGACAAAAATACTAAGTAACTGCTACTTTTTATATAATAAAAGTGACAAGGGACCGCTCTGGTCACCATTCACTTTTAATGAAATGCATAGACATTCTATTATGAACAACTCTGTGACTCAAAAAAAGGTACAAAAGCTTTCATTGGGACAGTATTCTTTTAAAGTTCCCAATATGTACCATTTAGGTACAGATTGGTACTTTAGAGGCACAAATATGCACTTTTAGATACATACTATGGACACACTACGGTGTTGTTTTAATCCCAATGCTATGCAAATATTGGACAGAACACATGTTGGGTTATAAATAAACCTATTATACTCTGTTGTTAATCCAACCATGAGTTAAAACAACCCATTGCATTGAAACAACCCAGCAAAGGTTTATTTATTAACCCAACATGTGTTCGGTCCAATATTTACACAGCATTGGGTTAAAAACAACACAGTAGTGTGTCCATATGTATCTAAAAGTGCATATTTGTGCCTTAAAAGTACATATTGGTACCTCAAATGTACATACAACATTGGGTTGAAAATAAATTTCTCACAAGCAAACAATTCCAAAATCTTCACTTTTGGGTAAGCTAATGGTAAATCTCTTTAACAGTCCCTTATGTCTGCCAACAGGGACTAGCTGACAGGGTTAACATAAGATACAGTGTTTTTGCAACCAGGTTTTAGACAGAACTGATGTGTTCAAAATCATACAAAAAAAGTGGTTTCAGAGGTACATGTGGCGCTGAAAAAAGATGCCAACTTGCTTTTAAAGCCTCTATAGCACAAAAAGGGTACCAAAGGTTACTGTATGTTCCCTCTCATTAGGTCTGATGCTTCAGTCTAATGCACAAGCTGCTGCCTAATGTGACATAACCAAAGGATGACCGGTAGCTGCCACTATTTTCCAAACCTGACCTTGACCCCACACACCAGACTGCGTACCGGGCGTCTGCTCCCTCCCTGCATGCGAGGGTCTGACCATGCAGCCTGCAGATGTTTGTGTTTAGAAAGACAGGCAGCTAATGGACAGCGTCCAAAAAGTCTCAGTAAGCTGGTTAATCACAACCAGATCCAAAGCATTTAGATGGAAACCCAAACTTGGTGCTTGTAAATAAAACAGTGCTCCAGTTTTTCCCTGTTTGTCTGTCTGACTGAGCAGGATTATGTCTTTCTGGTTAGTTGTGATGTTTAAAACGAATTAAAATTGTGACCGGTGTGTCGCATATGGGTTAATCTCACGAAACCTGTCAACCTGTGTTTAGGTCACATTTTATCCCAAAAACAAAATGAGTAAAATAAAAACTTGATTCAAAAAAGTATTTTTATAACCTATATAAACATTTTTGTGCAACATTAAATGACAATTAAGCTCATTCCCCTAAATATTTCTTGCTGCAATTTATAAAAAAAATATTTAAATTGTACTTAAAATATTTATATATCATAATTTGTTGTATGTATTTGTTATGTCTTCCATTTTTCTTATTTAACAAAACATTCAGTTACAATATTTTCACTGTGAAAATCTTTCGGATCATCACTGGGAATAATAAGACTTTCCAAAGTACTCAAAAGTAAAACTAGTATAATGAAAATGTAAGTAATAATACAAAGCATAAAAACTTAATAGTACCAAAACCATGTGTTCAGATTCACACCCTTTATTAAAAACTAATAGTAATCGAGCTTAAAATGTCTTACCTTATAAAGATCAATCAACAGAGAAGGTGTTTCACAGGAGGAGACCAGACCGGAAAAAGAAAGAGAAAAAACATTATTTGATATGCCCTTTACACGAAAGGTCATGAAGTAAAAACAGCATGCTGTGCTCCCTAATCCTCAGATGTCGGTCATACATAACCCTATAGCCTACAGGAAATGAAACAGTAATCACCATCTTGTACTCAGAAGTACCCTAAGGAGATATCTTTCATGTACACCATGGCAATAAATCACAAAGAAAAGTGAAAACAGTGGCGTTCAAAAAAAGTCATCACATAATCACATTCATCGTCAACCTGATGAAAAGGACGTCTTGATCAACCATGACAGATGAAATATAAAAAGTATGTCTTTTACAAAAGTTTGAAGGGTATAGTAATGGTTTTATCATCACTGATCACTCAAAAGCAAAAATGGTACCCGGATGTTTGCCCGACAGTAATTAAATTTGTGTTAGCTTAAAAGATTAGCACTATCTCAGCATCCCATCCTTTTCCCCCTGAGGTTGCATGATCCCCAGACCCATGATCACTAAAGTAGGTAATATTTTTCTGACTACTCTATAGATTAAACAACATGTAAAACAAGCTAAAATTAAAATATGGTGGTGCTTGCCAATGCACACCACAGTGTTGGAGGGCATTACTATGCAGTTGCTAAGGTTTTCTGAGTGGTTTAATGGAGTTGCTTACTGGGCCGAGGTAAAATGGTATGCTTCAATGTTATGGTGATTCCTAGATATCACTCTAATGAAAGTCCATGATAGGTTTAGTTTGTGTTCGTTCGAATTTAAAGTATGAGCACCAGCAGTAGTGATGCAAACCTTGGCAAGTTTTTTTTTAAACCCAGCTTTGGGTCAAAAAGGGGGCGAACGTAACCTGTTGGATTAAATTAACCCAGAAAATGTTTATAGTTGACCCAACAATGGGTTAAAACTACCAAACATTTTGGGTTGAAACAAACCAACATTACAACCCAACAGGGCAAATTAAAAATGGGCAAACAATAAAATGAGTTTCATGTTACATTCTGGGCCAAGTGAAACAGTGAACAGAGTGAATACAGATCCCCAACACACATCAAACACCATACAAAGCATTCTAGCCGACAGCACCACAAACACTTTCTCATTCATCTAATGAAGTCTAAATGAATGGATGAGCAAAAGGGAAACCATGCAGAAGATTGGGGTGAGAAGCAAACCGCAACTAGAGCATCAAGAGACATTCTGAGAACAGCAGACCCTAATGAATGTGAAGGGTGAACAGGTCCGTGTGAGAATGTCATTCATGTAATCCAGAGCAAAAGCTGCAATTAGTGCAGGAATAGTGAATATGTGCAGTGCAAGAGGGCAAATGAGAAAGTTCAGTGCTACAGACTGGTGTGTGAAAAGCAGGGCAAAGTTCTTAGAAATAGAATAGAAAGATCTATTCTTTCTGCCATCTATGCTCACCGCTTTGAGACTTTACATATCATGTGACTACTTTAGAGAAGCGGGGAAACTATGTCATCACAATGCTGATTGGCTGATGGCACCCCATAAATGTACACAGTCCAAATGCCTTTTAAAACATCTACTGTACTATAGACGGTTTCATTGTATGTATGCACACAAGTGGTCCGAAGTTAACTTCTGGTCTTGTGTTTAACAGTCTGGCTAGTGAATAAACTGCCCTCTGGAACAAATTCTTTGTTGATTTTTTTTTTTTTTTTTTTGATTCCCTTAAGATGAGGGGAGATGATGGGCATGGATCAATGCTGTGTGAAGAAATGTTGGCAGCCAGGCAAGAATTCAAGGATCTGTAGCTAACATTGTATTAAGGGTGTCACGATTTCGATTTAAATCGAAAGCGCTCAAAATAAAGTCACAACCTCGAACTTCGAATAAAAAAATGGAATCGTCAATGCTGCCACGTCCCCATGTCACATCCGGCTGGCTTGCCAAGCGGGAAAAGTACTGACAGGAATGTTCATCAGATAGGAAGTTTCGTTTTATCAGGTATGTGCATGTACTATATTTTTACACTGGCAGCGCGACTAACATGGCAGGCATCTCCGGGTTCAAGGTCAGGGCCCGGTGGCATAAAGCACCTTAAGTTTTTCCCTTAAGTATGACACTTAAGAGAACTGTAAGAGAATAATTAAAGTGTTTTGCATATAATCCCTTAAATGGTTCTCTTAGGTAAAGGTCATCGTAAAGTGTTTCATGACAGCGACCCCGGTTTGTTGTTATAGAATACTATTGTTGCCATGGAGACGCAACAGAAAAAACTTACAGGTTTTTCTGCAACACCATTAATTTTAAGGGAAACATAAGGGTGAATTTAAGGGAAAATTACACTTAAGGTGCTTTATGCAACCGGGCCCAGATATTATATTTCATAAAAGTATAGTCTTACAATCGAGAATCGAATCGTGACCTTAGAATCGAAAATGTAATTGAATCGATGATTTGTAGAATCGTGACACCCCTACATTGTATACATATTAAACACAGTAACATTAGCTCAGTGTAGTAGTTGATACGCTTTAGCTGTAAGTTTAACTAAGTTATTTATGTTGCTTGTTATGAGAAATAATCTACTCTAGAGGGACTGCGCTGTTTTTGATTCTTTGCTTAAGTTTACTGGAGGTTAAGTTTGGGCCACAAAAGTAGTTTAAGTTGTTGTCTATATATATTAAAATGTTATTATAATATTGTATTTTATAGTTTAAGCCTTATAAAAAAATGATTAAATGCCATTCTGGAATGCTTGATTCTGATTGGCCAGGTACTGTGTGAGTCATCTTGACACAAATAAATTCAATATACAAATATACGTTATTAACAACATAAGAGAATTAATTTACAAATTATTAAACTGCATATCTTGACTGAACTTTGAACTCATTTAAATGCGCCTTGGCTTAAACTCGCTAGGAAATGGGTTTTCCTCAAAAAATAGCATTTCTTACAAATGGGCTAATAAAATAGTTTGTGTCCATATATTTTCTCCCATGGCAAGTAGCCGTGTATAAGTGGGATAATGTACACTCAGTCAGTTTTAGTGCAGATACTGTAAATCCCTTTAGGGTAATACAAGACCCGATCACCCTGTCGGGATTTCTCGAGATACAAACTGGCTGACTGTACTGTACGTTATCCCTGACTTTTAAATAGGACGCAAACAAAATTTATTTTCTGCTAATTCTGCAAGGACTTCTTTGAGAAAGATGCATTTTTAAAAGCAAAAGGTGCCGTTCCCGTATCTACAAGATGGAGCCAAAACCTAAGCAGCTTAACCGTTGGGTTTACACCAAACAACAGAAAACCCACTAATAGAGAATCTGAGGAAAATAAGCTTTCCTTGTTTTTGTTATTCATATAATTTCTTTATATAAAACAGTGCTGAAATAAGAAGATAAAAACAAACTCGGTCCTCTAAGTGATTTCAATTGTTATTCAAAAGCATAACCCTGTTAAGGCTCAGAGGAACCCTCTATTAAAAGAAGAGGGAGATGAGGACACTGGATCAGGATGAAAGCTTCCTCCAGCAGATATAACCTTAGTTTTTTCTACAGTATATTCTCGGGTACGGTTAGATCTCACAGAGCAGATCTAGATGCACCACCGGGCTCTGACCTATTGTTTCAGAGCTTGCCGCAAGATCGTCGGTTGTCACAGTCGCTTCTCTGCAATATTTCTTTCGGACTGCTGCAGAGCCAAAATTTGGACCACAACTATCCATCCGTGTTGACTGCTTAACCATCTTTTCTCCAAATAGGCCACCATATGCTGAGCCCAAACTGGGGAGTGATACATCAAAACAGCGTTTCTCACAACACTGCTGACTTCCACAAACAAAACAAAAACTGTGACTCCACACTAATATGCTCGTGATATATGAAACAACCAGTACGGTACTTCTGGGTGAATATTTGCATCCGAGAAAAAAAACCTAGGAAGTTATGCAGTTTGGGCAGAAAAAACTTAGGAATAAGTAGTGATATTCACAGATGTGGTGTAAATGTGTAAAACAATAAGAAAATAAGACTCAAACTGCTCTATAAAATATAAGCTAACAATGTCATTTTAGTCAACCTACAAGGAATAAAAGAAATCGCTGCTGTGTTACAGTAATGCCACAATGCTCCTATCACACATTACCAGAAGGTTTATTGAAACTGCAAACAATGAAAGCCACAGAGGTAGTGCTTTAAGAGAACACCCTGTAAATCTAGAATAAACACTGTTTCTGCTGTCAACAAAAGGAATCGGACCCAGCTCGCTTAAACTTTCTATGTTTCTACCAGACGATGTTGTGAAACAATGCCAAGCCCTTCTAGTGACCAGACCCACATGACAGGTACAGAAACAAGCTGCTTAGTGCAATTTAAATAATGGCTTTCAAATATATTTACATTTACTGTGTGCAAAATAAACAACATCATTGTAAAACTGTTTGACTGCCAGTTCAATCTGAAGTTGCTTGGAAACTGTAAAGAGTTAGGGGGCGTGCACACCAAAGCTTTTTTACGCCCGCGGCCGGCACATGTTTTCAATTATTTCTAATGAGAAAAAAGCCAGCAGCTGGCGGTTTTCTTCCACGCTGAAAAAAAAGTTGAAAAAAATCTACTTTGGGTGAAAAGCTCCGCTCGTCAATGTCAGTTCTCACATGGCCGTCCAATCACAGTGGAGGAGGGGCGGGACATTACCACAGCAAAAAACATGTATCACTGCTACCAAAGCGCTCAGCTGAAAAAAACAGCTGGCATTCGGCATCCGCCAAATGTTTTCAGCCGTGTTTAAAAGTTTTGGGGTGCACAACCACTTAAGGGGGTCGCACACCGGACGCGCAGCTAGGCACCTTTCTAAAAAAAACCTAACATATTGTTTTCTATGAGTATACGCACACCAGCGCCGACAGGTGCCGACTGTCCGCGGCGCCCAGCTACAACTCAGGAATTTGGTCAAATCCCTGTCACGCCACAGAGCGCCACTCACATAGTTTAACATTAAATAACATCATATTTGTCCCAAATCATTAACGATTAACATTGGCTGCTAACGTATATTTTGCATTTTGAAATAATGCTCACACTATTTAATGTTCACTTCCGGTGTACGATACCTCCGAGTTGTCCTAGACGCGCCTCGCCGCTGTGCGACGCTGCGCGTCCTGTGTGCGACCCCCTTTAGGGTTAAAAATTACTCTCCTTTAGCATTTTGCTGCCACTGGTGGCATCATGATTATGACGTTTTGGTGGGCGATTCAATTAGGAGCAAGTAAAGACTGAGAATAAGAAAATCTGGATAAAGTCTCACCTTTTCCTTGGTGTCAATGGATTTCAACAGATATGTGCAATTCACTTGATAAGCCAAATTACAAACTGTCACTCATTTCTAATTATCAGACAGTTATTGTCTCTCTCTCTCTCTCTCCTACAAAAATAACCTTTTCCATTAAATCAAAATCTGCATTATAAATCTAGATCAGATTAATATTAAGTCCATTTGTTAGTGGAAGTGGACAGTCTTGACCTTTTAAAAGAGAGGTCAATAAGGACCAAAATAACCCATATGTTTCAGGCACCCTCATTTGGAAGTCTGACACCGCACAAGAAGCTACAAAATGATTTCAGAGGAATTAGATATGAGAGAGCCACTAATTAGTTATCAGAATTAATAATCAGTTCTGTGTATGTAGAGGGGAAGGACCAGCGAGATATCAGCGTTGTTCGTCTGATATCCGTCCACACAGTGTCGACTGCCGATGTGGCAGCTCAATTATGAATGAACTCGCTGTGCCAAAATAAAAGAGGTTTATGAAAGCCTGAGTGAAAAAAGATTTCTTCAAACATGAGCACTTTTATCAACTCAAAAATGCCGGAGGACTAAAAAAGTTAATCAACTTTGACGTTGACATGACAAATATGTTTAAAGACAAACATCGAAAAGGCTATTTGCTGCTGAAATTTATGAGCACATTTAAGAAATTTGCTAATAAACTTTTAATAACGATCCGTCTATTACTGTACAACCCAAAGAGCATCACTCTATAAATCATTAGGAAAACATCCCAATCAATCCTGTCTCTAAAGGCCTCACAGATTAGGGTAATGTGGGCTCCTTAAATAGGGCTCTGCCAATGAATTTCATTCTTCAAGTCACTTACCCAAAACAGTGTACTCAACAGCCTGCCAGTGGCCTAATGAACACACTCCGTCTTATTTATCTTCAGCTATGATCTCTCACACACTCCAATAACCCTCTGATAATAAATGTTTATCTCTGTATTGTGTAGACATAAGAAGAACAGGTCAATTTTGAGGTTGATGTTTGGCGAATGTGAAGTGTACTGTAAGTCAGCTTTACAACCACCTAAAAACCTCTGAGACATACAGTGACACGTTTTGGAGGAAATTTACACTTGTTTTTCATGATCAGATAGCTATTCAATAAGAGAAACCGCATGAAGTGACCAGGTGTAAAAAAGTCACATGAGTTGAATACAACATGATTGTAAGCAGAAGATGATAAAATTGCAACTTGTCCTGTGTCAAACATGTGATTGTGTGCTCAGACCAGCACAAAAAAACTGTGTGACTTGTTGAGAACTCAAACATAACAGCAGTTTCAAATTTGCTGAATATTTTTGATGGGAGCAAAATGAAAGTGTTATTTGATAGATGAAAGCAACCGTGTTCACCCCTCTCTTAAGTTGTTAAGTCGGACAACTTGGCGTACAATGAGGAAACTAAAGTCAACAGAGAAAGAATACCGAATTACAAAGGAAAGAAATGAAGTCGCACAATACCCCACTGCTAGCCTACAGGAAGCTGCTCACACCAGAATTTGTCAACAACTCAAACTGAGAATGATGAAGGTTACTGATTCTGTCTTATCATATTAAAAAACCTAGGCCTTTCAGTGTCTCCATGGCACAGGAACAAATCTCACAGGGTGGCTGGGATTGCCAACAATGAGGTGTCATGTATTATCGAAAAGAGTTCAGAGCTCTTACAGTATGTGATAACATCTTTGCTTATGCCACATTTAGCCTCAGTCTACTTGAAAGTGAGTGGCAATGCAGCGACCAACAAAAGGAAAAGGAAATAAGTCAAAAGACGGCAAGTATTTACTGTGGCATAATGTAGTGGACCAAAATGACTCTAGTTTGGAGCCCTTTCAGGTGGTTTCAGCACAGCTTTATGTAAAAAAAACTAATCTTACACAGCTGTGACAGTTTTAGGAAACAATTTAAAGTATAAAAAAGACATTTTAAACTAAAATTGTTTCCAAAGTACTCTCTGCAAATGTGCAGGAAAAAGTCTCTTGACACCTATATGACTCTGATGCTCTGATAATGTTTTATTATTTTCCACTGGTGATATACAGTAGCTCTCGTTCAAAACCTAGTAAGCTGCCTTATTGAAAAATATATGTTAGTGTCTGCAGCACCTCAGAGGCCTTGAAGAGATTCATCATTTTGAATTCATAAAAAAATGAAAATTCCTCCATGATTCAGCCTCAAGCCATACGAGATACATATGTGTGTGTGGGGGGGTGGTAATAAAGGCCTTCTGAGGGTAATGGATGCAATTTTGTAATAAAAGTATCCATATTTAAAACTTTATAAACTATAATAACGAGCTTCCGGTAGCCGCCAATGCGTGTTATGCGTAGCGTACGCCTCATTGGATACGGTGAGAATAGATTTATGCAAGAACTGTGGGTTGTTTTAGCTACAGATAGGGATAACTCAATATCCTTTTGTCTTATATCTAAATGCTTTACTATTTTCTTAAAAATCTTGGTATAGACTTATTCTTATCCGTGACTAGGGGTGTAACGGTACGCAAAAATCACGGTTCGGTGCGAACCCCGGTTTTGAAGCCACGGTTCGGTTCATTTTCGGTACAGTAAGGGAGAAATGCAAACATTAAACTGCAGGTTGTTTATTACTTTAAACTTTTTTTTACAATTTGTTTACACTTTTTTAAACACTTTATTAAAATATAACAGATAAAATATATATAAAATGAAAAAATTATAAATAAAATACTACTGCAAAGTTATTTTTTACATTATTTTATAACAGAAGGTAACCTTCTCTTAAACTTTTTCTACTAAAACCTTGAACTAACAAATTCAATTCCTGAATACATTTATGAACTATTAGCCTACATTTTTGCCACTAAAAATTTTCTGTTTTGATTTATTTTGGATTGTTTAACTCACAGAATTGAATTGGCTATGTACCATCTCTGTATAAAAATAATATTACTGCTCTATGTGTAACTGCATAGCAAGCAACATGATGATACACTCATTTTGAGATTAGTGAGCTGCATACATAGCCATCTTTGATCTTTTGCACGTTTCTCCTAATCTTTGCTTGTGTTGTCAATGTAAGCTGTGACTTTACTTACGAACCCCTCCGCAGCTGAGTAACAGCTGAGTAAGCCCGGGTTACAGCTCTTCTCTGTCCCGACCAGCTGATCGCATTGTGACAATGATATGATTGACGTGATATGCAGATGAAAAATCTGATCACGCATTCCTTATTCTTGCTGTCACAGAAAGTGCGTCTCATGAATGCGTAGCAACGAAGGACGTGCATCCTCTCACGCACTTTTGAAAGAACAAAGCAGCGCGTTGACACGCGTTTAACATGCGCTTTTAGATACGACACGTAAACGTTTACATCAATAATCAAACGGATATACAACTAAGTAAATAAAAATCTTTCTGCGGGCCGAATTATGTTATATGTTTGACAGAAGACTTGCGCTGAACGCGGAGACTTCCGCCACTTAATATGTTCGTGCGGAAACGCACTAGGGATGGGCACGAGTACTCGATTGCTCGAGTACTCGAACGTGGCATCGATGATCGATCACGAAAACGATGATCATGTGGGTGTATTTATTTATTTATTGTGGATATGGCGGCATTTGGGTGTCTGGTTAGCGTTACGAGCGCATGTGGTAGTAAAGACTGGGTCTGGAGATGCGTGTTTGACGTCGTGTCGAGCTACGCAGACCGACGTATGACATCAGTAGCATTACCATGCGTGATTCAAAAACAAACAGATTCCGCGCGACCGCGCATCAGCAACCCGCCGGTCTGCGTAATGCGCGGCAGCCCGCGAGCCCGCGAAGCCGGTCACACCTCACATCACGGAGGCACTATGGTTTAAAAGGATGCCGTGATCTTCGGAAATACAGTCAGTCAGTTGCAAAATGTACAGCGCCGTCAAAAGTTCAATGGGTTATCATCTCATATTTAAACATCAAATGTCAAGAGATACCAGAGAGCCATACGAGCATTTACATTACATCTTGACTGAGGTAAGAGGACGACACGACACAGCTAAATGCTAAAATGATAGCAAAACACTTAAAGCTGCTTAATGTTATGAAGCTTGTGCTTTGACTGGACGTTGGACGTGTTTAAAAGTGCGCTGTTTATGATGCACATCCACAAAGGGAGTTAAACTTTCTTTTTTTTAGATAACTTAGTTGAAAACTTAGTTGAAGTCTTGCATTTATGCAGATAGATGCACGTTGTACATTTATGTTGTATAAAGGCTTAATATTATGCAGAGCGCTTCGGTTTGTGTTTGTTAACCCTTTAGTTTCATTCCATCACGCAGCTTTTCCTGTTAGAGGTTTCTGTTAAAAACATTTAATTCATTAAAACTCCAGTATGTGTTCATTGTTCTGTCATAGTTTCTTCGAAATTAAGTTTTATTTGAGTGTTTTTCATAAAAATATTTTCATTTTCACCATGACGTGTACGCCCCGCCCCTTTGATTGCCCCGCCCCCAGTTAATCGAGTACTCGTTCTTCAGACCTATGGATTAATCGAAATGAAAAAATGACATAAATGCACATCCCTAAAACGCACGTATTATGTTCCGCACAGGCGCACACAAAATGCATTCGGCCTTTCGGTGCACGTGCGCACCGTGCCGAAAGCCCTGAACCGAAACGGTCCGGTTCGAATACACGTACCGTTACACCCCTACTCAGACGGCCTTTTTTAACCCCCTGGAGCCGTGTGAATTACTTCTGTGAAGGATGGATGCACTTTTTTGGGCATGAAAGTCATAGACCCTATTTTCTACCACTATATAGTTTGGAAGAACCAAGACATTTTCTAAAATAACTCAAATTGTGTTTACCTGAAAGATGGACATACAGTGCGTACGGAAAGTATTCAGACCCCTTTAAATTGGTCACTCTTTGATTTATTGCACCCATTTGCTAAAATCAAAAAAGTTCATGTAAACTTAGCACCCCATCTTAACAGAAAAAGCAGAAATGTAGAAATGTTTGCAAATTTATTAAAAAACGTAAAACTGAAATATCACATGGTCATAAGTATTCAGACCCTTGGCTCAGTATTGAATAGGAGCACCCTTTTGAGCTAGTACAGCCATGAGTCTTCTTGAGAATGAGGCAACAAGTTTTTCACACCTGGATTTGGGAATCCTGGATTTGGGGAACTGCCATTCTTCCTTGCAGATTCTTTCCAGTTCCGTCAGGTTGGATGGTGAATGTTGGTGTACAGCCATTTTCAGGTCCCCCAGAGATGCTCAATTGGGTTTAGGTCAGGGCTCTGGCTGGGCCAGTCAAGAATGGTCACAGAGTTGTTCAGAAGCCACTCCTTTGTTATTTTAGCACTCTGAAAGAGGTACTTGGCCCAATTGCCAAGTGCAGCTGAAAAACACCCCCCATAGCATGATTCTGTCACCACCATGTTTCACTGTTGGGATTGTATTGGGCAGGTGATGAGCAGTGGCTGGTTGTCTCCACACATACCGCTTAGAATAAAGCGCAAAAAGTTCAATCTTGGTTTATCAGACCAGGGGATCTTCTTTGTCATAGTCTTGAAGTCCTTTCATATGTCTTGCACTGAGGAGAGGCTTCCATCGGGCCACTCTGCCATAGAACCCCAACTGGTGGAGGGCTGCAGTAATAGTTGACTTTCTGGAACTTTCTCCCATCTATCTACTGATCTCTGGAGCTCAGCCACAGTGATCTTTGGGTTCTTCTTTACCTCCCTCACCAAGGCTCTTCTCCCACAATTGCTCAGTTTGGCTGGAAGGCCAGGTCTAAGAAGAGTTCTGATCATCCCAAACTTCTTCCATTTAAGGATTATGGAGACCACAGTGCTTTTAGGAACCTTGAGTGTTGCAGAAATTCTTTAGTAACCTTGGCCAGATCCGTGCCTTGCCACAATTCTGTCTCTAAGATCTTTGGGCATTTCCTTCGACATCATGGTTCTCATTTGCTCTGACATGCACCGTGTAAGGTCTTATATAGACAGGTGTGTGCCTTTCCTAATCAAGTCCAATCAGTTTAATTAAACACAGCTGGACTCCAATGAAGGAGTAGAACCATCTCAAGGAGGCTCCGAAGAAATGGACAGCATGTGAGTTAAATATGAGTGTCACAGCAAAATACTTATTACCATGTGATATTTCAGTTTTTCTTTTTTTAATAAATTTGCAAAAAAATCTACATGTCAAGATGGGGTGCTGAGTGTAAATTAATGAAAAATAAAATAAACTTTTTTTGCAAATGGCCGAAATAAAACAAAGAGTGAAAAAATGAAGAAGTCTGAATACTTTCCGTACCCACTGTATATATCTCGGATGGCTTGAGGGTAATTTATGAGGTAATTTACATTTTTTGACTAACTATTGCTTTAAAATATCACCTATGCAGGCATATTACTTAGGTTTATAACAGAGTGTATATTGATGTCTAAGATATCTCTGAAACCATATACTTTCAACAGAATAGTAAGATCACTCATCGAGTTGTCATTTCTGCTGAGAAATGACTCATGGCACAATCTCAACATCAAGTAGCTCTAGGGAGCTCTCGATTGTAGGAAAGATATTTTGGAGCTAGCATATTCTCCATAATAAAACTACATGAGTTACATTATATTATTGCAAGAGACAATTCAGCCCAAAATAAAAATTAAATTGTTATTTATTGACCCTCATTTCTTTTCAACCCATGTGATGTTAATTCTCCCATCAACCACAAAAGAATCACACCACAAGTGAATCGTGAACAAGTGCTGTCAAGCTCTTAAAATGAAGAAAAAAAACTTTTCACTGTATTCATTCAGAAGTCTTGTGAAGCAATATTACATATTTTTAGCCATATTATATAAAAGGTGAACTATTACTTTAATGGAACCCAGCGCAGACAATTCAATTGACTTCATCTATTGGTTTTCAAAAGGCGGACATTTTTTTCCTCCAACCTCAAATGTTAGGACTGAGTCTAATTTTCCCTTAAGCAGCCCTCTTCAGACTCTGGTTACAATTAAGTCTCAAGAAAATGAAAAATCGTCCATAAAAACAGTGTAATTATTTAAGTGACAGAGCAGTTGTAGTCTTTGAAAAACTATATGGGTCATTAACATCAGCCTGTTCTAAACTATATTTAAATTCACGCCACGGCAGTCAAGCAGAAGCTATGGTGTGCGTGGTGTCTGAATGACTTAAACGGTTTGCACGTCTTTGTCTCAATGACTCACAGATGTTTTCTACTCTGATCCACTCAGAGAATAAATATGAGGGCCGGCAGAGCAGAAGCCAGTAAAATCAAAACACAGACTACTGATCCTACGATACCCTTTGAGACGCTGGATACAATGCCAAAAAAGACTGCGTTCAATAATATAAGCACATACTCCACATCTTACACAATTGCATAATTCTGCACCATTTGAAAAAACTAAAGAAACGAGAGGAAAAAATAGATGTATAAATGCTTCCAGATGTTGAGGTTACTCATGTAAATCTGAAGCAACAGTAGGGGGGAAACTCCAGACCGCAAATAAAAATTTCAATACAAGTTAATATCGTTTTGTATTTGCCCGCTATATTTCATTACAGACTTGGCATATTACAAAAACTAATAATAACACTGACCCTGATCGGTCAAGAATTCAGAAGGAGCTAAAAGAATGTTTCGGGCTGCTGTTTACTGGGGGGGGGCAAAATGTGGATTTATTAACCATAAAAAACTCTTGATATGTCCCACAGAACGGTTAGTAGTTTTCAGAAGGAGCCTTGAGAGGGCATAACATGATGCTATTGTGTATAAAAACCACTCTAAAGGTTTAAATAACTGGTGAATAGACATGAGCTTTGCAAAGCATTAGGCAGCTGGCAGGATTTTTGAAGGATATTTTTGATAGAAAATGCAAACAAAAAAGTACAGGTCAATACCAGTTTAGATTTTTTGTCACTTTGGATTTCAATTATAAATGTAACAGAATACCAGTGGCGGCTCGTGACTGCTCTTCTGAGGGGCGCAAATTCAAATAAGTGTTCGGCGTGTCATGGGTGTTGCTCGTGTTTTCAAAATATGTGTTTGTTGCGTCATGTGAACCATGTGCATTACGTGTTTTGTCAAAATAAGTGCCTGCTGCACACGCGTCAAAACCGTTTATGATAAGAGACGCTCACGTTCACAAAATACTCACAATAGTCCTTTAACAGTAAACTCTGATTAAGCATGAGATTATGCGAGTATCTGGCAAACGCGAGCGTCTCTTTTATCATAAACTTTTAGACGCGTCTGAAACAGGCACTTATTTTGACAAGACATGTGATGCACATAGGATCTCTTGATGCGCAGAACCAATATTTTGAAATTACGAACAACACACATGATGGGCTACATACATGTTGTGACAAACTTTGCATCGAAAAAATAATATCACTTAAATAAAAAGCCATAAAGTAGATTTTATTTGTGATGAACGCCCAATCCTGGTATGCAATGCAAACCAGCCACCGCCTTTTCATTAAAGGCAAAAGTACCATGATGGTGCCATCGTTTAATTTGGGTCCTCTTCAAGCCCTCAGGAAAACAAGGCCATTAGAAAGGCTGACAGACACTTTAAGTGACAAGAGTCGAATCATTTCCTCATTAAGGCCTGCAAATTAAGCACCCCACTCAGGACATTCCTGTTAAGATAAGTAAGCTTAAATTTTTAATAACTTCCGAGTGTCTATCTTTAATACGCAACCCTGAAACCTCAGAGGTTTCATGAAATAATTAGACTAACTAGCTAAAAAGTATTTATTCATCTTAGCTTTTTCCTGTGCTCGCAGACACCCCTCAGCGAATGGAAATACTTGCAATAAATCACTCAGCAGTCGCTAACAACATCCGACGAGAAATTGCCGAGGTTTAGAGAGAGAGAGAGGACAGCAGACGTGACACGAGGGCAGTTGTGTCACATGGCGAATATTCTGCTGATTATTATGAGCTGAACCACGTCAATGTCAGTTAGCACACTGGGAGGGCGGCAGTTAAACTTGTAGTTCAACTGACCTATTGCCTACCGATGCTCAGGGTAAAGCCTCCTAATCTATTATTATGCATGAGGCGGCAACTGGACTCAATCAAATTGAGGATCTTTAATAGACTTTGCTGCTTCATGCCACTGGATGGCAATTCGACATGAATGCCGTTAAAAGTTGCATGTGGATTGTAGGAAATTACAGTTTATGTTATTGGGTTAATATTGAATTTGACATATAATTTAACATGCTGTTTATGTATTATTACAACTGGTGGGTAAGCGCACATGTTTTGCATATAAATGCTGCCACAGTCTTAACTCATGTCACACTGTTTCTTTCCTCTAGATACAAACAAATTATATGGCAAGAATATAAATGTGGTGGTGGTTAAAGCCATTTATAAGTCAATTACTATGAAATGTGACATGGGGGTTATCTGTTTGTCCAACCAATGGAAGACGGTGAGACTGTGAGAGTGTTTTAGAAAGCACTACAGCCACTGAAAACGGCACACTTAAGCATTACAAAGAGCGTGCATAGTTGAATATCAGATTAAACCTGAGGTCGATGCATATCAACAGAAAGAAAAGGATTTAGAAACCGCAGTCAAATGAGGTCCTTGACCCCTGTCATACAAACAGAGCAGAACAACTCTACAGATCTTGATCTTGAAAATTGCTGACAGCAGAGAGGCCGCCCCAAACTGCTGACTTCTCTGAAAATCGACCGGCCTTTAAGAAAAGGCCAAAGCAACGGCTACCTCTACAATCACCCGAAGGAGAAATCAGCATTCTTTTCCATAATCACGGGACATGCAACAAACATGACGGTGAGAGAAAGCAGTCAAACTGTAAATCCCATGAGCCTAGACAGTATATTGGCAGCCATGATGTTTCTGAGATGTCCCCCCTATAGAGCTTTATTAGAAGATTTAGGTTAAGAACAGCGCAATGAAACAGCGAGTATTTTTGCAGAGCACCTGGTGTTAAAGGCTGACAGGGGTCAGATTAGAGCTGTAATCGGGCCTTAAAAGTTAGGCCCGAAATGTCCGGAGCCCGACAGAATGCAGCCCGAACCCGAACGTACATTTAGATTGACAGCTTTTTAAAAGCCCGAACCCGTTTACAGCCCGACATTATTTAAATGTGCGCACACACACAGCTTTTGTCAAGAATGAGAAATTTACACAGGTTTTAACATTATTTATTCATGACTAATAATCTACACGCCACTTGGAAGTTGAAACAAAGAAATAAGTAATCTGTAACATTGTAACATCTCATTCTAAATAGGCTTAGCTATGCAATACACTATAAATATGCCAATAAAATTATTATTTCTTAACGAATTAAATTAAGATAATACATTCTGAATTAAGATGGGTATTTGGCAATAACGAAATTAAGAGGCAGGCTCCGCGGGATTTGCGTCGGCACTTCTCTCCATTACTGCCAACATTAGTCTATATCCTCTGTCTAAATTATGTAAGACTCGATTCATATTTAGTTATACATTGAAAAACCTACTCACCAAGATTAGGCTACATGTTTTTGATGAGGAAAATCATTAAATCCACTGTAAATGAATTCAGCGCGATCCTGCGCTACTGATTTGAACTTGACCGCTCATTTACCTCACAAAGCCGGAGCGGAAGCCCGAGCCCGCCCCGAGCCCGTGTAAAATGTTAGAAATGAAGCCCGAACCCGCCCGAGCCCGTCGGGTCCCGACGGGTCCCGTCGGGTTCGGGCAAAGATCTTCAGCTCTAGGTCAGATGGCTCCGATTGCCTCCTGGAGTTGATGAATACGTTCTGAGAGGTCGATTAAACTGCGGGACTTCTACAGCATTTATCACAGTCTTCCATCACACGAGACAACCCCATGTTAAAGTAAAAGCTTTTAGAAGCAAAGAAAACAGCGCAAAGCATGTGGTCATATGGCCTATTTGAAAAATGCATTCCTCAGTTTTTAGTTCAGATCAGCATAATAAACAAAAGTTGATAAGTAAAATACCTCAGGTAGAAAGATTGCGATATATGATAAAAGTCAAAGCTTGTGCGCAACTACTGTAGGCGGCCATCTTTGCAACACCTCTGGGCAGTTATTTCACTCATGCAATACTAAAGTCCTATCTACTTGAATGGGGAAAGATAGATCTCTCTAAAATAGAGTGCTAAACTTTGGAACCAACAATTAAACTTGACATCAACTGTAAAATTATGTTTGCTTCATAACCTCAAACTGTGCTTAAAAACATTTTTGTCTACAGAATAGCAAGCGCCTCACGCAACTGTGTATAAAATCCCTCCACTAGAGAATTTGTTGTCTTTATCTATTGATGATTGGTTCTTTTAAGTGGAAGGCGGGACTTCATTTGCCAGAGAGGCCATAGAGGGTTTCAGCAGTAACAACATAAACAAGCGGCTTTTGTGGAACACGCGTAACCTCTGGTAAACTCCGCAAATAATCAATAACATCAAAGTCCTTTTAAAGTAGTTTATTTATATAACAAGCAAAATAAACAACATGTAGATTACCTAGGAAACCAATACATTTGTTATTTTCGACAAGGTATTTGTTCAAGAGTTCAGTTTAGCAACTAGTCAGACCATTAAACGAACAGAAACCGGAAGTAAAGTTCTGACCAGAAGCGTAATTGCGTCACCGCACGTGCATCCTGTGAACCCATTTAGGGGGCGTGCACACCAAAGCTTTTACGCCAACGGCCGACATATGTTTTCAATGGTTTCCAATGGATGTGCTGCTCTTTTTAAAAAAAGCCAGCAGCTGGCATTTTTTTTAGCACTGAGGGGGCGTGCACACCAAAGCTTTTGCAAACATGGCCAGTGCATGTTTTTAAATGTTTTTAATGGAAGCGCAGCGTTTTTCAAAACAGCCAGCAGCTGGCTGATCTTAGGGGTTGTGTACACCAAAACTTTTACGCCCGCGGCCGGCGCATGTTTTCAATTGTTTCCAATGGAAGCTCTGCGTTTTTCAAATAAGCCAGCAGCTAGCGGGTTTTTTCCGCGCTGAAAACCGGCGCTCGGCGGTGAAAGAGATTCAACTTTGGGAGAAAAGCTCCACTCGTCAATGTCAGTTCTCACACGGCCGTCCAATCACAATGGAGGAGGGGCGGGACAAGTATCACAACAACCAACCAGCTCACAGCTCAAGTATCACAGCTACCAAAGTGCTCAGCTGAAGAAAACTGGCGCTCAGCTAAAAAAACAGCTGGCATTCGCCGTCCTCCAGGCGTTTCAGCCGCGTAAAAAAGCTTTGGTGTGTCCCGCCCCTGAATGCCAGCGCTCTGCGTTTAAAAAAAATCTTCAACTTTGGGTAAAAAGCTCAGCTCTTCAATGTCAGATCTCACGCAGCCGTCCAGTCACAGTGGAAGACGGGCGGGACAAATATCCCAACAACCAACCGATGCATCGTACAACGACTGATAAACAAAGCAGAAGTATCACAGCAACCAAAGCGCTCAGCTGAAGAAAGCTGGCAGTCGGGTGAAAAAAAGCTGGCAGTTGGCGTCTGCCTGGCATTTCAGACGCATTTAAAAGCTTTGGTGTGCACACCCCATAAGTGCCGAGAGTTGAAAAATATTCATCTTTGGGTGAAAAGCTCAGCTTGTCAGTGTCAATTCTCACACGGCCATCCAATCACGGTGGAGGAGGGGCGGGATAAACATCACAACAACCCACCGGCACATCGTACAACGACTGATAAACAAAGCAAAAGTATCACAGCAACCAAAGCGCTCAGCTGAAGAAATCTGGCAGTCGGCTCAAAAAAAGCTGGCAGTCGGCATCCGCCGGGCCTTTTTTAGCCGCGTTTAAAAGCTTTGGTGTGCGCGCTACTTCAAATTCACAACATTTGTATTCATCTGTGAAGATTAATTTGTTTGACAAAACGTGTAAGTGTTATAAAATTGATAAACACAGAGCTTTTCATTTTTGGATAATCCAAAAGCCCTATGGGAAAAATTCATTTTTATGTGTTTCAAAAACACGCCATCCCTGAGGCAATCTATTGAGCGTTGCATTGTCCTCTATTCATAGTAATAGAGTCCAGTATCTTTGGTGCTATGCATTTTTATTTTGCAGTAAATAACTGACCAGGAAAAGATTCCTGCTAATACAACTCTTTGTGACTGCAAAGTTACATAACACCTTGTATGGTGAGCTTCATGTGGAGAGGCATGCTGCTGACAATGCTGCACATACAGTACGACCTTCCAGACTGCAGTCACACTTATTACCCACAGTGCACAGAAAGTTCAGATGCCTTTGCTTGTCTTACCAATGCTCGAGAACGAAAGCAGAGACAGAGCAGTAGGGTGCTATCAATCTCACCTAACCTGGGAAAGTTCAAATCAACTTTTCATCATTACAGGTTACACAGCAGGAGCGAGAGTATTAGCTCTATTTTTTATACTGCGGCACAGGAAAGCATGAAACATAGAACCAAGCTAAACTTTTGACTTTCCTTTGAAAGATCAGACGCACCAGGCTGTACAACGGTTCCTGCAGGCTAAATGAGTTTTGTGTAAGGGTCTGTCAGGGCATCTATATCAGCGCATTTACAATCCCATGCGAGAAACTCCTCAAGCAGAACTAAGTGGCATTTGAAAAATATACAGTATGAAATAACAAATGTATGTATTGGATTGTCATACATCACTGAGAAAAATCAGATAAAATATCATATTTCTGGAAAATGCTAAAGAGGCCGTGCCTGGCTGTGAACTGATAAATTATTATTCTAACATTATTAAAATTTAAGATAAATGTAAAGCACTGCAAGCATAATCCTAAAGAAAGGGCAGATACAACACATGAATCCGCTAGAAGTGCATTTCTGAATATTGACTTAAAGCTCTTAAGTCAACAGAAAGTAAAGGTGCAAACAATAGATGACGGGAGGGGGCATAATATTTGTGAAAAATATGAAAAATCTTGACATGCAGTAGGAGTATAAATCTATAAGATGAATGTGCTCAGATCATTTGCTTGAGAATTTGATGAGAAACTTTGAAAGGATTTGATGAGACATCGTTGAAACCCTAGAAGAGATGCGTGATGTGAAATTACTGGGCTCTATTTTGAGAAGCAGGAGACTTAGACCTCCATTTGCTCTCGGTTTAATCTCATTGCTGTCTCAGACAATCTTATTTGTGATTTTTCTTTCCTGTGGGTGAAGAGAGACTTTTTGCGTCTTGAGTAATTACTGCTGGCAGGGTCGGGGGGGATTAAAGTCCAAATCCAAACTAGTTTCACTTCAGCACACAAAACAAGAGGAAAGAACATTCAATTGAAGTTCAGTCATTGTGTCCTTCCGAGACCTAAGGTGGCCTTTTTGTCTTCCAGTTAGGCTGTTAATGGATAATGTGTGACAGTGTTGTGACAGCCACGTCAAGACATAGAAATGAAAAGCTATTGAGGGCTAAAATGTGAACTCAGAGGGGAGGCATGTTCAAGGCAAACTTAAATTCTCTCTTGCCACTGACAACCTCAGGCAGTCTAGCCAACAGCTGCATGAAAACTGTCCTTTCCACTTGCATTCTCAGAGCTCTCAATAGTAGTCGTCTTGTCCTGGCTCTCAAAGGCATCCTTATGTTCTCTTCTAGCAACACAACAACTGTTTAAGCTCAGATACTGGGGCGAAATTTGAGAAAGGGTTTAAAGAATCAGCTTAGTGCTTTTGAACAATATATTTAAGACCGATTAGCTTAATATTTCTGGCTGCAAAAGGATTTGGCAACATAAGCATTCTGCAAAGTGGCTGTATGAAAGAAATTCTCAACTAACAATTTCTTGGTAGCCAAGCTAAGAAATATTTTATGGACTATATTATACAAAGTGCATTGATATTATCTTCTCATTTTATGGCAGACATCTGCAAAATCACCCTTTGGTTTATTTATATAGACTGCATGCATGCATCCATAAAAATTCAGGTTATACAAGTAAGCTTCGGCTATGACTAATTCCTCCACCATGGGAAAATATTAAACCTATGCAAAAAAAGTAATAGAAATTGAGACAAAGAGATTACGCTAGCTATCTGAATGTGCTGCATAAATAAACGTAAGTCCCCAGAGCATTCCAAAAGGCAACACAATCCTTTCAATAGCAACTGTGTGAGCATAACCTCCCCCCATATAAATTTACAAAGACCATAACCACATGCCGATGATGAGTTCATCACCACGGACCACCAACTGCCATCTTCCTCTCACGTTACTCTCACTTTGGTCATACAACTTCACTAAACCAACGTTGCCAAGTGAGGTCTATATGAACTCTACTTGCTCAAGCCTCTATAAACAAGCTAACACATTCAACCGGGTAACAACTATTTACGCCTCAAGAAAGTAATCTATAGAGACGGGATTCAGTCAAGTGATCAAAACTATACGACCTGCTTAAAATCAACAAAAGTGCTTGTGTAGGCTAAGTGCACTGATAGTAGAGCTGGGTAAAAAAATACTGATTTTATTTTAATTGATCTTCAATTCAACAACACAATCGATCCGGAAAATCTTTGAAGCTTTGAAGCTTTTTACAATGTATGTGCAAGTGTGAATGATGCTCGGGCCAGTTGAGAGAACAGTCACTTGTGCAATCAGGTCAGTGTGGCACCATCACAAAAGTTTAGCATTTGCATGTGTTTTAGACAGAGATGCACTGATCAGCCAATAATCGATATCGCCGATAAATACAATGTTTTTTTTTTACACTATTGGCCAATAGTTTAAAAACAGGTGATAGTCATGGCCAATATATCCTGACAATCAAAAAATGCAATGAATTTGAACCCTGTCTACCTGTATATAAAACAGGGCTTGCAAAATTTCAAAATCCCTGGTAGCCCTTCGGGCAGGCACCCTTCAGTTTTTGGTATCCTGAAATTAATGAAAGTAGACCTGAATAAAAAAAAAAACATTACAAAATTTTGCCAATACAAACCCTAAAGGGCCAATGTTTGCTATGCTATTCTTGTTGTTGTTTTTGATGCTGTTGGTTTTTTTTAACTATTCCTGCTCATCTCCACACTGGATATCCTGGATTTCCATGTCCAATACTAGGGCTGGGTAAAAATATCGATTCATCAATGCATTGCAATTATTTGTTTCTCAATTCAATATCGATTCATCAAATCCTATGAATCGATTCAGCCCCCCCGGCCAGTGGCGGCGCTGTGGGTGAGAGCGTGACACTCTAGTGAGAGCGTTCAGCGTTGTACAAGGCGCTATATAGAAAGATAAAACAGAAAGATCAAAGATGGCAAACAGCAGCACTTCTTTCAAGCCTGCACCATCAACGTGATCAAACATTAGCAGAGGTGGAAAGAAACGAATTACATTTACTCACGTTACTGTAAATGAGTAGTTTTTTGTGTACTTTTACTTTTTTGAGTAGTTTTTAAAATCTGTACTTTTACTTTTACTTTTGTTTGAAGTATTGTACTTCGCTACATTTTAAATCATATCCGTTACAGAGTATTTTTTTTTTAAAGCAAGGTGATAAAGACGCGCAACGGATGATTGATGGGCGGGGGAACGCGCAAAAAGAACCATGGAGACGGACGAGACAGGCGCGCGCTAATGCAGACCCGCCTCAGTTCAAATCTTATGAAAGAAACCCCTGGCCATATTTAAGCGACCACTTTCCACTGACGCGAAGCGAGTGTTTCATTCCTATGAAAAGTAGGATTCATGCTCTCGAGTACGAAATTGCAGACCGGGTTTTAACGCTCATTTGCACGACGCGTTTTTAATACAATGCGCATTATCCATCGCAGCTTCGCGTCAAGTCAAACACAACTTCAGAACGTCCTCGAAAATGCGCAGGTCATTAGACATTGCAGAGAGAGAGAGAGAGAGAGAGAGAGAGAGAGAGACAGAGAGAGAGAGAGAGAGAGAGAGAGACGAGAGAGAGAGAGAGAGAGAGAGAGAGAGAGAGAGAGAGAGAGAGAGAGAGAGAGAGAGATCTGACATCAGGTACTCAGGGACGCTAGAAGACAATAAACGTGTCAAAAGTATGACATGGCACTCATCTCATTATATGCTCATTTAAACTAGATATATAGTTTAATAAAATAATGTATGTTACCAGCAATACATAAATTACAACCTTACTATAGTAATTGTATTTACAAGCTGCTGACCACCTTCAAAAGTGCATAACTCACATGTAAAATCATTAAATAATTCCATAAATGTTTCTTAGTTTAAAAAAGCTTTTTATTTTATTAACTTTTTGTTATTGCACTTTAATTGTAAAGATGTTCCTACAATTAAAAATAACTAGTTTGAGATTTATATTCCCTTGTCGTTTTTGAACTATACTAAAATCCTCCACCTCTCCCCGCTGTAAAAAAAAGTAACTTTTACTCTGAGTAAAGTTAAAATGATTTACTTTTTACTTGAGTAGATTTTTAGACCAGTAACTTTACTTTTACTTAAGTAAAATAGTTTATACTTTTCCCACCTCTGAACATTAGTAATACTACACACATTATTTAAAAATATACTCAGGTCCTTAATTGCTTGTGTATTTACTTATTATTGAATCGATATCGAAGGAAGTAAATCAATATTGAATTGAATCGAATCGAATTGAATCGAAGCATCAAGAATCGAAATCGAATCGAATTGTGAAATTGCTAACAATACCCAGCCCTATCCAATACCCTCAAATTCAAGTACTAAATGTGGGGACACATTTCAAGTAAGAGCAAAGTTACATCATGTTACCTTTTAAGATACATTGTTACAGTTTCGTTTCGAGGGAACTCGTGCTGCATCACTGCGGTGACCCTTTGGGGACGCCTCCAGGGATAAGTGCCTCTGAATGTGTATATTAAATTCAACCAAAGGTGAGGCTTAATGACAAAGACAGGGTGACACGGGAGCCTGAAACTATCGCTATCTAAAAAATATTGCCAAAGATGGCGTTACAGGGACGCAGGAAGTATGGCAAGGGAGACGCAGCCCTCATTCCCTTCTCAGGGAACAACAGTTACATACATAACCCGAGACTTTTTCATATGTCAAACAAAAATTAACTATGCACAAAAGCATGTTGGTATGAATCAACATTCGCATACAGAAGATTTAAGCATTTAAAGCGAACAGTTTAGCACGTGTGCTTAAAAGGGTAGAAATTTTATGATATTATCCTACACTACACAGGGAATATGGATTTTTTTTCCAGAAAACTTCTTGCATAAAATAGATTCAAGCACTTTCAATGAACTGTATCTAGGTATGTATATTTTCAAAAACTTCCCAGGAGCTTGAATTTTTTTCCCCAGATTCAAAAACTTTTAAGGATTTCAAAGACCAATGGGAACCCTGCAGATGGGATAATTTTCCAATAAAAAAATACTGTCACTTTAAGAGTGAGTTCTGCACAAAGTCACATATACTGTAATCTTTTTTGTAATTCTCTTTACTGCACATGCAATCTGTATCACTTTTAAGCTTGCTGTGGGAGATTTAAGTATTTATGTGAGCCTAGTAATGACTGACAGGATAACGTTGGAGGAAATGTTGTGCAACAGATCTGCTTGCTTCCTGTACAGTTCGCGGCTTTGTGCGATCGCAAATGGAAGGTGAAAGTAAATGTAAATTTTTTAAATACCCTATGCCAGAATTACATACACCATAATTACCCAACCAAATCTGTGAAAGAATGCAAAAGCATTTTAATATATTTCTTATCCCTATAAGTCAAGATAGCCCGACAGGCAGGGTGGAGATGCATTTTAATAGACAGACTGAAATGCACAATAGCCCTGGACGTTGGGCTAGCGATTTTCCAAGCCCTGAGAAAGGTCAATAAACAATATTAATTGTCATTATATGAATTAATAAAATTCAGAAAATGTAATCTTCAGAATAATGCAAGTTAATATAACCACTAAACTATCTGTATCGGCAGGTATCAGTCTGAATAATGGTCTACCAATAACGCTGGAAAATGTAATATCATTGCATCTCTGGTTTTAGGCCTTGCAAACAAAAAAGCACAAAATGTACAGAAAAAAAAATCACATTTCAAGAATTCAGACGCAAATACTGGGTTCACTTTTTTGCGCTTGAATGGACATATTTACTCAAAATTTTTACCAAATGTCACGATTATCCTTATAAACATAGTATGATGTGTAAATGTGAGCAATTTAGAAAAAAACACATATATTGGATCTGTGTATTACATGTAGGTTGTAAAGTGACAGCACACCAAATTAATTCCATGTACAGTATGCAAAACTAAAATTTTAAATGAAACATTGATAACTAATCAATATTAAAAACTATATAAAACTAATTGAATTGAATCGCCAAATTGGTTACAATATCCAGTCTTAATTGATATGCTTGAACAGTAACAAGTTTAAAGGGACAGTTCACCCAAAAATGTCATCACCGACTTACTCTTCCAACTGTACTGAAATTAAATAAAATTCTCCATTTGTGTTCCAAAGAAAAAAATGGCAGTCAGATTGGAATTACATGAGAGTAAACGACATCAACTTTCTTTTTGGGTGCAATATTCCTTGAGCTTTCTTTGATATACATGCATCAAATAGGGGGTTGCAATCTTCCAAAACTCTTGCACCAAAAGATCTGATCTTATTTACACTAGGAGTCTGTTTATAAGAAAGCCATTACTGTAAGCTTCTGTGGCAATGCACAAAGTCTGATTGTACATGGTTAAAACTGTCTCCATGTTTTATCCTATTCACTGAATAAATAAATCATGTTCTGGATTATTTCTGCTCTCCAAGCGTGAAAAGTTAAATAGCAGCGTTCCTTTGAACAGAAGCTAAACAGAGACTATTGTAAGACCATCATCTGTTCAAGAACTTTAAACCCCAATGCACTAGAAATCCAAATACATCTGGTCATAAAACAACAGCCATGAAAATGTTATTATGCCACCCCGATGTGACCCCAGAGGACCAATGGGCTGCCATTTCCAGTCCGAGACTCACAAACACAACAGAGATGAGGGCCAACAGCAAAAGAATAGGAAAAGCAAAGATGGAAAAGAGATAAAGGAGTGAGCACCATGGGGAAATCAAACTTCACAAGTTACTTTGTATATTTTTTTCTAACAAAGAAATGTCACCTCAAAAACAAAGCATCCATCGGTTCAAAAAGTCGCTATGGCTAAAGCGAAAACAGCTAGTTATTCCCAAGAGCGACCCAAAGCCCAAATCAACAATAAATCTAGCTGACATTCGTAGCTTTTTGACGCAACCAAGGCGAGCTGACCGCAGAAATGTTTGCTCCCTTAGCATAGGTTTCACAATGAAAGCAATTGTGGCGGGAATTTGTGAGAACCACAAGAGGAACAGCATTGCATGTGTCCATTATCAACACACCTTGTGCCAAACACGTTCAGCTCATATATGGGATTTTCAACACCAAACCCACATATCCAAGGTGGCATCTGTCCCATTGTGACTGCTGCTGAATGTGAAATATCAGGCTGTTGTGTGTAATATGCAATCTTGTTTATTTATAGCTACCAAGATAGGTGGAAAAGATTCTGCCATTAGAAAGGTATAATTATAGGAACTAGTAATGGTTGTTAACTCGTTCATTCTGGTTTACAATGAAGTAGGATATGTTGACTCTGATGACGTTTCTTTATCCCAATTTCACAGAAATTAGGTTAAATCTCATCTGGAGCGCAAGCATTTAATTTCCCCGCTCCGTTACCGCTGCGAATGCCTCATCACATCTCCTAAAAGTGGAGTAGAGTCACGTTTGCTAATCTCATGGGGCGGTAAGCACTAAGCAGTTCCACTCTAACCTTGACACACTTTCTTTTACGCTATTTTAGGAATGGAGCTGGGACAGAACCTGATGCGGTACAGCACTCATGGGAGATGGAGAGATGAGAAAAGGAGGGAAAGAAAGATGGAGAACAGAGCCACACCCATTTCATATTACCCTTTGTTTTCTACCTTGGGATTTATCAGCAGTGACCTGTATAGCTTAGTGGTAGAGCATTGCATAGCAGTGCAAAAAGTCATGAGTTCGAACCCAATGAACATACATCGTGAAAAAAAAACAATTGTAAACCTTGTATTGCACTTTAGGATACAAGCGTCTGTCTTTCTAATGCATAAATGTAATGTAAATGTAATGTTCGGGCTTCCTGGTACACTCACGTCAAAGATTTAGAAGACAAAATGTGCAAAGAAATTTGATTCAGCAAGGAAATGTGATTACTCCAGACAGAGATCGCATTGAGTGCATGTGGATAAACCATTTGTCAGCCTCAGATGAGATAAAACAGATTCAGAATCGCAAATCTCCACGCCAATATAGCTAGACGGTACAGAAAGGAAATGCACAAATGCATTGATTATTTTTATACAGGCTGATGATGGATATGATGACTGATATTAGAAATGTGTCTACTTTCGTGTGTCATTGTGACAAAATATTGCACAATAAAATCTCCAGTTTAGATATGCGCACATATCAAATGAAATCAGACAATGAAACAAATCTTTTTTAGTTTATAGCCCAGAAAAGATTGAAAGTCGATATGGTCTGCCTACAATATCAGTCAAAAACACAGGCCTAAAATTGCTGATAGTAGTATCATTTTACAATTTTTTATACCTGACCTAGGCAAACACTGGTGTCTATTCTGCACAAATCTGCTCAAAAAAATTGTCAAAATATACCCAGCTGTCACTGGGCCGGTGCCCATTAAAAAGGTCCTATATGGACCATAACGTACAGATAAATACACTGTACATTTGGTACCAAATGTACCTTTAGAGCAGTGTTTCTCAAACTTTTTCAGCCCCAGTTACTGAAAAACTTACTGAAGGTACTGACCACTTTATCTTCCATTTTTTTCTGAGGACCACCTAACAGAATCCCACTCTAACACGCCCCCCAAAAACAACAAAATAGAAAGGATAAGCTAAATTTAAGTTTAATATGCAACTGTTTCAAGTCAAAAACAAATTTTTTAAACACAAACGCAATGCTATGTTCAGTAATTATTATATGAATTTTATTTCATTTGAAAAAGTATATGTGAAATGAGTTGCAGCTTAATATGAACAACAAACTGCACATGTAAAAAAGTGCAATAATACATATACTGTAACTGCCTAGGTCCCACTTTATGTCATTCCAAAGAGCCATTAGTGTAAAACAGAGGTGGTGGGTATATGAAGTCTATGTTTGTAATGGTAACAATAAAATGCTGGAAAAAAAAATGTTCCCCTTAATGTCCAAAATCACTGAAAGTACAGGGATTTTAAACATGAAACAAAAACTAGTATATTACAAAACTAACAGATCTATGGATTTTAGCTGCTTTCAGTAGACGCTTGATCTTTTCTTTTGACTCCTCTGTGGTTTAGCCACCAATCCATTTTTTACTTTATTAAAACACAATTGCAAGAACTGATATCACAGTTTCGCAAGTGCATTAAAAATACTTAAATAAGTGACGATTGTATAAACACTAGGTCATCTTTTGGCGGACCACTGCGGGGGTTTGGCGGAAAACTAGTGGTCCGCGGACCACACTTTAAGAATTACTGCTTTAGGGGTACTTATATGAACTTTAGGTCCAAATCTGTACTTTTTGGAAGGGTACGCCCCAGTGACATCTAGGGTACATATTTTGAATTCACGTATGTAAATATTAATATGTTTAACACACAAGTTCTTAACACATTTTGTATTCTTGTACAAACATTAACAAATAGACCTTCAGAAATTTTTTTTAGCTAATTGTTGAATAGTCTACTAAACACTTTAATTTCATCAGAAGTCTTTTGTTTTGTTGCCTGAGGAGATTGTTCCAAAAGCCAATATTGTATTTTGGTATTGAACCAACCTGAGCCCTGGTCCAGTGCTACCTTGAGTATAATACTCAATATTTCTCTTACTCTCTCCCCTCTTAGTAGAGAATGTGGAAATGAATTGGACATCAGAGAGGAAGATAAAGCCTGCCCTCAAAGTCTAAGGGCTGATTTTATCTTCTAATAACAGGTAGCGTGAGAAGCCATGGCAAACAAGCTCACCAAGCAATGCCCCAGAGAGTTTGCCATCCCTATGAGAAAACACCATGCACACTTAAAATGGGCAGCCCGCGCCATGAAGTCTGCGTTCTGCTTCTGTGCTTTGTCAATTCCCACAGGTGCTCATAACAGCCAGCCATCTTATACGTGAAAGGAACTCTTTAATTCTGATATAGACATCTAATGCACTGAATTTGCCAGATTCTGAGATTGATGAGGTTGTGTTTGCATTTTAAAGATCTACATTTGTGATTGCGTTCAGGGCAACAATCAAAAATGCAAAAGTTAAAGAAAAGATGGATTTGCATTTCCAATGTATTTAACATCTGTAATGTGGCATATTTCAGGGTTCATTACTTGAATGTAGGGCATGACTTTTAAACGGTTTCGGACTAATGTTATTTTGCCAGTTTACCTCAGAAAAATTTTTTTCAGGAGAAATGATTGCATTTTGATAAATGATTCATAGAACAACTGTATTTTAAAAATATTAAGTATGTTTAGTTGTGAATGTAATTTCATATTTTCCTAAATGGAAAAAGGTGAGCTAAACACGCCATTCTCGCATAGTTGGACGCTTGAACATTTACTGTGGGTTCACACCAGATGCGAGTTCAACAATTTGCGCGATAGATTACGTACAAAGTCAATGCAAAGATGAGATCAGACGCATCCTTGCGTGGTGAATGATGCGATATGAGTGGCACGTTTGCTGCGTAAACACGCGCTAATTTCATGTATGTAGCATTAGAGTTTATATGCTTCATTCGCGCATGAAAGCTGCGCATTAAAATCTAGTCATTCGAGACATCACAAAGAAATTCACGTCATGGGCTTGTATAGCTTAAATTGAGTACCCCATATTGTAAGACCTCCTCACTCTTCCAAACAAGATCCTTTTAATTCCTGTAAAACTACAGATTTTTCAACTCGCGTGGCTCACGCAGCAACGGTCATTTCGCATTGAACGCGCCATTCGCGCTTACCGCGCAGCAGGATGCCTATTCGCATCTTTGCATTGACTTAACATAAGTCAATGCAAATCACTCGCGCTTAAATCCTTTTAATTCCTGTAAAAGTATGAAGATGTCTCATGTAGTGATGATGATTGCCCTCCATTGTGTTTTGTTTTTCTGCCTCTGCTCGCTTCCTGTAATCACGCCACTGCTAGAGCGGGCTCCTGATTGTTTAAAGCAACACTGAAGACTTATTGCTCTTTGCTCCCCCTACAGGTTAGAAGCGTAATTGTTCATTAGCACTGTCGTAAATACTGCAGCATAGCTGGCTCTGATTGGATTGTAGGTCTGCCGTAAAGCAAGTTTTTGTAGTTTTCACTCGAACTACAAGACCACTACCCGACGGTTGGAAACTTCTTTAGTTCAATTTTGGCCGCTAGAGGGCTGCAAAGCGAATGTGAAAGTGCCATTCACCATGTTTTGAGTGGATGAACCACTGAAACTTTTTTGGAAACGTTATTTTAAGGTAAAAAAAAACTCTTTGGTGTTGCTTTAACGCGGCACGAAAATCCGCCAAAGTTCATGTTTCAATTCACATTGAATGCGCCATTCGTGCTTACCGCGCAGCAGGTCGCCTATTTGCAGAGGCGGCCTTAGCTATGTTTCAACCGTTTCAATTGAAACGGGCCCCGCCCTAAAGGAGGGCCCCAGCCCGGCGCAATAATGTTTGAACGTGGGGCTGTGATACCTGCACGGGGGAGCTCACATTGTCAGTGCCTGTGGATGTTAAGCAATCACATATCTTTCATTTTAAATCAATTAATTTCTGCTCTTTATTTTCTCTCGGACGTTCATACGCGCTTTAGCCTGTAGAAATCGGATTATTAATATGAAATGAATGTATTTTATAAAAAAATATAGAACTGCATTAATATTTATTATATGTCATTTAAATTATTTTTAAAAGTAATTTCTTTCATTTTTATAAATCAATGTAGAATCGTTTACAGCAGCATCACAGTGCTTCATAAAAACTCTAAGAAAACGTGCACATGTGGATAATTCTAGAGGTTTAATTATTCTTTAGCATCGGGATCACTAGACGAGAGCTTAATAGCCTTATTTTTGTGAAAACCGACATTTCTTAAATGTGTTACCTGTCGTAGTTAGCCCGTGCGCATTCATTCCGACAAATTTTCCGTCACAAATGGAGAGAATATCAATTTGAAGTACTCATCGCTATATGCCCTATTTATTCCCTTCAAATATCAGAGCTGTGCAGAGAGTTGCGCAATTGTGTCTCATTGCGTGACTGTGACCGCTAAAATACACTTGGAGAATAGAGCAATGAAAGCAACGTCATTTTCATTTTATCTGGAGTGAAAGTTTAAGCGGCTCCCTTCCCGAAGTGCCCTTCAAGGGCGCAAAAACGCAGTTTTGAATTCGACCATGCTCTCTCTCATCAGGCTTGTCTGTGCAAGTGCGATTCCAGGTTTTTAATAATACATTATTTTAGGGACTGATTTCAATGGTGTTTTTTTTAAATAATATTATTGGATTTTATACTAACCTTAATGCAGTATTTAATTGTATTTAAAATATGTGTATAACATCTGTGTGCATTTACTGACTGCCTTTAATATATTTTGTGCATGACGGCATTTTCCTCTAACGCAACATCCACACAATGTTCCATTAAATGAACATAATGACCAAGAACTTTAGATAAATGAGGGGTGATTTTTTTTTTACAGTGGCTTGGAAATCGTCTATTTTTGTTTTGCTCCCGCATAACAATGTAAACTGTTTTTATAATAGCCTATTGAACATAGATCCCGTCAGCTCTCGTTCAGATTTTTATTGAGCACGAGGTGACAAAATCGCTGGACAAAGATAAACTTATCAGGGAATTCTCAGCACCCAAACACAGAAAGGTAGATTTCTAATAAGGTTTAGGTGAAATCTACGCTCGCCGCCAGGTGAGCTGTCTACGGTGCTGAAAAAACGCGGAGCCCATCCTTATTTATAAGTTCGGTTCAGTGTCAGTCAGACACTTGTCTTGTTTGCTTTTGTTAAATAATTCAAGTTGAGGGGATGTTTGAGATGTTTTTTTTTAAAGTCAGCCCAGACAGCTGAAAATATACTGCGCAAATCAATTAAGCAGAGAATTTAGCGTCCATGAAAGGGCGAGGCAACTATAATTGTATAGTTGTAATTAAATAAGGTTGGATCATTTCTTTTGAGCTGCCTGTTCGTGAAGCTAAAAGTGCACGTAATAAAATAATATACCGATGCAAACCAACAGGAATCCTTGCTTTTTGCTCTATTATGCTTATGTTTTATGTGGGTAGGGCCTCCTATTAGTTATTGAAACGGGCCACCAGATGCTTAAGGCCGGCTCTGCCTATTTGCATCTTTGCATTGACTTAACATATATAAGTCAATGCAATTCAATGGCGCTTGCCGCCTCTTCTGTGCCTGGTGTGAATGCACCATAATAGCAAAGCATCACGCTCCTTGCTCTAGATTACTTGCGAGATTTAACTTCGAGTCAAGCAAAATTTTCGCTTGAGTTGAACATTTTCAACCTGCACAAAGACGCACTGGAGGCGAATGGTGTTTGTTTTCGTGGCAATTGCGCCACCCAATTTGCGTCTTACGGATCGCCCCATGCAATTTCAGGTCTATACGGTCTTGGCATCTACTCGCTTTGAATTTGCATTTGGTGTGTACACCCCATAACAGCCTGAATGCTCATGCATTATTGATTGTTTGTTTAATTTCTATCTATTCTCATTTTGGTCACCCCAACCTTGTCAAACAGACAAACAGAAAATAGTTGCAGGTGAGTCTGGACAAAAACCTTTCGGCCCTGTGGCGTCCTGACTCATGCCACTATAGCTCCCTGTGGAGCAGCTGAAGTAAATCTCTCAGAGAGCAGAGTCACCCGCTAGTCTGGCGCCAGGCCATATGCCACAGTCTCACCTGCCTCTATCATAACTACACCACTGCTCCATCCTTTACCCAAAGCTCAGCCACACCCAACCCCAGCAGGACTCTGTGTTCCGGAGCACCTCGGTCACCGGTCAGAAATAGACAGTTAATTATTATTTGTCCAGATTTGTGTCTCCAACAACCGGCAGACAAAGACATGTGCCCCGTTGCCAAAAGTGAGGTTAGGTGGGGAAGTGCTTACTATAATTTTGATTTGTGCATTTTGATTTCACGCTGTGCTATGCTAACAGCAATGCCTGTTTTTGATTACATATCAGCAGGTAGATTGAGCTTTGTGTTGTTAAAAGCTGAATTCTCCAATCACAACAAATTTCATATACACATTTTATTCCCCAGGGCTTGCACTAGGGATTTAAAGAGAAAAGTATTGATTTGCTATTATTTCCACTTGACCATGATGAGTGCCTAACAGCTGTGTCCTTTGCCATTGAACAAAATTAATGTTTTTAGAGAAACTGCATCAATCTAGAAAGCCCTTTTTCCCTTTAACATAGTAGAACAGATGTTACTTTGCACTTTAGAATATATATTTTATTTGTCCTACATTAAATGTAATTTAAAGGTGTGCCGCTTACTACAACAGCATCATCTGCTTGACTTCAATGGAGCCAGCATGCTCACATGGTTACTATAGTTACCTGAGTCACACCTAAACATCAATATCTGCACTCTCAAACACATACAAAAAACAAATAAACACCTTATCACTGAGGATGTGTCTGAAGTAGCCAACATATTATGGGCATCCTTGCATGCCAGTTAAACCGGGAACACAAATATGCCTAATGACACAGTTAAATAAAGGACAGCTGTGGACTCTTTTAAAAAAAGCTTTTAAACCTCCTGCCAACTCCTGTATAAAAGCAAATGAAGGTCAACGATTAATGAGGTTATTTGTGGTGACAGCCCTGTACGATCTGCAGTACAGCCCTCTCCGAATCCATTAGCTGGACTTTTCTAATGACAGATTCATATCTATTATTGACAAACAACACATTTTGTTTTTCGAAAAAAAAAACATAATAGGTTTATGTGCATCAGCCAGTCATTCTTAATCTCCTATCTGTCTATTTATTATCACGGTGCAATGGGCATGCTGTCACTTCATATTAATAGAGATTTTAATGGTCAAGTATGGTTGGTGCATAGCGGTGCATCGGTATACTATGACAATGCATTTTAAATCAATCCCAGGAACAACACACTAACAAAACTGTTAAAGATAGATATTTCACATAAAAAAATAAATTCTGTCATTATTTATTTATTCTCATGATGTTTCACATAAGGGGTTATTATAATTTTGTATGCAACTCTGGCCATACAATGACAATTCTTAGTGACTGGTTGTAAGCAAAAGCCTCCACATCACAATAAAAGCGACTTTTATATTTATACAATTTCCATTATACAGACATGTATTCATTTTACCTCAATTTCAGTCAAAAAAAGAAAAAGAAAAAAGGGGGGGTATGGTACCCTTTCAAGACCAGGGCTGTACCCTTTCGAGAAGTATACCTTTGAACCTAAAGAGTTTATATTAGTATTAAAACATTACATGTTGGGAACAAATGTATACATACCTTGTATACTGTTTAGTCACGTTTATATTCCATAGAAAAAAAATCATAATGGGTTTGGTACCACATGAGGTTGAGTAAACAATAAAAATGTTTACATTTTGGGGTGAACTATTCCTGTAACTATTTACGTTGTCTTTCTGGAATCCTCACAATGATGAAGCAGTAATGTGACTATTCAAACACAGCTGCATCTATACCCTGCCCCTGCACACTTGCCTTTTATCTGTATGCCCTCCATTACAAAGAAATGCACAGCTGTCATTCTGTTGCCCAGAAACGTAATACCTATGCAGACACTCTTTAAATCTCACAGCAGACGGGTGGTTTTGCCCATGAGGTCATGTTTTCCCTGGACAAGACAGATTTCCCAGATGCAATCCTGCCAGACAACTGAATCGACAGCTTCGTCAGTCACTAAACTTCATTTGGCTCCACAGAGGTCTTTTGGATGAAATGCCGTCATGAATAATAGAAAAATAATGATCATATCAGGAATCATACTGCAACCTAATAGCAGAACAGCCTTTCTAATAGGGCTGCTGCTAATAATACTCAAAAGAAGTCTTTCTGTATTTGAGCTTTTAACAAAATTCAATACTGTACACACAGTATCTTGATAATTACTGTATGTACTGTACACTTAGACTATCTCAATACTAACATTATATATATATATGAAATTAAAATGTTATTAAAACGTAATTTTAATAAAAATGTCACACAGAGACTTCAGATTAGATTTGTTAAGTAAAGTTTATTAACTCTTTTTATTAACTCCCTGCCAGAGTTTTTTTTTTTTAGGTTGCCAGCCAGCGCCACCATTAATGCCTTCCAGAAAATGTTCTTCTTAACATACACTATATCAAATGAAAGAACAAACTAGGGATGCACCGATAGGATTTTTTGGGGCCGATACCGATACCGATTTAAACAGACAACTCATGGCCGATACCGATGCCGATACCGATATTAAACACTTGTATACAATACTATACAGTTGGTCTATTAGCTAGTTTATTTCTGCATCAAATTATTTTTACTGAACATGGATTGGATCTAATTAACATTTAACTGACCAACATAATAAGAGAGGCACAAATTAAGCTAAAACAAATATAATAAGAGAGCATGACAACCTTCAAAGGTGGCTTTTGTAATTCAGCATTTATTTTATTAACAACATTAACTAATTTTTTTACATATAATGGATTTCTTCATGCAGTTAATTAATAAACAATCGGTATCGGCCTTTCTCGTGCTTTTGCCGATATGCCGATGGTTTCAAATTCATCAAAAATCGGCCGATAAATATCGGCGGCCGATACATCGGTGCATCACTAGAACAAACCTTGTCCTTTCAAACAACATTTCATCCTACCTTCATTAGTTCTCTTTTATCACCTCTCAAATATGGGTAGGTTTCTTCAAAAACAGCAAATTTTGAGCAAAAAACTGAGATAATTAAATTTTTGTACAGGACTTTTGATTGAGATCAGTTTCAGACAATCCTCAAAACTTGCAAGTTTTATATGTTTCGGATAATAGTAGTATGGCAGAAAGCCAAAAAAAACTCATCATTTGTAGGGAAGCGTTTTCTCTTAATTGACGAGTTAACTTGCCAATGGCGGGAAAAGGGTTAAAAATATGAATTTTGAAATCCAAAGTCTAAACTGATCTACTGTAATGAATTATACTGACCAACTCTAATGTCATTTTTAGCTAAGAGATTGTTCACCCAAAAATTCTGTCATTATTTATTCACAGTCATGTTGTTATAAATAGGGATCGACCGATATGGATTTTTCAGTGCCGATGCCGATACCGATTTTTGTTTAATCAGTCTTAGCCGATGACCGATACAGGCTGCCAATTTTCTTGAGCCAATATTTGGAGCCGATACTGCTTTTGCTCACTCAATTTACATCATAAAAATGACACAATGATAATGGCAAATGTTACAATTTTCAATCTTAAAAAAGCAACATATATTTTACAAGTAGTAAAAACAGGTGAGGGTGCTATGGAACCACTCTCCACAATGACGAGGAACTATCAGCAAAGGATATTGATTTCTAGCACTTTACTACTACAAATATATATAGGGGTGGTTTACCGGAAAGGAATTATCTTAAACTAGGACTAGAGCTTAGTTAGGAAATATGAAATATAACTAGTTTTAACAAACATGCCTTACTAAAAACATCACTTGTCCATTTTGAGGCAAAACACAGGGCACTGATGTATTTTAAGATATGTTAAAAAGAGATGTTATTAGTTTGGACAGTTCTTACATTTATTTTAGTCTAGAACTAGTCTAATACCTGTCCGGGAAACCGCCCCATAGAGATGAGAAATAAAAACCCGCGTTCAGCTATGATCAGCTGTTAGGCAGAACTTTCGATGTTGTCATGGAAAGGTTGGTTGTTTTTAGTCACATGACCTGCAATCGCTTGCGGCTTTCAGAACTCTGTCAGTAAATAATGCCGGAAAAAATCGGCGTACATGGCAGCCATGTATCGGCCGATGCCGATACACATAAAACTCACAAATATCTTCCCGATATATCGGCCGGACGATATATCTGTCTAACACTAGTTACAAACCTTTATAAAATTATTTTTTTCTGATGAACACAAAGAAGATATTTTGGGGAATGTTTGTAACCAAGCCGATCAAAAGCTCCATTGACTTCTAGGGATGCACCGATACCACTTTTTTGGGATACGAGTACGAATACGAGTACTTGCATTTCAGTACTTGCCGATACCGATACCGAGTACTTAATAAAAAAACATGATTTAAATTTACAGGTAACAGCTTTAGTCATATAATTTAACAAAAAAACAAAAGACTAGTTTTCCAGTTTGTTGTAAACTCTGCCTCTTTGGACAACACAAGAGGCATTAACCCCTTACACGCCGCTCAAACACAGACATTTCTCAGACCGTGATATCGATTCCAGGTATCGGGGGACTTTTAACGAGTACTTTAGAAAATGTGGTATCGAGGCCGATACCGGATACCAGTATCGTTATCGGTGCATCCCAATTGACTTCCATAGTATTCTTTTTCCTACCATGGAACTCAATGGGGCTTTTGATCGGTTTGGTTACAAACCTTTTAAACCAGGAACATTTGTCTAAAGACTCTCAAAATTAAAAGTCACAACAATCAACTTATTTCAAGACTAGTCCAATGACACTCTCAAACTTAATGGACAAATAAAAAGCACATTAGCATCATATAAAATCTATTACGTAATTTGATATTACCAGCAAAATTTCCAAAAAAAATGAGAATTTTCAATGTCATCCATCTCTACTCTCCAATTCTTGCCATGTAAATCACTTTCTTTGAGGTGTAGTAATATTTGATAGCATCAATCAATGGCACACCATGGATGGGTGCCCAGGTCAGTGTGGTATGTGTCCTGAATTAATTTGCAGTAAAAATAAAACTTAACAAAACCCTCTAACATCAGTGACAGGAACTCAATTTTCCAAATTACAGTACTCGCATCCCATCTCTTTTAATCTTTCTTTGCTTGTCCCACTAATGTCTCACTGCCTCCAAAATCTGTCTCCAGAGAACAGCAAACATATTAAACATTTATTTCAGAACCAAATTCCTTATGTGCCCGTTTGTTGGGTTTAAAACTCATTACTGCAAAAATTGTGTGTGGCTCATGACTGTATTTGTCTACATCAGACACGGTTTTCAAGTTGCCGTCGGACATCCCAGAGGCACATAAGAATGTTGGGATGGGATCTAATTAAGGCTTTTCCACATCTTGGGCAAAATAATGTCCAGAGACTGTCTCTTCCAATAACAGTAATGAGACAGAGAGATCGGGAGAATCGTGTGGAGCTTCATTCGCACAAAAGAAGAGGTGAAGCTCTTCACCCCGCCCCCTGGAAGACCAGACATGTTCTATTCCGATGACAAGGACTGGGCTTTTTTCAATGTCTCTCTTCTTTGTTTCACTGGCTGCCTGCTGTGATGCCCATTAGGATCCATAAACAATAGTAGCAGCTCTTCTAATGAGAGGCCTTCAAAATTGCCAGCCCATGGGAAGCCAGTCGTGCTGAGGCTGGTTTGATCAACTCAGCAGAAAATCTTCAAGAAACATGTTTGCTCACCTCTCAAGAATGTTGATGAAATTTTCACATGATTCTGGTTAAGAATCTACAGATCTGATGGAATGATTAATAAAAGCTGCTGAATGTGGATGTGATTTTGAAACTTTCACTGCTGCAGCACCAAAAGTTGAGCTTCACTGGCGTTTTAAAAGTTACCAAACCCTTTATCCTGAGATAGATCTAACTATTCCCAAATCTAATTACAAACGTATCGTAGGAGGTAAAGCAATTTAGAAAGAGAACATTGAGGCCATTAAAGAAATAGTTCACATAAAATGATAATTATGTCATTATTTACTTAGGATATACGTTTAAAATTACATTATGGATATGACAATTTGCAAAGCTCTGGAAAACCATTCAAAAAACACCATAATAGCAGTCAATGTGACTCATAAGTCTTCTAAGGCCATTTAACAGCTATATGTCAGGAGTAATTTTCTGTAGAAATCTTCCTTTCCGCTTATTATTTTTTTGCATCAGACTTTGCATCAGGTTTGACGTCAACGACATTCACAATAAACAATACAATTTGCAAGAGAAATAACAGATTAAATATTTTATTTGAGCGCCACAGCGAGGTGATTTTCATCAAATTTAAGAAAATGTGGAATGTAGCCACCAAGTTGAATAAACTACTAGTATAGAGAAAAAATAACACCTTATGGGTTTGAAACAACATAAAGGGTAAGAAAATAAAAATAGTTTATCATTTTGAGGAAACTGTTTCTTTAAAATACTGTCAGTGCAGTATTTCTTTCTTTCTTTATGCCATTCCAGCATCTATGGCTAAATTCATGGCAAGAACTGGTTGAGAACAAGTTAATCCAAACACAGGTTGGGGGAAGGACAATTTGGCATCTCCAATTTGCTGGAGTACACCCACAAGGAGCACATGAAAACTCTATACAGAAAGGCCACTTGACCTATGTGGGGCTCGAACCGTGACTTTCTTGCTGTGAGGCAATAGTCCTACCCACTGAGCCACTGTGCCGTCCCGTGCAGGTATACCAAAAACAAACCAAGTGCACGAATTTGAATGGGTGATACATTTTAATTCCATGCATCTGCATGAAGGCCTTGTTTATACAGCCCGGGAGAGTTAAAATAAATGTTTGTCCTGCTCTTTCCTCTCAACAGCCTGCTGTACGGAAAGCGAATAACACCAGACTAACAGTTGCTAGACTATCGACACAACCTGCATCTCACCCACTCCACGCCATCTGTCCCAGCTACAGACAGACAAACAAATGAGATGCCCTCCAAGCCATAAAGATCAACAATCACCTCCTTCAGACTCCAAAGCAATCTGCTGCACATTCATTGATGTTGCACTAAATGCTTTTCAATCTTCATAGATTTCTTCCACCTGGGCCAAGAAAAGAAAAACGCTCAATAGAAGTCACAAGCACCTGCTTTCTACACATGTCCAATATAGGGCTCGTCTTTCATCACGCAGCACAACAACATTCACAAAATCTGTTTTGAAGAAAGTCTGTACTTTTAGCCCTGAAGTAAGAGCCGAGACCTACGGACATCTGACATTTCAGGCTGAAATGTGAAGGCAAAGGATAACTAGGAAATTTGATTGTAAAAGTCAGAAATGGTTAGAGGAAATGCTGTGGATATGTTCTGGGTTCGGCTAGAGATGGACAATTTTCTCATGTAGAGTATTTGACAGATAAATCAAAGTTAAATGTTAAATAATTGATTTAGACCAGGGGTTTTCAAAATTTTGTGTGTGTGGACCACTATTTGTAATCAATAATTTTCGCGGACCACCTCATAATACTCATAATAAAATATGTCTACACAAAGTCCTGAATTTATCTGCACTTCTAAATAGGCTTACTAGCACTAAACATATATTTTAGAATATATTTTATTAAGAAAAATATATATGTTTTTTTATATTTTATTTTGCCTTTACACGGACCACCTGCAGTACCCTCACGGACATACTACAGAAAAGGATCCTGTAGCCAATCATAATGAACAAAATTCGACAGTACTACTATAGGGGCGTGCCACCAAAAACATATGGGCTGTCGAAGTTCAATTACAATTCTCAAGAACGCAAGTACAGAGGATGCATGAAAATACCTGGATGTGTTCTTGATATCGAGGATGCATCGGGTGCAAACTTGCGCGCTGAAATCACTTTACACCCCAGAAGTCATGTAATTTCATACGTCTCAATTTTCGACCTTCTAAGATCGTTCTTCCAAGGTCGCCTGGCAAGACTGATCTCCACGAAAACGCAAGTCCGTTCTTTGCGTTCTTGGAATTGAGAAACAGCCATGGTGGTGTGTTCTCAATGACAGCTTTCCTAAAATTATATCTTATTATAAATATTCCAATATTTTGCCGCACTTTAAGACTTGCAATGTATCGCAACATATTGCATTGCAACACCTATACCGTGGTATGAATGAATGTATGTGTGTATAGTATTGTGAGATTATTGCAGATACATGGCCCTAGTAGTATTACAACAGCAACTTCACCCTGTTGATTTTACAATCAAGTACTCCAGTACTGATGCAAGGTCAACCATATGCTTTTTATAAAACATGTTTCAATAACTTGGGTTAATCTTCACCATAACAATCAAAAAAACTGTATTTTGGCCTTAATATTTAAGTTCAAATTCGAACACGTACTCATCAGAGTGTTTGAATTGCTACCAGAGCTACAGTAAGTATGTTTATCGGTTATCTCTGGCTTCTCTTTCCTTTGTTCTTAAAACCCAAACAGATGTTCAAACCCAGAGATTTGTGCCGGTGATCTTACAGATGCCCCTTCAGCTGCCGTAACTCAAAGAATACATGGAAGAATAACAGCCCTGCTTATGAAAACATATTTTTTGGAATAATCCACAGTTTTGTTTTCATACACAGGGAAAGTAATTTCATACCTCCATGATCAAGGAGAGTGAGAAAATGAGCTGAGAGAGAAAAAGACACTCTGAATTCTTAACCTTTGCCGCCCAGAGCATTGTGGTCTGGCTGGATAAAAGAAAATAAATATTTTTGTTTGTATCACATCTAAACTCCTTGGAAAAGAAGCGACTTGAAGGAACTCGTCTCCCATCGGACCCCAGTTCTGCATCCCGTCAAAAGAAGAATACATTGAAAGGGATGCATGAATAATACACTCTGATCCGGTGTTTTTACCCCAAGGCCAAGATTAATAGGTTGAATATTATGTTTGTCTGAATGCTGCATTAAGACCATCACACCAGTGGTCCTTTCTAAGAAAGGAATATATTAAAAACATTTTTACAAAACGTAGCAACACTATAACCTAAACACTGTTTTTGCAAATACTGTAACAGAGTAATGTATCTACTTTAAATTACGTAGTAGCTTGGCAAACAAAGCTTCCCCAACACTGGTAGTTCAGTTAGAACACTTTGGACTGGCCCTGATTCGGGAAAGACTGATGTTAAGGACCAGGAAAGCACAAGAAAATCACTCAAAGGTGAGGAGGCAATCAGAGCAACAACATCAGACTCTATACATATTCAACTGGATTGCCTACAATGGGAGCAATTGATGTCAACAACCGTATGGTTGTGCAAGAGAACGGTTGGGGGAAATAAATTACAGTACGCCAGAACAACTGAACTCTGAATGCCCAAAGACCCTTACAGCAAATCAAATGTCAAGGTCATGTCCTGTATTTACAATCTGAACATTGAGAAATGGAAATAGGCATGAAATGAATATCCTGTTGAGCAAGTGCTAAGGCCTTTGTGTATTCAGGTTTTAGCCAGAGCTAAGAAAACATAGCTTTGTCCCCCTTAAGAAAACTGGCATGCTTACATGGGTAACAATGTAATGGATCGAGTTTGCCAATAAACTGACCACGACTTTCAAAAGAAGCTTGGCAGTAACACTTTGTGCGGGAGATCTTGCATGCCCGAGAGACAAGACATCTCTTCTCAATGCGGACTCAGGCGCTATCGTTTTTCTTCATTACCTTATAAGGGGAAAATGCAGACGTGTAAAGTTTAGAGATTGTAAATGTCGGTCTGAAATGAGAGATTTCAGTAATCCAATGATGCTTAAAATTTTGCACCGATAGATGGTGAAACCTGCGCCTTTGGGCTGTGAAATCTCAAATCAGGTTTGTCTGAAATGCTCACATCTTACTATGCGGTGTAATAATGCATTTAATGTATTATGCAGTAGGAAATATTCAACCAACCCAAGCCAAACTAAAAACAACTTAGCTGGACTGGAAACAATGTTGAAAGATAGTTTTCAAATGGAAATTAAGCTCAAAATGTGCTAAAATATTCATAATGCACGACTTGGTTTGAACTCCAAGCAATGCAACTAACTTGGAGCTACAGATTTTGTATTTTTCGGTGCAGCCTGGCCCTCCAACCCCCCAGCACCAGCCTTTTTGTCTCCTCTCAGGTTATTATTCTTTAAATTTAGGCCATTGCTGCCAGGGCTTCCAGAATAATCTATTGGGGCATAACATTAATTCGCAAGCTCCCACTAGAAGGACTGTGTGTCTTCCACAGGCAAGCCATTCATTATTAACACTGGTGTCAAACAGTGCAATATAGAAACTAACGTTTTGGTCATAGTCTTTTTCAGACAAGCTTATTTCAGCTGTCTAGACAAACAGGTCTCTTCTTCTTCTTCTACTGAGGAAGACTGGAAAATAACCTCACGTTTCTCATTGCTATTACGTTAAGCCAGTCAATTTAATATCAAGGTCTGACTGCTAATTTCGGTCTGTATTGTCCTCACACGTGCTTTGCAATATAACATGAGCTGGTATCTTGTTTGTTTGTCAACACCGTTACACAAGCACTATTTGCAGATAACACATGACAGCATTTCTAGCAAGCGAGGAAGTTGTAGTAACATAACCCATCTGCTACTATAGCAAAATCAGACAGTGTTTTGACTTGCTGACTGCCTAAATAAAACCGTAAGATGGGTCGTCATCAAGTCATCTTTCAAAACATTGCATTTATTTGGCATTCTAAAATTAGCATAACTCATTTCCTTCAGCTTACTGTGACATTTGCTAAAACCACCGACTTTGATTTTAAAGAGTTTGAATGGATAAAGCTGTGAAAACAGTCATGTAATTATTCTGCTTGCTGCAGGCAGAGGAAAACTATAACCTTGTGAAACTGCTTCAGATTGCTCTTGTTTGAACATGGTGTGGTAAGGAACTCCGAGTATGTGGAGACTTTGTTTTTGGTGGTCTTAACCGGAAATCTACTCCGAATTCCTTGAAATGGGATATAATGAAGTTGAATCTAGACCACCTGAAGACTGCTGCATCTGAATTTTTGTTAAGATCACATGCACAGTTTGAAAGGATGTAGGGCAACCCAGTCTCACCCCATTTCGTCAATATTTGACGACACTTGACCATTCGTCATATGTTGACGTGAAGGGTATACCTTTCGCGTCATTTTTTGACGAACTGGGGACTTCAATACTATTACGTCCGTTGCATTCTCTTTCCTATTTTATTACCATTTGCGCGTCGGTTTAGGGTTAGATTTACATAATGACATCCCTACCCAAACCTAACTCTAACCCCAACGCCAGGTGACAACTGTTTCTAACCCCAACGCCAGGTGACAACTGTTTAATTTCGCGTACACTGTTTAATTTCGCGTACACTGTTTAATTTTGCGTAATCTAACCCTAAACCGACGCGCAAATGGTAATAAAATAGGAAAGAGAATGCAACGGACGTAATAGTATTGAAGTCCCCAGTTCGTCAAAAAATGACGCGAAAGGTATACCCTTCACGTCAACATATGACGAATGGTCAAGTGTCGTCAAATATTGACGAAATGGGGTGAGACTGTGTTACGTAGGGATATTAACATCTATTTACATTTATGCATTTAACAGATTCTTCTATCAAAAGCCACTTAAAGTGCATTACAAAGTCTACATTTTCATCAATATGTGTGTTCTCTGGATTCAAACCTATGACATTAAGTGCTGCTAATGCAATGCTCTACCACTGAGCTATACAGGAGCACTAGATGGGACGTAATAGCAGTGGTACATTCAACTACTGTATATACTATCAAACTGTTATGGATGATGTAATTACCATTGCTACCAATTACATCAACAGATGAGTCATCCAATGGGATTAAGGGACTTTTAACCAGCACCATAAAGGTGAAGCATGAACTTAATGCATTAATAACATCATTGTATACAATTACAATGTCTGTTGGTTTAGAAAAACAACAGTGGCTCCACCAATGCCTTTAGTTTGAGGGGTTATACCTGTTTGTGTAAACAACAGCAGACAGGGGAGCATTTGAAACCGTAATTGTTTATGCAGTATATTTTGTAGGCGAAATCACACACTTCACCTTCCTGGAAAACAACTTGAGGGGAGAAGGAAAGAGGAGGCAGACAGAAAGTTGTTTCTGCTTTAAATGTGGAGAGTGTAAAACATCAATGTTTGCACTCTTCGAAGCTGCCTCTCGGTCCGCGACTTTAGGAGGCCCTTCTACTTGAATTAGGAGCAATCCTTTCAGAGATGGGCTGCTGGGGTCGGGGGGGTTGGCTTTTCAGCATGACAAAACCAAACCCATTTCCCTCCTTTTTCTTTTTTTCCCTCCAACACTCAACAGGACGCCTTCGAAGCTTACACAATGCAAATCAGTCTGAGTCCTCTTTCAGAGAGAGATTAATATGCATAGGCAGCCCATACTCATCAAACGCCACATGAAAAAACAATTGGAGAACGTTTAGGCCGATTGGATTTCAGTCAGTTTGCACGAATCAAATTATTGCATTTATACAAGGCAAGAGTCACAGTGTGAACAGTACAGCATGAAAGCATTAAAATCCGTTTTATCGGAAGAAACATCCAAAAATCATACAGCATGGGGGCAAATCTTTCTAACAGATCACAGTTTCCTTCAACTCTAATCTGGCTGTGCTGTGTTAGTAAAGCAATACTACTATGAAATATATTCTGAATATAGAGAGGAAATATTGAGAGGTGTACCTGGTCTAAATTAATATTTAACAATAAATTCATTCTTTTATAAGGCATAAATTCTCTTGGGAAATTGGTGGGGAACCTGACAATAATTTATGTCCATAATAAAGACGTGTCCTTGAGAAAACATCAGCTGATTGAATTGAGGTTTATCTGTGAACCAAAGGAAATTACATTTTGTGCACTGAAATGAATTTTATGACATTATTCCTTGCAAAAACTAACAAAGGCTAATACCCTAATAATAATGATAGAAAAAATGAAGTAGTGAGACCTTTCATTAATGTCAAGAGAAGTCAACATTTCAATTCAATTGTGCAAAATGTAAATACCTCCTACAAGTTGAACTAAAGTAACATCGCATTATTACAAATATAGAAAGGTATATTTGGCTTAACTGTAACTTGGCCAAAGCACAGACAGCAGTAACTTTACTCTCTCACAGTATTTTCATAGTAGCTTTGAACTTGCCACAAAAGGAACAGTTCCAGATGTTCACCATCCTGTACTAGTCTATTTATTTTCCTTCAACAGTTAATTAATCTTATACTTTATACTCCTCTTGAGGTCGGGCACACACACACAATATTTAGAAACCACTAAAGTTCTTTTATATCTCTTTAAAGTTCTTCAGAGGGTGACTTTTAAGACTCCAAATTTGGCTCTTTTATGTTAAACACAGCCTGAATAAATCTGGTGAATGTGATGTGATGGGTATACAGATATCAGTGTTCGGCACACACATATACAAACAGCAGTGTGTCAACATAAGCAACATGTCAACAAAATACAACAACATGAGCCTTTAAATACGAAGGAGAGAGAGAGAGAGAGAGAGAGAGAGAGAGAGAGAGAGAGAGAGAGAGAGAGAGAGAGAGAGAGAGAGAGAGAGAGAGAGAGAGAGAGAGAGAGAGAGAGAGATGACAGATGCAGGTGTTTGTTACGGTTAAACCTCAACAGCATTGTTAAAACTCCCAGCTGCACAAAACACCGTATGACAATACAATCTATTCATAAATGTAATAATCTATCATTGGTAAAATTGCTTATACTAGAAAGTACGTTTGTTAATGACAAAAAAAGTGGGCGGGGGAGGGTAAAATGGAATATAATTTATTCCCGCCCAATATCTCCCCCTCTGATTGGCTGGGAAAACCGTCCACGCGTTCCTATCATTCATCGAATACATGTAAAAAAAATTGTACCGTCCCAGTTTTACACTTTATCTTTCAAAACATAAGCAAACAGATCACTAAACTCATGAATCAAACTTAGGTTTCGTTTTTAAAATTGGTTTCTAGGTTCAAAGTCAGTCTGTGCTCATAAACAAACCGGGCATTAATCCACAGAGGCATAAGTAGTTTAACTGAAGTCTTCAAAGAAAGAAATTGTCTCATTGCATGTAATGCAGAGATGTTCCCGGGCAGCTTCTCTCAGCAGTCCCTGCAAGCGACCTGCGCGTTTCAGCACCACCACAGCTCCACCACCATCCCAACCAAAACACACATGCACGGAGAGAGGGCTTATAAAGATATAAAAATAAACTTCGCCGGCTTATTGTGGCGGCTTAACTGGTGATATGTTTACACAACGCACCAGATGGTTGTTTGTTCCAGTGTCTCCCAAGACAAATCTCTAAGGAGCGAATGCGCAGGCAATGTCCTTACATCCATACAGACAACAAAATTTCGCTGGTGTAATTGTGAATGGCTTTGCATGTAGTTAGACTAAATGTAGCAACTGACGGCAATGAGATTTTTTCCGGGTGCCAGTTTGGGAACAAAACATTTGTGCCAGTTTGGCGGGGATGGTTAAAACGGAGTTCTGTTTATACTAAATGCAAAGACAGATAGGTACAAATAAAGACAGTCTGTACACTGCCTCTCTCTGTTACACCGAGTAGCCTATATCAACGTGGATCACAATTTCCATCGCTCGCATCCTCATCTTTATGTAGGCTACCTTATAACTGCTCCTGTCTCTCGTGCCGTGGATGCAACGCTCCAGGACAACAGGGAAAAACGGAGATGCGAGGAGGACACAGTGCAACATTTTAAAACTACCGCAACTACACCGTAATATATCAAACAAATAGCGAAGCATAACATCTTACCTGCATAACCACAGAAAAGCAATGTCCAAAGGAGATCCCTTATTTGAAGCATTGCAATCTCTTCTAAAGGTATGCTCCGTGTAGAATAGATGAGGACAGACGAGTTCAGTTAATATCTAAATAACTACGTTGTTTTGTCCTTATTTTCAGATTGCTGATATCAGAATGAATTGGTCCTTAGACGCTGACAGAGAATGCGCTCTCAGCCGCACAGCGAAAGAGTGACAAGAGCCGCAGCACACACAACACGAATTAGTCCGCCGGTGCAAATGTATTCACGTCTCACTCGAGGGGGCACGGAATACCCTGGCGTAAACTAGTGCGCACGCTTTCCTCAATGCGCTGCTACTGCAGACCAGAAACAGCAGATGGTGCGCTCGGAAAATCTCGTCATGGATGCTAAAATTATTCGGATTAGGACTTCTCATAAACGCACACTGATTACCGGTATGGATGGTTTGGTTGCATATAACCCTTATAGGAAAATAATTAACCATAGATTTATTATGGTAGAACTGAAGTAACCGGGTTTTTGTCGGTTTGATAACATTAACACCGTTTAACTACAAATATATGATTTAACTAGGGTTAGTTTAGTGAGACCGTGGGAACTTGTAAGTTTAACTACAAATATGATGGTTTAACTACTAGGGTTAGTTTAGTTAGAACGTGGGAATTTTTAATAACTATATTTTAATAAAATAAAATCAAAAACTTGTCAAGCAACAATACCCACATAGCCAGGGGCGTCATGCACCATTTTTTTTAAGGGGGCACAGTGTGCACAGCTCACAGAAATTTGTGCATACACAGACATCAAACGAAATATTATAGAGCTTTCAGTCTTATCCTTGGCACTATTTATTTGAGCGCCCCTGCCTTCATGCAAAAACCTCCAAATTAAAAGTGTTGACTAACTTTTATATCAAATACTATTGAATCAGAATAATCATATTTACATCTGAAATGTTTTGTTTTGTTTATTTACGTTTGTTTAATGACTTGTTTAATTGTGTCATTAATGCATTTTGAACAACAACTGCATTATCATGCTCTTGATGCAGTTTTTGCATGAAGGCAGGCGCGCTCAAAATAGTGCCATTATCATGCACTTGCCCCCTCGGTTTTTTGAGCCATTTTTGCATGCAACCTCAAAATCAAAGAAGCGTCCATTAATCTGTTACTTGTCTTTTAATCTATTTAATATGCAAAATATTATTAATTCTGTGCTGCATCCTTGTCACTTTTCAGAGATTTTCGGCGTAGTGTTTTGATGGTGTTACATTACTTTATTCTGGCGGCAGGAGCTGCAGACAGCGCAGTTGCAGACGTCATTAGCTCACGAGCTATTGGCTGTTGCTGATGCATTTTGCTTTATGAGGATTTAAAACGTGTACAAATTTTATTATAAAATAATGGACGCTTCTTTGATTTTGAGGCAAGTCTCAGTTTGAATGGGCATGACGCCTCTAGCAATGAAACAAGCATAAATGATGTTTATTTAACCAAGTTCGGGAGAAGCATGGTCATGTTCCAACCAATCAGCATGAGAGGTGCCTATACAGTAAATAGCAGTCCCTCACCTCTGTCCCATGACAGTTTTTGCAGTTGATGCATTCATTAAATGTTAATGCGAACTCGTGAATGCGACAAATGTGACTGCATTAAGATGATTTAATCGTTTTAATTAAGCAAAAAGAAATGACCAAAATAGTTCATTTGTTTTAAATATCCATTTTATACAAAATAATTGTGAAATTGTACGATGGCACAATGGTAGGTTTAACCACACTCTTAAAGTTAGTGGGGTGATTATATTCTTACAATTTTTTAATGAGATTCAGGGGCAGTTCTTGGATCAATGGATTAAAGGGCTTAGCCCAGACCTTTGTGAATGCATAGGCAGCTATCTTTTCATACTGTAATATAATTTAATGCATGGAAGTAAACTTTAAATATTACTGTAGAAAAAAGTAAATCACTGAATGTCTTAGCGCTAAAGTTTATCTAAAGTTTTTTTTGGGGGGTAGTCCAGTGCATAGTGTATACAATTAAGCGTTTTCAATATTTAATAAAGGTGTGAGCAAATTTGTGAACTTTATGGCATTGTGTAGAGTCTGCAGTTGCATAGCTTTGTAAACTATTTTAGCACCTTTGACATAATGTTAAACACTTTCTTTTTATTAGTCACTTTGGGTAAAAGAACCTGCTAAATGAACGAGCGTGGGCAGAGATACAGTATAGCTCTTAAATATTCACTGCTCATAACATCTGGATGGAATGCATCAACACATGAATGAATCCTCTAGTTGTTTTTTTTTTTCTTAGGGTTGTTTGCAGAACAGAGGAGGAATAATTTAAATTCACAGTTTATTGCAGAATTAATACATCAGATTTTTTAAGTGACATTACTGGCTGAATTATACAGCAGGCTGCAGCTCCAGATGAATTTAATTGTGACAAAAAATTACCTGACGTGAAAACTTAGTAAAACAGACAAGGTAATTAAAATCAATTTTGGTTTACTAAAAACATCTGTGACTTAAGCCCATGAAGACCATAAGAGTACCACAACATGCAATGGTCTTTTTAATGACTGAGAGAAATGATGGTCACAAACAAATTTACTAAAAAAAGACACAAAAGGCAATTAAAAATCTTGACCTGCTAATGGAGGATCAGATTAAATCTGTTGCATAGTTTATGTAGAGACACACAACTGGCACCCACTCTGTTGTTACTATCAGAATTACCTTTCTGTACATCAACACATAAATCATTAAATCATCAAACTTTACTGATGATTGCTTGCATCCATGGTCTTTGCATGCCGGCCGCCCTCAAAGAGAGACCAAATCCATTTATTTAATTGACTTTTTTGTGGAACAAGACACAGAGAACTATATGGGATTTGAGAGACTCAACAGTGTCTTCTAATCCCTTTTTGGTGATAGAGGTGAAAGGGAAGATAGATGGTATGTGGTTTGCCAATATCTATGTCCTGGTTTTGCTCTGTAAAAAAGGTCAATAACAATAATTTCCAACAGACAAGACAGGAGTTGCATGAGGAGAACATTGCCTCTGACGTATCTCAGTAATTTGTAGCCGGGTGTGAAACTGAATTCCATGAATTGTCAGAGGTTAGAGAGAAGAGGGCTCCCCCATCTCCGTTTTCAATCAGACTTCTGACCAGCGAGGTAAAAGCATTGCAAATTTTTTGCACTCACTGCTATGGTGAATTCACAAATGCAATAGGATGGGCCTTTTAAGGATAGAGTGTTTAAATTGCCCCTCTGAATGTTTGATAAAAAAGAGAAGTGCAGGAAGTGCGGGCCTTTCTTATAAAAGCAACCTAGGTGGAGCAATCTGGTAAAGAGTTTTAAAGGAGCTGTATGTAGAATTTTGACTACTAAATAAAAAAATACTATTAAATATTTGTAGATATTCAGGAAACATGCTAAGTTCACAGTTCTGTTTCTCTCTTTTTGTTTGTTTTTGTTTTGGTCTGTGTGATCCTGTCCCCTGCCAATTTACCCAAAAGTGTATTTCAACAGATCGGTTGCCAGTTATATGGTTGCTTTAATTATACTGCAATGGGCCATAAATGCGACCTCTATGAAGGTATATTTGGTGCAAAACAACTGCACACCTGTGACAGTGGAATTTGTATTTGTAGAGATTATCCACACATCTGTATCAGTAAATTTGAAGTCACAGATGAAGAGTTGCAAACTTGTAGATTTTTTTTCTTTCCCTCAAATACAACACAACAGTTACACATTCACAAATCCTTCAGTGCAGCTGCACAAATCCCATTTTACAAATCACAGATTAAGAAACTCACAAGCTCACGTTTTTTGCTACAATTGCTGCAGTAAATATGGTGCAAAACCTACTTGAACACCTGCATCAAAGTATGTGAAGTCACACACAAATTTTGTACATCCGCAAATCAGTTTGTGCATCTGTGCGATGAAAGTTGCATGTGTGTAAAAAAAAATTTCACAAATATTTTTTTATTTTTGAAATATTTTCTAGCACAAACACAAGTACATAAATACAACTGCTTGAATCTGCTGCTACGAGTTTCAAACACTCTTTTTCATGTGCTCTCTGTTTTGCACCAAATATCTCGAGATAAATGGTGCGAAAGTGATTTGTATACCTGTAGGCTGTGCTCAGCACTGCCCACCAGGTGGCGCCTGACATTCACTGAAGCAGAGTTTATTAATTACCAGCAATGTTTCAGCAAGGTAAATCGCCTTTATCAAGGTATTATTTTCACCAAGTGGAGAACAATATAAATGGGAGTGCTAATTATACACAGATGAAGGTAAATACATACAATATTCCAATGATTCATTAGTAAACAAAATATAAGTTCCATAAATCTAAAAACCATCATTATAAGTAGATTACAAAATACAAGCAGCAAATACACACATAGGTCTACATATACCTAATAGGCTTTAATATACCTAAAAGGCCTCCTGTCTAAGTAAAAATTGGTCCAACTCACCTCACCTTCTAGATGAAAATACCCTCTCAATTCCTATATACAATAATGAAGTTATAGGATGATTAAGTTCAACAAAATACAGTGCTAATGGAAGGTTCATATTTCTGCATATTATTGCACTCTGATGTTTCACGATGCGTGTTTTATACTCTCTATTTGTTTTCCTACATATGATTTTCAACAATGACAGTGTTAAAGTGGTTTCTGTTGGTATAGATGAAGAAGAGAGGTCCGATCTAACTAATTTATCTCCTAGATTACATTCACCTTTATTCAGTTATCCTATGTTTACTTTACTGACACAACAATGTGCCCAGGATGGTAAAATAATTATTTCAATGTATTACTAATAAACAACACAAGTCTTGTGCATACTGACATGGTTTGACATCTATAGTTATTTGATTGTTTTTTTTTCTGATGTGTTAGAAGTCATATATGTAGAGCAGAGAAATAAGACATTTTTTTCTGGGGTGCATGCCCTAGAAAAATACATATGGACCTTGGTATTTATAAAATCCTCTGTACGGCCCTGCTCATGACAATAAGAATCCACTCTCAATAGTGTATGACGAGCTGTAGGTTTTTTAATCGGATCCCTTTGTAAAAAATTACAAGCTACCCACAAGTCTAAAAAGCTGATTTGATTTGGGTTAGCATCCAGGGTAAATGTTAAGAAATCAGAACAACTGTTTAGATAATAATAAAAACAATTTAGTTGTTCAGTTACCCGATTCAAAAAGACAGAAATAATCATCCAAATTAGTATATTAGAAGAAAAAGCATGTATCTTAGTTAAATGTAGGCCTATGTGTGTATTTGCTGCTTGTATTTTGTAATCTACTTATATTGATGGTTTTTAGATTTATGGAACTTATATTTTGTTTACTAATGAATCATTGGAATATTGTATGTAATTACCTTCATCTGTGTATAATTAGCACTCCCATTTATATTGTTCTCCACTTGCTGAAAATAATACCTTGATAAAGGCGATTTACCTTGCTGAAACATTGCTGGTAATTAATAAACTCTGCTTCAGTAAGTGTCAGGCGCCACCTGGTGGGCAGTGCTGAGCACAGCCTACAGGTATACAAATCACTTTCGCACCATTTATCTCGAGATATTTGGTGCAAAACAGAGAGCACACGAAAAAGAGTGTTTGAA